>NC_072853.1:54030307-54336825 GCF_028858705.1 Grus americana
TCTGCACTTCTTATAATCATAGTTCCTCCAGCACTCATGCCCTGGGTATTAAATCAGGCTAGCTGAGTAATTCAGAGAACTACACAGAGAGGGCTGTGCTCTTTGTGGATAGGCATGCACTGTACATGATCCTAAAATGCCTGCTAACGTAATTGCAACACAATCTCTTTATCGCAAGAGATGCCGCTCTGCATGGCCCATTACACTGCTAACCCCAACAAATACGATTCCTAATCTTTGTATCTATCGGGAGAAAAACGGCAGAAGGGAGATAGCCTCTAGGACTATCATCCCTATTTACATACAGTCTTTAGATTAATTAGAAACACTCTTACAGATAACAGCATAATTTTTGTAGGAATAATTGGAACAGTGATACAGACCCAGAACACTCAAAGTTATTTGATGAAGTTAGAAGAGTGTGGAATCTGGACTTCTTATGATTTACTGTGTTATAAAGCTGATACCAACCCAAGGACTAAATGTGCACAGCAGAAAATATGGGGCGTATCTTTGTTCACTATTTATAGTCACATGCGAAAACAGAGGGGAAGCATTTGTCCACTACATGTGTCTTATTTTCTATGAGATGGTCCAAACTTGAGCCCATCTGTTGACCATTTATCACCTCCTGGCAGTTCTTTGAAGTTTAGCCACAGTTACTGTATTTGCTCTTGCAAAAAAGATTTATTTAAACATCACTTTAGCTTTGGCCAAAGGCCAGAGCAAATTGTTAGCTACAAGGGAGAGATCAAACTGAATACTTCAAGCCTATTTTCACATTCTCTGGTTTTATGAATTAAAGTTTCAGGTTACTTAACTTGCAGAGGCTGAACTTCTTGAAAATTTGAGATTCCAATGGGATTTTGGGAAAATTTTTCTGCAATTAATCCACAGGGAGGGAAAATGACAATATTTTGGGACCAGAAACATATTATTCTTAAAGACTTTCGCCAGTATTTTCTTGTATTTATCTATATTTGATGAAGAAACAGTTTTCATCAAGCCATTCAGAGAAACCTCAACATTTTTAATGCATTTTGCCTATGGAAAAATGCTAACTTATCAAGCATACCACAGCACTTGACATTTCCCATCAAGGCAAAAGTCCTGCGTTTGGGGTTTCGGAGTGGAAGGGTGTGTGCTGCTCCGACAGTGACCTGGGGCAGGCAGCTGAATCCTCAGCCCCCGGCTGTAAGTGCGGGGCATGTCTGAGAACAACCCTGCAGAAGGTATATCAGTGGCTTTACCCTCCTGCATCTGCGTAAAATTTTACCCTCTAGGGACCGTTACACTGGCTGGCAAAGTAAATATGGTGGGAATATGTATATCCCTGCTAATGCCAGCAGGGACTCGAGACCAAGCGCAGCTGCGTAATGACTGCTAGAGGGTTAATAACAGCTGCTGATGGGCTCCAGAAATTCCTGGTGGAGCAATTCCATTTTTTTGCTGTCATATGGCTAATGAAGAGGGGAACAAGTCTGCCTGCCGGCAACGCTCAAGCGAGCAGCGTCTGGTCTCATGCGTGTGCTGCCTGCCCTAGCAGGGGGGTACCTCTCCAGGAGGGTGCGGGAGCGGTGGGAAACCCAACCTGCAGCAAGGAAGCCAGAGTCCCGTGTTCCCCCTCCCCGG
Source organism: Grus americana (assembly GCF_028858705.1). Taxonomy (NCBI): domain Eukaryota; kingdom Metazoa; phylum Chordata; class Aves; order Gruiformes; family Gruidae; genus Grus; species Grus americana. The sequence continues at coordinate 54,031,940 of NC_072853.1, forward strand.
CAGCTGCTCCAGAGAGAGCAGCAGGCACTGGGCAAGCGGAGTCTGGTGGGGAAAGAGCCGGATAAGGGCTTCAAAACTGCCAGTAGGACAACTAGGAGCTTGCCCTCTTCTCTTCCTCAAGGTGGTTACAGGAGGAGGACAAGGGAAAAAAAGATTTTATTACATCTGTCAGATACCTCAAGGAAGCCTTTTTGAGGTGCGGTTTTGGGGCAGCATGGTCTGTCGGCAGCTATTCTGCAACATGAGACACTCACAAGAAGACTACCTTTAAAATGTGAATATCTAGAGTGACTGCAAAACTTTTTTTCAATTCCCCCTACCATTTGCAATCAGCTCCTGTTCACCATTATCACTCCAGCGCCACAGCGCAGCAGGTCAGATTACAGTTTTGGGTGGAGCGTTTGGAAAATGATTATGCTTTCCCTTATCCCCACTTTCAGTTGGAGAAGTTGAGTCAAGTTACACATGCCATTTCACCTTATCATCTGGTTTCTGGTCTCAAGGCTGCTTTCACACGTAAAATGTCCAGAGACTTAATACTTTGGTTTTTAAAGTGAGATTTCCTTTTAAAAAGCACAAAAACTGGTTCTCTAAACAAGGGCTTTTGAGATGTCATCCCAGCTCATCAACAGGAAAAATTGTATTTCCTTCCATAGCTGACGACAGGGAGCCAGTGGAGTCCTGGGTGCAAGCAGAACATCTCAATAATATTTGATGTGACAGGCTTACAATAGGAAAATTTTGAAATATTTTATTTTAAAACCATTTATGCCTTTCATCAATTTTTCACAGTCCTCATTATTTTTCCTATGCTACACAAGGGAGAGAACATGTTCTTAATCCTTACATGAAAATTAACTTGTCCCCGTGGGCTATCCAATAGACTCAAACTAGGAAGCATGGCTAGAGAAGGAAGGTGTACCTAGAGCTTTGTGAAGCTGGGTTTAATGTGTTCATTTGCTCATTTTTTCATTGTAATTTGTTTGTTCATTGCTGTCCATGTGCTCATTTCACCAATTCTTGCTGAACTCATTAACTATGAGTTCTCCATTGGCTTTCAGGTTGGAATGAAATTCATCCTAAATCTCATTTTTTCCAGCTCTTGGCCTACTCTAGAATATTTGTTTTCATATACTTTCCAAGCACTTGGATATTTTACTCAACCCAGATTTATTCAAAATTTCCTTCTGGCCTGTTCCAAATTCAATCCAGATTCAGAGGAAGATTTGCAAACCTCGTTCAAGTGGTAGGTCAGCTCTGGCTCATCAGACTCACACTGAAACCTCTGCTGAAAACAAGGAGACTAATTTTTTTATACAAGCAGAAAACATATTTACCATAGGTGCTGTTGATTACTATGATGTTGTACCTGTTGCTGCATTTGTAACTTTGATCGCGATACCGTAAACCAAAATGCTTTCCATCCCAGAAAAATAAAATAAAAATCGAGCTTTTCATAAAACGAACACACTGATTCGCAGCCTGTACCGAAACCAGAGAGACTGCTCAGGGTTTCATCCCAGGTTTCACAGAGCTTTAACAGCTGTCATAACCAGAGCTTGCTCTCAGGAATGCTTCTGAAGCGACCAGAGCTTGGAGACACTCCTGTAAGTTTCTGGTGGTTGGGAAAAAGCGATTAACGGCAGTGAGGCAGAGCAAAGAGGGGACACTATAGCAAGGCTGACCTCCACTTTGAAAAATGTCCAGAAATTTCTCTCGGCAGCGGTGGGCAGCACTTGCTACAGGCATTTGAGAAGCTCAGAAGCACCCCAAGTGCCACCCCGGAGCCCGCCGCACTTGTAGGGTCTCGCCCCTTCCTTTGCCAAGCCACAGCAGGATTTAGCCCCAAATGGATTTAATGTCATTTTACAGCGTCCTCTCCTGCCTGTGGCGGTACCGGACCTCGTCCGTCTCTCGGTTCCTACCCAAATGAGGAGCTCCCCTTGCTGGTGGCAGCCGGTACGGGAGCTGCCCGCTGCCCGCGATGCTCCCGCCGGCCGGGCGGCTTGTGGTGGCACAAACGTGTCCAGCTCAAGGTCCGAATTAGAAATCAAGGTGAATAAGTCAGCCCCAGCCTGCCCAGAGCCTGAAAGCAGGCAGCAGCAGGGCTCCGGTGCGGGTTTCTGGCAGAGGGGTGAGAGGGCAGCTGCCCGGAGGGAGGACGCTGAGCCCAGGCACACGGTGTACGGACGGACCACCGCGCTGCCTCGGATGCGGATGGAGTCTCTCTGTGTCAGGCTTTGTAAGGACAGTACGGAAAGGTAGCAGACTACTGCTGTAAGTAAAAGGGACATCCTCCTCCTGGAGCAAGGCACAATCATAAAGAGCTATTTCATCTTAAACGTCGTACAGTCACCATCCACAGCAATCAGGGAAAGAAATAAACTGGAAAAAAATAAAACATTTCTAGTACAAGCCATATATAAATTACAGGATAAAGATTACAATCGGGGCTTAACGAATTAAGGAACGCTGCTGCAGAGAGTGGGGATGTCTCACCTGCCAACCAGGGAGGCCTGGGAGTCCTCACAGTCAGCACCGTAGGAATGTGGCCATGCTGCTCCCAAATCCAATCTGCTCACACAGCATCTGCATCGGGTTTGTGCACCCCCAATTACCGCACGACCTGCATAACCCACCCACAGATAAGTAAGATATGACAGAAGCTGTCACTACTCCTTTTGCTTCCAGTGGTTGCAATGCCCAGCGCGTGGCTTGACTCCTTGCATTCAACATTAGAACTGGCTTTTGTCCCAAAATGAAAGTACAAATCTACTTCACATGTAATGCAACAGTACAAAATGAGAGATAGATGCATTTGCAAAATTGAAAAGAAAAGAACATTGCAGAGACGCTCAAACTAAAAATGTTCCTGATCATGGCTGGGAAAAAAAGTAACGTGGCCTGGGAAAAATGTAATGCAGCAGATAGAAGTCTCTGAAAAAAGTGAGAAAGATAAATATAAGATCTGATGCCACCCAGCACACTGTAATCAAAGGTAACTGTATTTTTAATCATTACTTTGTAGTTATTTGCTGTTCAGCAATACCAGAGGACTCGCTCACTACATAGACCCAGCTGTTCAGTAGGGACAGCCCACCAAAGTGCTCTTCTTTAACACTTCAGACGCTTGCATTTCTCTTTCACATGCTACTGCTCATGGCCTCATGGTGCAGGAGAACGGCAGCTTGGCTTAGACAGCGCTTTTGTTTGTTTGTTTGTTTGTTCTCAAGTGTATTGACGTCACTTTGCATTTTCAAAATGTTTCTTTACTTCAGCTGTGAGTGGGACATCCAAGTTGTGCAAGAAGCAAATGGACAATAGGGATAAAGCAGCTCAACTTGCGCAGAGTGAGCAAGCAGCAGCGCCTGTGACTTCTCCGCAGGCCCATCTTCATGGGTCAGTGGGGTGCAGGGCCGTACCCCCATGCTACAGCACCCTCGGAACAGCACTGCCAGGCCCACGATGTGGCACCCGCCTTCCCCGTGCTGGTATCAGCTGGAGCTGCACCGTGTAAGTAAACTCACACACTGCAGTGTGGACGACGTGTGTTGATCGCTGGAGCTGGTAACAAGTCAGAGCATGTCCCTTCTTTCCTGGCTGTCAGTACTGGCGATTCCCAGAACATAACAATAGTCTGGCTTCCTTTGTTTATTTTATTTAATAGTCTGACTATACTATGTTTACATAACTGAATACCATAAAATAATATATTCTCCTGACCTTTGTTGCTGTACTGGGTTTGTGCGGCAAGGTTTTGGTAGTGGGGGTGGCTACAGGGGTGGCTTCTGTGAGAAGATGTCCAACACCACAGCCAATGCCAGCTGGCTCCAAGATGGACCTGCTGCTGGCCAAGGCCAAGCCCATCAGCCATAGTGGTAGCGCCTCTGGGATAACACAGTTAAGAAGGGAGAAAAACCTGCACAACACCAAAAGCAATTGAAGCCAGAACAAGGAGTGAGAATACATGAAACAACCCTGCAGACACCCAGGTCAGTGCAGAAGGAGGGGCAGGAGGTGCTCCAGGTGCCGGAGCAGAGATTCCCCTGCAGCCTGTGGAGAAGACCATGGTGAGGCAGGCTGTCCCCCTGCAGCCCATGGAAGATGATGGTGGAGCAGATATCCACGCTGCAGCCTGTGGAGGACCCCACGCCGGAGCAGGTGGATGCCCGAAGGAGGCTGTGATCCCATGGGAAGCCAGCACGGGAGCAGGGTCCTGGCAGGACCTGTGGACCCGTGGAGAGAGAGGCCCACGCCAGAGCAGGTTTGCTGGCAGGACTTGTGACCCCGTGGGGGACCCACGCTGGAGCAGTCTGCTCCTGAAGGTCTGCACCCCGTGGGACAGACCCATGCTGGAGCAGTTCGCGGGAAGGACTCATGTTGGAGAAGCTGGTGGAGGACTGTCTCCCGTGGGAGGGACCCCAGGCTGGAGCAGGGGCAGAATGTGAGAAGTCCTCCCCCTGAGGAGGAAGGAGCGGCAGAGACAACGTGTGATGAACTGACCCCAACCCCCATTCCCCGTCCCCCTGTGCCACTGAGGGGAGCAGGGAGAGAAATCGGGAGTGAAGGTGAGCCCGGGAAGAAGGGAGGGGTGATAGGAAGGTGTTTTAAGATTTGGGTTTAGTTCTCATTACCCGACTTAGATTTGATTGGTAAAAATTACATTAAATTAATTTTCCTGACTTGAGTCTGTTTTGCCCGTGACAGTAACTGTGAGTGATCTCTCCCTGCCCTTATCTTGCCCCACGAACCTTTAGTTGTATTTCCTCTCCCCTGTGCAGCTGAGGAGGGGAGTGATGGAGCGGCTTTGGGGGGCACCTGGCCTTCAGCCAGGGTCAACCCACCACAGTTGCAAATGTGTTAAACTATTGTATTGTTATTGTTACTATTATTTAACTACTTTGGTAATTATTGTTTCATTTCTACACAAAGATGATAAAACACTTGAAAAGCATTAGACAAATTGCTAAATTTGACATATGGTTAGAGTAGGTAAATCAAATGCTTAAGGACAGTGCTCAGCTTTGGTTTCTTTGAATGCTCTAGGTCCCACTGAGTTGTTTGGGTTTTACTTTTATGATGTGTGAGCTTCATTAAAGTACGCAGTTCATTAAAGTATGCTTCTCCCAGTAAAATACATCCTCAGAGAGGAGACTCGCTAATGAACACGTGTGACATTCTGGCCCTTTACTTCTGCATGGCCAGGATTTTGCTGGCTGCAGACTCTTCTTGGTAAACTGATGTAATTCATTTTAGGCTGCCATTGCCAGCCTGGATTGCAATAGGATCATTTCCATAGAGGAGAATCGTATTGTATATATGTGGAAAATACAGATCTACATGCAGAGTAAGGTATTCTTGAAAGTGAGAAGAAGTTCCCAAACAGCGTATAAAAGCAGCAGTGGAGAGCCTCATAACGGTGGAGCTTGAAAAGACATGGACGACGCAGAACGCGATGATGCCAGTGACCAAGCAAGCCCGGGAAGGCAGACCCTTCCTCAAACAAGCCACCGCAAGGAGTTCCTGGGCAGCTCGCCTGCTAGCCAAGAGAGGAGCCTGGTTGCTCCATTAACACTGTATTTACTGCAATGAGATATCCACGCATTCAAAAGAGACCAAGCCAGAAGGATTAGCCTAAGTCTAGCATATATTCAAGACTGAGTTTAAAAGCAGCCTTGGAAAATTTCCTCCTTTAGGGACCTCTGGCCTCAGCTAAGTCACTGTCAGGTAGATTCTAGCGTTATGTAGGTGTCCAAAGATTGGAAGCTCATAGGAGTTTTGGAAGTGTGCAAGCTTCCGAATCCCATTGAAGGTAGACTCCGAAACTACTTACCTTACTGAAAGTCCTGTTACATTCCCAACTGCATCTTTAGCATTTTTGTATCATTGGTTGTCTGTCCCACTTGTGCTTCAGTTTCAGCATCTGTAAAGTGGAGCTCACAACACTTTTACACTGTCTGAAGAAGTTTAATGAGAGCCAGTGAAGAATGTTACAAGCAAATCATGTGGGTTTTTTGTAACTGGTTAATTATTTTTTCTGGAAACAGGATTGTTCTTCATGAATAAATACGACCGCTGTCAGCATTTCTTAAAGATGCCTGCAATCTAGTGAGTGGCTGCATTTCTGCCTGCTTCTCAAAATAAAAGGTTACACACCTTTTCCCATTAAGAAACGATTCAGAAAAAAACCATGCGATAGGTGAATGGGCAATAAGGTAAACGCAGCTATGGTAATTTAGAGTATAGGCTGAAATCCTCTGTGGTTAGTCAATATATTGAGTATTACTCATTATGTTGAATATTAAACCTGGCAGCTACTCATATCCAGACACTCCCAACACAGATCCCAGGTATGAAGGCTTATTCTGACAAGTCTTCCTACGTATTCATTATTCACATTTTAGCCTTTCGTTGTTCTTTTATTCATACATTCTTCATTATTTCAATTTTGGGTAAGCTAAAAAATTGGTTTAGATCATTAAAATAAAAATACTCATAAATCACTAATATTGTATCAAGTTTCCAAAGAAAAATCAGGAAATCATTGCTGTAAAATATTATTTATTCCATTGTTGGATTAAAAAAGTTTCCTCTTCCTGCTCTTATCAAGGCTAACTCTGCTAAATTACACGTCAGTTTTGGAAATGACTCCAGCAGTGAAAGCACCGGCCTCTGGACACAGGAGAAAGCAAGCTTGCAGAGAGCTCTGCCGACAGCAGGCGGGCCCGGCCGGCTCTGTGACGAGAGCAAAGCTTCTCCCAGCTCCCACGGCGCAGCCGCCCTGCGACCGCCACGCCTGCGCATCTCACTGGAAGATGGGATGACGTAAAACAAACCAGGGTAGTTTTCTTAGGAAAGCAGGCAGGATAGCCGGCCGTGCTTCCCGTCTCTGAACCCGGGGCAGAGAAGCCGTTAACCTGTTAAAACCAGATGTGTCGGCTCTACCCGCGGTTGCAACACGCCACCGCCCGAGAACGCGCCGCGGCGTAATAAAATCTGCTTGTACGTTCTCACTGGGTTGGTGACCGGCTCCCCCGCACCACCACGCTGTCCCGGATATTCAAAGACGACCGGGGACGTGATGGAGTTTTCCGTCAGAAAACGGGAACAGCCCAGCCCTGTGACGCCCGATGAGGCAATTGTAACTAATTACAAAGAGGTCCTCGGAAAGGCGGTACGGGCGGTTTTGCGGCCGCTGTGCGGTGATGGAAGGCGGGCGGGACGCGCGGATCCCGGCGAGGGGGGGGGGGAACACAGCCCTCCCCGCGGGACCCCCCCACACCGGCACCCGGCGGGAGGCCCTGCCCCGGCCGCGCCAAGCCCAGCCACGCCCACCCAGAGGCCGACACGCGGCGCTTGGGGCGTGGCCTTATCGCCTCGCCCCGCCCCGCCCCACCCGTCGCCCCGAGGCGGGCAGCAGGAAACTCCCGCCGCTGCCTTACAAGGGCAGGCGCGCCGCTCTCTCCGCCCCCCGGCGCTGGAATGCGGTGAGCGCACCGCGCTGCACCAACGCTCCGCTCCGCCGGAGGGGTGTGGGACGGGACAGAGGCCGATCCCGGGACCTTGGCCTCATCCTCCGGAGAAGGGTAGAGACCCCTGAGAGGAAGCGCGAAAGGCACAATCACCGCCGGGACACCCCCTTGCACGGTTTGTGCCGCCTCGCCGCCGAAGCGACGAGCCTCGTCGCCATCCCCCCCGCCTCTCCGCGCGGATGGTCTCGCCCACGCCTTCCTTCCTTTGCGCCGGCAGCTGCTCGCTCTCCGGAAGTGCCGTTGCCGCCGCTCCCAGCCGCTCTCCTACGAAGACCCTCTCCCGCAGCCGCCAGGTAAGGCGGGGCCGCCGCCAGCGCTGAGGGTGGGGGGCGCTCAGCGACCCCCCGTGGGGCCTGGAGCCGGGGGGGGGGGTAGGTGAGGGGTGCGGCGGGCCGGGGACAGCGCGCGGGCGGGGCCGTCTGAGGGAGCCGGGGCCGCGCCGAGCCGGGGGTCGCTTGAGGCGCCGGGAGCCCCCCTCGGCCCTCGCCTCGGTGCTCCCAGGCCCGGCTGGAGCCGTGCGTGGCGCGGGCCCCGCGGCTCGCTCTCAGCGGGGCGCTGGCAGCAGCCCGTGGCCGTCAGCGGGGAGCCGCCCTGCGCGGCCGGGGCTGGAGGGGGACACACCGCCTTGGTGGCGGCCCGCCCTGTGAGCCGGGCGGTGCGCCGTTACCGCGGGCACGGGCAGCAGCGCCCGTTGGCACCAGCACCCTGTCGGAAGGGATCAGCTGCCTTCCGGCCGCATCGACCCCCGCTAGCCGTTTCCTCGCCATTGTTAGAGCAGGGGAAGGGCTAGCCTGAAGGCTCCTGCGGTTGGCAGAGGTTGAGGTAGCAGGAGAGGTCGTGAGTCTATCCTTTTCTGCTCACGTTTTGAAATAACGATGGCCGCAACAAAGCTATTGCGGACAGTTGATAGTGGCTTACACTCTCTAACTTACAGACAGAGGCTTTGTTGAGTCACAGAAACTAGATTTTGAGGCAGGTTTGACTCCTGTACAAGTGTTTAAGAAAAGTTATTAATGAGGAGTGTGTTAAGATGAATTCCAAGACTAGATGAGATTGCATAGGGTTGTTTTTTTTTTTTCTTTTGTGTAATCTGTTCTTTATTGAGCTTTGCTACAGATCTGCTGGAGTGCCTTGGTCTTAGCATCACTTCCTGCTAACCACCCAGACTGTGAGGGATGAGTGATGGTACCTGATGCTGTAACTGATTACATGGACAGAATTTGGGAATTAGCTTTGAGGTTCACTTTTAAATTTGATGATTTAAGAGAAGCTGACCATTATGTCTTAGTTTAATAAAGTTCCCAAATAATTGACAATGTTAAAATAAAATACTCAGTACTAAGTTTTATGTAGAGACTTTCTTGAGTGTGGTTTTTTTGTGTTGTGGTTCATTTTGTTGTTGGGTTTTTTCTACTTTTGAGTGATAGACACACAATTATTATAAAACCACTGTTGAAACACAACGCTGTTGTGTGATGTGTAACTTTTGGTCACTGCCTCTGAACAGATCCAACTTGCACCACTGTTAGCAAGTTGTAAAGTTTCATATCTTATTGTTTGACTCAGGCTCTTTAGTTGCTCGGTTTTGTCTCCTCCTAGGGTTTGTCTTTTTCACAGAGGTCAGGAGTATAAGATGACTTTCTGTGCTTCTGTAGTTTGATATCCATTGCTGTTGCTGGACTAAGTGAATGAATGTACATGTACAAGCAGCAGAGTGGCACAGTGCTATTTGCTACCTTTCTAGTCCAGTGGGTGCAATTTATTAATCTTTTAATATCTGAAAATCTTCCTGAATAAAGGTTAAGTTTTCAGAGATATCTTATGGTAAGTCTTACAGGCAAGATCTCACATTAGAAGTTTCTTGAACAGTTTCCAAAAGAAGGCCCAGACCATTCAGTGCATCATAGTAATAAACAACAGAGACTACACCTGCCTGTCATGACTCGTACTATCTAATGTGAAGTATTTCAACTTTTAAGTACTGAAAGGTTTCTAATTTCAGCTTATACTTGGTCTATTTCAATTATAAAAGCATGATTTTTTTTTTAAATAAATGATCTGGTGGATTTATCAGATGAAATCCTATTTTCTCAAACATTAGTGGGTCCAGTGCTTGACTCAAATGAGGTTAGTTCTTACTCAGTACATCATTCACTGTTGTATACACAGAGATAACACTACATGGACACAGCTGGAACTCTTTCATCATAAATTGATCTCTTTGGCTAACTGGACTGATGTCCTTGTTTTCCTGAACATGCTCCAATTTACCCCCCCTCTTTCTAATAGTTTTCCATAGCTGAGTGCAGTGTTTCAGGCATAGCTGTGCCCAACTTGTGCTGAAAGACACAACAATCTTGTGAGACCTAATGTTTCTCTGTGTGCAGGCTGACAGGTCTCTTTCACTTCAAGAGCTGTGCCTTCTGTATGCTGTATGGCTGCCTCCTGAGCCTGGTTGAGAGACTTAGAAAATAGTAACGCAAGCATTGACAAACTTTTTCATCTTCTCTTGTATGATATTCTGATACGGCAATCTTCTGAGTAGAATTAAAAAGAAAGAGGCTCTTTTCCCACTATGTGTAGCTACAGGTGGCAGGAGTCTGCTTTTGTTACCTCCTCTTGATGAGGATTAAATTGTATGTGAGAGAATTGCAGGTAGTAGCTTGCTGGGAGCACTGCCTTGCAGCCCATGCAAAGTAAATTTTTTAATTTACCTTGAATGGGCCATATCCTGAAAACTCTAAATTATTTCAGAGAACAGTTATTAACAGATATTGTTTGACTCTATTTTGGTTAGTGGAACTTTTAATTGATATTTGGAGTTTAACAGTAACTTATATGAGGGTTTTTACTCAGGTAAGAAAAGGCTGAAGTTATGCACAACCCTTGACGGCAGCTTGAAAGCAAACTACCTTTGTCAGCTGTCTTCATAAATATCTAGATGTCAGGAGTTCATATTTATTTGTTGAAGTGTTGTTGGAGGCCAAACATCTCAGCTTGTGGTTGGTGAATGCAATGAAGAGAACTTCAGTGTTGTTGAATGATGCACACTTGCATTTCATAGGCTATTTTTAGTTAGGGATGTAATGGTTTGTTTTATACGTCAGGAGAACGTTGTGTATGCACGTAGGATTTAAAAGTGTGGAATTAGCAGGTGAAATCAGTAATGCTCTCTGTAGACAGACTGAGAAGGACATAACCATGGAATATCCTTTTATGATCCAGATGCTTGGTACAGCATGTCATGTATCTGATACAAAGCAAGGTAAAATGTCTTTCCTTTAATTAAAAAAACCTAATTGCTTTTTGCCTGAATATTGGATTTTGATTGACCATGTAAGGGAGTTACTTTGTGTAATTTTACTCCCCCTTTTTTTTAAGGATGAATCCAAGTTAGTGACTTTAGTCTTGCTTTTTAGGAGTGTAACAGAAAATATAGTAACTTTGAGCAAACTGTCTGAGAAACCGTTTGAACTGTGCTGTGACTCTGATTAGAATTGCATTGCTGACCAGATACATTTTTTTAAGTTACAAAATTAATACTTAGTGTAAATTTCAAAGTGTCAGTGTTCTTGTGACTACAGGTGAAGCTTAAATTTGTCCTTTTTCAGGACGCTTGCTGCAGGTGATTCCTGTAAAATTAAAAAATCAAGGATGTAAGGAATCTGGTTTGCATAACATTTAGTTTGGGCGTAATAAAGGATTATAGCAACATGGATTGCTTGCATTAGATAAAACTAAATCATAAAGGTGTACAAGACTTTTAGAAACAACATTGCTTTGATCCAGTAGCAGTGTTGGTGTCTTTGTGCTTGTGTGTCAGTGAATGACTCAGCTTTTCACCTTTGTACTGTCAACCATAGTTGAACACTAAATGTATCTTCCCAGCTAAATAGAAAGTTAACTCAAGCCTCACTTCTACCCTGATTATATTAGTGTTATAACATGTAAACTACCACATCTAGGTCTTCATTTGACAGCTCAAAGGAAACTATGAAATTAGTATATTTGTGATACATGAAACCATATAAAGATTCTATGAGAACATATAAATATTTTAAAAGGTTGATAAATGTGAAGATTGTTTCTTTTAAATTTTAGAACTATTATGTCATAAATTTAAAAAAAAGTATGCTTTCATTTGCATATGTATTGTGTTCCTCTGAGCAAGAGAACAGCAATGTAGTGCTTTTCAAGCAAGTCCTTTTTCTAACACACACAATCCTCTAGTTGACTTTGGTGAAAGAACTGTATGTAGTAGGAGTTCTTTGGTAGATCTCTCCCCAGGCACCATTCAACAATCTTCACAAAAGCATGAGGTTCTTGTCAGGGTCATTCTGTGTCCTGAGACCTACTGCTCTTTTAACAGCAGCTGTTCTAACAAAATGCTATTCAGAGCCTAAAATACTTTCCCCCCCCCAAATGTTAGTTTAGCATACTGCTTGATTTATTTAACTACTACATACTGTGCTAGATTAGCAGCCCTTTTCCTTCTATGTGGTAGGTCAACAGTGCCTCCTAAACTGCTAAGTATGTAGTCATCTTAATTGGTAGAAGGTGGAGATAGGGTACTGAATCAGCAATACAAGCACTGGATGAGATTTGTTTGAAGAACTATTATCTGCTTTGTTTTTTAATGTAGCCTGCTATTGGCCTACAGTGCCAGTCCCCGAATCCAGACAGACATTATGCTTAATAGCAAGTGAAGTCCGAGTGAAAGAAAACAGAGCAGGTGATACTGAAATAAATGGGTACTTTGGGGTATTTGCTCATAACATGGAATGGATAAAGGCACATCAAATTCCACCTCCGAGGACTTGTAATCTGATTTAATAAGGCTAAATTTTGGATATGCTTCTGTCTCCCTAGAACCAACAGCCAACATGTCTAGCAAAAGGGCAAAGACGAAGACCACCAAGAAGCGCCCTCAGCGTGCCACTTCCAATGTATTTGCAATGTTTGATCAGTCGCAAATTCAGGAATTCAAGGAGGCCTTCAACATGATCGACCAGAACAGGGATGGCTTCATTGACAAAGAGGACTTGCATGATATGCTCGCCTCCCTTGGTAACGTCACTTTTCTGTTTATGTTTGCCAAACAAATTTGTGCTGTTATAATTAAAATAATTGAGTTTGGGATGGCTTACGAGAGATGTCTTAGTTTGTATTACACTATTCGCATTACTTTTTCTTTTAGTTTGAAAGCTAAACCAAATATGAATCCCTTTATTTGTAGGAAAGAATCCAACGGATGAATACCTAGATGCCATGATGAATGAGGCTCCAGGCCCCATAAACTTCACTATGTTCCTCACAATGTTTGGTGAGAAGTTAAATGGCACCGATCCAGAAGACGTAATCAGGAATGCTTTTGCTTGCTTTGATGAAGAAGCAACAGGTACGTGGGTACAATAACAGTGTACACGTATTACTTCTACTTATTTTTCTAACAAATACTTGTATTCATACAAGTGGTGATGAATTTAACTCCAAAAGTTCTGATTCCTGTAAACTGAAAATCATGCCATGTTATCTTCAGCAGCTGAAATTACCTTTTCAAACACTATAAAACTTAAAATCCCAAACTTCTGGCACCTGTATTGTTCGAGGCAGGAGAAAGGAAAAAAAGATGTTGTTTGGGAACCAGGATCTTAAATTTTTCCGAACTTAAAATTCACCTTTAGGGCAACTTTTTGTAAGGGGAGTCTTCATCATCAAAGCTGTTGTGCTTTTATGAAGAACTTATGTTCTGTGAGCAACTTGTGTCTATCTTCCCTCTGTTAAGCTGCACTTAAAGGAGAAGAAAATCAATACAAGAAAAACCTTGTGTGACTCAGAAGAGTGCTGATAGAATCACAAGTTATATAAGGCTGCTTGTTTAGTAGACAATGCCAAAAAATTATTTTTTGCAACCAGTCTAGTAAATCTGAGTGTTGTCACAGATTTAAGATCAATTTAAAATCTTTGAAATATTTCAGACTTCCCTATGTTTCTTGCACTTGTTAAACATTGGTAGTCAAGTTCCATAATTTATTTTTTATTAGTGGTTTTCATTACGAATGTTCAAGACAAAGGGATCCCCTTTGTGTAAAATCTACAGTTGTTAGAAGGCTCTCAGTACTACTGGGAGTATAGCCCTGCTGTTGGGAAGAAGGTCCAATACGTATCACTGACAAATTTGTATGTTCTTTGAAACAACACAGGCAAATCATAAAATGGCTTTTAGTTGAAGTATTGAGACCATGCAAATTAACTAAGAGGCTTCACTTGATTGAATGTTTCTTATTATTTGGTAATTATGTTAATATGCTCTAATGGCTTTGTTTTCATGTGGCAACAAAGACTGTAGGTCTCTTATTGAAACAAAGAATTCAAAGGAAGAAATTATCATCCATCTGTTAGCAGATAAATGTAAAAACTCCTTTTTCTTACCTCATCTTACATTGTGCTCTAGGGTTCATCCAGGAAGACTATCTGCGAGAGCTGCTGACGACAATGGGGGACAGGTTCACAGATGAAGAGGTAGATGAGCTGTACAGGGAGGCACCCATCGACAAAAAGGGGAATTTCAACTACATTGAATTCACACGCATCCTGAAACATGGAGCAAAAGACAAGGATGACTGAGCAAAGCTCCTGATACCTGCAGATAATACCTACTTTACATTTATGTTTATTTTTGATGGTTTCTTCCTGATAGAACTTGTTGCATGCATTTAGCTTTACAGCTTTTGCCTTTCTCAATGTATTTATCTATTCCAGGCCATTTAGGCCTGTATAATCAGACTGGAAGGTGGGGGAAAATATTGTGAGGAAAAGGATACTACGGGGTCAAAGATCCATGAACTTGATAGTCCAGGAAGATAATCTCACTGTTTCTGGTTTAGCTGGATTTTTACATTTTTGTAATAAAGGCCATTTTGAAATAAAGATTGCTATATAGCTAAAATACCTCAAATTTGTGTGGTGGTTCTTGAGGATAGTCTGGCTTTAGCTTTGTGAGTATGTTAACTTGACAAAGAATACTTAGTATGCATACTTTTTTATTTATTTTATTCCTGGGTGGTTTCTTCCACTTCTGGGCTTAATTAAAATTAGGTTTTGGCCATTCTTTTCCCATTTTAGTACTTTATCTGCTGACTGGATTTTATCTGCTGACTGGAACTTTAGCCTTAATTTTTCTTTTTCTCCTACCCAGACTATGTTCTTTGCTATACTACTTCAGACTGCCACTCTGCTCCTTTTCTCAAAAGTTTGCTTTTAAACTATCTCGGGGCTTTTCAGTAGAGTTGCTGAGGTTATTTCTCCATAGATTGCCTGCAAGGTTCTAGCAACAGCTAATCTTTTTTGGAAGATAGTTTACAAGTATGTATGGAAGTTGTCACCTACAGTGCCCATGTGACAAAGACAACAGGGTGGACATCTGGGAAACAGTGTCTTGTTGAAATGTTGCTAGGAAACATTAAGCTGAAGAACAGTGACACTGCCACTTTAGACTGATCTGTCACATCTGTGCAATTCAACATTGTGTGCGTGCATGTAAGCAGCCTGCCCTAAGGAGGGATGTTAGACTATCTTCATCACTTTTTCCCTTTGAATGTCTAAACAGTGTAAGATTCAGAGGATTATTTTTATGAACACTAGGTCCCCAAATCATTCTTTTCCTGATCCTGTCTTCTCAGTAAATTTTAGGCATTTATTTTATTTTAGCAGCAGACAAGTCAGCTGGATTTTTCTGGAAATAAGTTTTGAAGAAGTGATTTTTAAATCATAAATGAGTTATGTGAAAGAGAATCTGGTATCCTCCTTGAGAGGAAATTGTCCACTTCAAAATCTTCCGTACTGCTTCAGTTTTTGATGAGCCAGCCGAAACACGGGATGTAGCTGCTTTATTCCTTGTCATACTGTGTGGGTGCTATGTTCTTGGCTGCTTTCTCTGAATTAGGGGCTGGGAACTGTATTAATGTAATGATACCTACTCAGGAGGACGCATTGAGAAAACTTCTAGGGATGTTTAGGTATAACTAATGATGACCTTGCACTTTCAGGTCTCCCCAGTATCTGTATTGTAGAAGGCCAGTTAACCTGCAAGTGGGCACAAACCCCTTAACAGCTGGAAGGCTACAAGATCTACAGACCCAGCCAAGAGACCATATAAGAGCATCAGATGTGTTTTGTAGCTAGGCAGCAAGGAATGGCCAGACAGCTGAGGCTGCATGCCAAGGGCTGTAGAGATGTCATCAGTAATCCACTTCCAAAAATAACTTTGGTCACTGGAACAGCTTAAGATTCTGATGACTTAGACTTTGCATTTTGCAGTCAAAATCTTGGAAACTAATCTCTTCTCCCCTGGGGCTCGTATAGAATGGTCTCCAAGCTCCACACCAGACTAAGCTTATGATGAAAACCTATTTTCATAGGCTGATGCATACATTTAATAGTCTTACATCTACAGTGATATATAATGTCCTGTGAAGCACTATTGGAAAGCAGTGATTTATTTTACATGACCCATTTACCCTGCTCTAAGGCTGCATCTGCAAAGGTCACATTGAAGCCAAAGTGCTGAGCTACTGCAGCTGAATGAGAAACCTCTGCAGAGGACATCATCTGTGTGAGCTGCTGCCAGTATAAGCTTGCCTGCTGCTTCCTACCCACACACCCTCCCCCCCCACCGACTGTTGCTGGAGATACTGGTAATGTGCAACATTTTAACCACTCAGGATATGCTTGTTTCTGCTCTTTACGGTGCATTTCAGCAAATAAAACCATCTTTTATCACACAGTGATCAGATGACTGAAGCATTTCACAAGATGAGGTCAGCCTAATAAACTAGCACAGCAACTAACTGATGTCACAGAGGTGGTGTCCGGATGCTCTGAAGTAAGGACCCGTTTCGCCACTGACCTAAAAAGTATCTTTAGATGGCTTGTTTCTAGGATCACTATCATTTGCTGAGAAATGAAATGTAACACAGGCACAGGACATCAGTAACTGTAACACTATACACCTTTGCGTCCTGCCCAGTCCATTTGTTCTGAAAGCTGGAAAATACCTGAAATCTTGTCATCACATGTTTCTCATTGCCGTGGCCTTTTATTGTCAGGAGTGTTACTAACCAATTATTTGGTATGTTCCTGGGGAACTTCAAACAGCAACAAATAGCTCTTTTACCATACTGAAAGGCATTCAGACAATGTAAGTCCAAATAACGGGTGAGTAACAAAGTAAAGTCAGGAACATTTTTGATATCAGCAGCTAATCTGCCATTGGTATTGCCTGTGTACCTATGCTCCTATTTTGGCTCGCTTACTTTTCAAATTCTACTGTCATTTTTAGATAACCTCCTCCTTTGGAAAAATGATTTAGGATGACAGTGACTCAGAAACAGTATTACAGAAGCCAGGAACAATACAGAGGCAAAAAGAAATCAGCAAATCCCTTTCAAAACACAGCTTAAAAATAAGTTATCATGAAATATTGAAAAGCAAAACTGGAAAAAAACAAATTCCACACAGCTCATATTTGTTGCACTCTGAGCAGCAACTCCATAGAGAGATCACTGTTTTCCGAAACTTTTGGTATATTAGATAAGAAACTTTTAATCTTAAAAAAAAAAAAAAAAAGAAAAAAGAAAAAAAGAGGCCAATCCTCCCACTTTCCTCTGCAGCCTGTGGGCCTGTACACATATCATCCCCTGGGACCACTCATTTCAAGTAGGAGCAAACTCGGTTGCTGTGAGCAAGGCACACAGGCTGCTGCAGTAGCATGTCCTTTGGGAATCCCTGCACTAGACCTTTAAAAAAATACCTTGTGTTGCAAATTTCAACAATATAGACATAAATGCTGCCAAGGAATCTTTCCCAGACCAAACATGTGATATTCCCTAGAGAACGGATCATACATAATAGATGTTGCATCCCAGGGCTTAAGGGGTCATGCAGTTTGTATGAATGTACGAAATCTGAGGGAAGATGTTTACATGTTTCTCAGAAGCATGTAATTAACAGGAGAGCAGGAAATCAAACTGCCTCCTGGAAAATCCCAACCGCTTGCTGCATGCAGACTCCTCTGCTACACAGCCATGATTCGGTCCCTTAGTAAAGCAGCCTTGCACTTCAATAAAACTTGGAAGTCAGTTAGTTACAAACAAATACTACAAGACTAGGCAGGTCAAAACAAACTTTAAATCATGTGCCTAAAGAAGCAGATGGTGTGTGACAGCAGCATTGATTTTAGCACTCTTGTCACTGCTCCATTTTGCAAGGTTTATTGAATCCTTAATTTGTAATTTCCTCACTTTGACTATTTCAGGGTATCAGTGAGTACAAGCTCACCAAATACTGAATTACATTTTGGGTTTTTTCCTTATGAATGTTGTGGGCATAGCTCCTTAGGAGTTAAAAGACAGCATTTCACAATAATTTCCAGACTCTGTCTGGCATAGTCAAGAGAGTGGGTGTAAAATGAGGCCTGCAGGCCCTGTCTTAGTATTTGCTAAAATAGAGCTGGCGTCATACATGAGTAACTTGAGCCTTGACTTAGCATTGTATCTAACAGACGCCGGAGTTTTTTCCCCTCTATCGAATTCTTCTTCCTTAATTGTGAGCTAACCATCTCTAACGCAATAGGTTTTATACTGGCAACGTGTTACCAGCCCACAAGAAGCATGTTGATTTTGAAATTTCTCCACCAGCCAACCAAACTCGCACAGGCATCAGCTAATAACAAAACCAGTAACAGCTTACTTTTTATGCCAAACACCTGACTAAATACACTCCTCCTTGTTTTCTGGGTATGTTTTACAATACCATTTTAGGCCTTTGGCCAAGCATTGAGCACATTTAGTCTTCTTCCTTATTTGTACGTACACGTTGTCAGATAGATACAAAGGCTAATGTAACATGTGAGGAGAGGGCACACGTGTATGTCTTTAGGTTTAGCAGAATTAATTACATGTGCTTGGAAGTCTGGAGGCCTCACTTTCTTCTTACTAAGAATACCTTATCAACATTTAATTTTGCATTTCACTTATAAACATTGTGGTATCATGCTGTCTGGCAATAATTGTGTTTAAAACTATGTAAAAAGGGGAGAAAAACCCACAAAGATTTGGCTAAAATTATTGCAATTTACCAGCCGGGATAAAAAACAAGTGCTGGACGTACAGCACAAGTGGCAGTACAGTGACTTCTTTATCATAGAGAACAGGTAGCAAGGGACAAAAACCTAGCAGAAATCAACAGCACAAGACATACTTTTCCAACTTTTTTTTTTTTTTAAATTTATGTTCTTATATAGAAAGGACTTTGGACTTGGGATTGTAAAGAGCACCTTGTCTGCTGAGTCTGGTCCCTTGATACTCCATCAAACACATTTCAGTAACCATTCTTACAGTGATTGAGCGGCAGATTCTAATAATTGGAGTTTTTTTTCCATCTTCTCCTGTTTTACAACACTTCAGAGACTGACTTTATTTTATTTACGTTCCACTATATTTCTCTGCTTTGTCCTTGGCCCTGACATATCATTGTCATATGATGCTCCAGAGAACTTACGTTCTCACCTTTTCCTCGGCTACACACACTAGAAGTTATCAGAAAGTCAAAACGGAGCTCTTTCTCATTTTCAATATGAAAAAAGAATATAACTTTCTTCTATAGGCTCCAGCACCTTCTCTAAGAGCCTTTATTTTTTGTGCTTTGGCATCTACATTGTGGCAGGGGCCACCTGGGAAAGCAGTAACTTACCATTTTTATTCATGAGGTCTTTGAATGAAAACAGGGACTATCCCCAGCTGGTTAGAAGTCTTGCTCTGAGGCCCTCCAAGAAACCCAAACGAAGACGTGTGTTCAGAATCTCTTCTTTCACTCACGACTTTCTCAAATGTTTTCCCTTTGGATCACAGCGCTGGAGCTATTTTTGGAGAAATTCCAGAACAATTCTGTGACGCTCCCAGCATCACAAAAAGAATGACAATCACTGACTGATACAGTCAGTATCTTGGGATAGCTTGACAGAGACAACAGATGCTAGCTGGAATCAGGGAAGGGGTGGAAAGGCAGAGGGATGAGCCAAAATACTAGGTGAAGCCATTGACAGTCAAAATGCTTTTGTTAAATGACTGCTTAGACCTAGAAATGACTTCGAACAAAATTTGGAAATATTTGATTGTGCTGCCAATACTTAACCTCTGCAATTAGCATTTGCTACTTTTGTTGAACAGTGATAATATGCTCAGAAAATTCTCTTATCTGGCAAAACCATCCAACTTTCACAGATTTTTAATTCTTAATTCAATGTGAAAATCACAAACATGCGTTTTCATCTAACCTCCTTTTCTATACTCTTTTGTTTGTTTCCTATGCATAGCCTGAGTCTTACTTCTACGATGACCAACAGCGTGGAATAGCTTCCGTATGAGAAAAATTACCTAGGCAGGACTCTTTGCCACAGCTGAAGGAACGTGCAAGAGCAAAAGTAACAGGAAAGAGGTGGACACACAAATCAGCCTTAGCATTTCTTCCAATAGAAAGTGTAGAGCATTGAATAAAAATAGGAATAGGTAGGTTCAAAATTAGTAAGGTGAAGTTCTTCACATAACAAACAGCAGCCTTGCAAAGGAATCCAAAAAACATCTGCAAATCATATTGTGGATGCTTAATTTACATCATATTAGGCAAGCTCATGAAAGAAGTTCACCCTGGGTTACTAAATACCACATTTGGCTCAGAGTGGCTTGCCCCTCCCTGAGTTAAACACAGTGAGGTTGGGAGAGGATTCTGGGAGGATATCACAGGCTTCCCTGATTCTTACTCTTCCCTCAATACCTGCACATGGCCATTGCTGCTGCTCTCCCCTTAAGAACAGGCTAAAAGCAGCTAGTGCTCACTCTCCTCCAAAAAGAGGAAGGACGGAGAAAGAGATTTTCAAAAAACCGGATGATTGCAAGTTTCAGGAAAAAAACCCAAACAAACAACAAAACAATAAAACCCTCCAGGGACCTGGTAGGCAGACCTCACAGCATTTATTATTTGTTGAAAGCATCCAAGGAGCCAGTAGACACATGCCAGTGGTGCTCCACCTAGAAATGCAAGAAGCAGGAATAGGACACAGCTGCTGGGCTTCCCCTCTTCCCCACTCTATGGGCCGACTCTGACTTGCTGAAAAATCAGGGTGAGACTTGGACACTCTCATTTAACCCCAGCTTCATGGTTCTCACCTTCTTAGGAGGCAGCAAGATCTGCACATTGAGCAAAACTCCAGCCTGGGCAATCCTGACAGGCTTGCTCTGCTCCTTGCTGTTGCGTATGGCCACACACAGATGCTGGGGGTGATCCTGGTAATATTTGTGGCCTTGCAGCGAGCAAGCAGCACACCATGACTGCAAACAAGTAGACCAGTCCCCTGGCCCCCACCCGTTCAGTGCAGTCACCTTTGTGGAGCACAGTGCAGACACAGTCCGTAGGAAGGGCAGCTCTCCAAGGGATGGCCGAGACTTTGCTCCCCGCTTTCCATGTCCAGACTACACAGCTCTTTATAGCTAGGGCACGCTGGACTAGGCAGACTTTTACTGTGAGCTGATGCAGCTGTTCCTGTTACATGAATTAGATTCATAAAGAAACATCATCTGACAGATACTGATTCTGCTTCATTAAGCAACCAAGTTAATCACAAATATTTGCACTGTCATCATAACTCAGCAGAGGTGGGGAAATGGAGAGAATTAAATGAAAGGAGGGAAAAGGTTTACTGTAAATTGCTTGCTGTTTATAGCAGCCTTAGAACTTAAGTATGAAACAGAAAATTTTGAAGGCTTTTAGACAATCCAAAGAAAACAAGCCTAGAAAAACATTGCAACAGCAAAGTATTTGAGTATTTTAGATGGAAAGGATAGGAAAAATGTATACATTTGGCTCAAAAGGGTTTTTTTCTTAAACAAGACTGACATAAATGAGAAAGAAGGTGGGAGTAATGAAGGGAAAAGGAGTAGAAAGAAGAAAACGGAAGGAGTTAAAAGCTCAACACTTAACAAAAAAATCATGTTTTCAGAATGGATAACTTAATTCCTATTCTGTATGGTTTATGCAGGAAATTATGCGGTACTGAGAAATAAACAAATTTTTGGCATACGTTTGGATACGGTAGTGCAAGCATTTTTCCCCAGCCCACAAAACAAACGCTGTGTAAAACTGAAGCTCATCACTAGGCGGCACTATTTCGTGGGACAGTACGACATGAGCATCCTTCCAACGCACAGCCTGAAAACTCCCTGGCCCCAAACGCTCTCGCAGGGCCCGGCCTGCACACAGGACGGCAGGGAGGGCACACTCTCTGCTGAGCAGTTGTAGAAATGCTTCACTCTGGACACGCTTTGCACTGTGTGGTGGCGAAAGGCTGGATGAATCACTTAGCAGCAGAGCTACTTCAGCCTCTGGCTTCCCAGAACATGCTCTCCCTAGGATGTGCCTGGACTGTTCTTCTAGAAGAGCCTGAAGGCCATCTTCAAGACCAGACCTGCTGTCCCATCAGATAGCGATCTGCAAGCACAGCTCTCCCTGCAGTCAGGGCGCAAAGGAGCCTGCGTACCCAACCAACAGCCTGTGGCTCCATTGTACTCTCAGAAACAGTCTGTAAGGCAACAAGGATTGGGATTACAGCCACACTCTTCTCCAGCAAGAGCCAGGGATGGACAGTCACAGGGAACTGAGCGCTGTTCAGGGCTGCAGGCAGCTCACAGGTACCATCCTCAAGCAGCATCCTCTCCAGAGGGAGATTTAAACAGCAGAAACAAAGTCCTGTTCACCTGAGAGATCACCACAACAGATGTTCTTAATTTAGAGCTGAAGCACAAGCTAATACATTCATAAAAAAAAGACCTTTACTTTTTTTTTTTTTTAAGATTTATGTCATTGGGTAAAAAAATATTCTCCAGATATTATGAAAGGCAAAAAAAATCCCCTTTTTCCCCTTTACATTTCTTCAGTGGTATCATGAATGCTGTGGAAACAAGTAGAATTGAATCATTTGTAAAAGCATTGTATAGATTTACATGGCACAGAATATGGTCTGCATTTAACAACTGTTTCTCATTCCATTTTGATGTGACAAATTGGAGACAAAAGCTTTAAGACAGACAATTTTGTCACTAAGAACTGATCTCACACTGGGTGAGTAATATTACCTATTCTCACATCTTTGAAAGTTAAACACTGGGAACAACATACACGGTAACAGGTTTCATGTAACACCTTTTTACTAGAATGAAAAGCAATACAATGCAGAGTAGCACGTTTGCAGCAGCATCTCAATTTAAAGTAACTGATGAAAGGATTTTAAATTAAGATATCAAATAACTATTTTCATAATTAAATTTCAACACACAATTCAGTGGTTGAAGATTATCATGGAGTATTTTAATAACTCTATTACTACCTTGGTGTTTCTATTGCTTTTCTGCCCACTCACACTTCGCATATAATTATCCTGAAACTATGAGCCATATCTAGTTAAGTACAGAAGATTTTTCCCCAATAGTTTTTTCTCTGAGCATGCTCTTGATTCATCAATTATTTTTTTCCATTGTATTTTGAGACAAATTTTAGCAGAGCGATATTAAAATTCATCAAGGAAGTATTCTTATAACCTAGACAGGCCGAATTCTCAGACCTGATGAAATAACTCTTCTGGTTTGAGGGGAGGGCAGGGAAAGAAAGTTGGGCCTTTTAGCAATTAAAGTGTCTCACTTCAAACTTAGGACCGCAACATCTAGAGTATGTATTAACTTCAGTATGTATGTACAGTGCCTAAATGTAATTCATTTACATTTGTAAATATAATTGGTATTTTCAGCAAAAGCCCACTCATCTATTTTTTTCCCTGTCCTTAAGAGTTATTATTTATCAAGGTAATGATTGTATAACAACAAAACTGATAACAGGTAGGAAAGCAGTTAAAAGAATGATCGACTGACAGCGCAGCTTTCCCATGTGACAATATTTTGCCTTTATGTCTACTCAACAACAGCTTCTTGAAGCCTAAGTGTTTTATACGGGACTTCAATATTCAAAATGTGAATAAACATTCTATTCGGAAAAATTTAAAAACTGCAGAAGCGTCTGGGTCATGGGCTAAACACAAACTGCTTCTGAAGCCATTTCAGACCCTATCCTCAGGGAAGCACTAAAATGAGCTTGTACCTCAACTCCTTTGAGTTCCCACATTAGTAAACAAAGAAGGAAAGAAAAGAAAAAAAATAGTGTTATCCTTTGCACTGCTTTCATGAAGAAAATACAAGCAGGAATAAATCCTCCAAGGGGTCTTGTAATCTATGGCTGCAGGAGGTGTTAGCTCTTGTTCATGCGAGAGTACTCATTTAGCAGACAAAGATGCAAACTAGAATTTTTCTGATCCATTAAGTGAAACACGAGGAAGACTGAATGTAAGGATAACACCTTACACTGGTTAATTCAGGCAGTATGTTACCAAACGATCAGGCTTCATTTACCTCACTGCTATGACACCGCGAACCTGTTAACTCCGCGGTCGCCGGTAGAGGCTTCAGAAACACGGACCGAAGCTCCATCTTCAGTAAGATGACACATAAAAAATAAGCACACGGGAAGAACTGGCTGACCTGAAGGCGGCTTCCAGAACTACCTTTCCACCTCTCAAACCAAGAGCGCGGAGCGAGACATCCCTCCACCAGGGAGGGGTGCCGGTGCCCGGCTGAACGCGGCGGCCCCCCAGCCCAGAGCTGCCCCGTGTACCCCCTGATCACAGACACGCGTTTTTAAGGCAGTTCGGATTTATCCTTCCTCATCAGCTTTCTGGTCTCCCCCGCCCACCACCCCCAGCCTCAGGGCTCGCCCCCGGAGCGGCAGCCGCCAGCGGAGCTCCCTCCATCCCTTCCCCGCTACCCGGCACCTGCAGGCGGCGCCCAGGGCCGAGTACCGGCGGCGACTTCCCCCGGGCTGCGCCAACACTGCCGGAGCTGGAGGGGGGAGAAGCTGTGGTGGGGACGTCCCGAGCCAGCCACCCCCGGGGGGAAGGAGGGCGCTGCCGTCGTCAGTGGAAAGACCTCGCTGCCGTTTCGCTGCCCTCTGCCGCTTAGTCCCGGCGCCACCCGCTGTTGACCCGCCGCTCGCCCCCACCCGAGGTTGATGGTTTCTCCGGGAAGCACCGGGGTTGCTGCCGCCGCTTCCTCCCTTCCGTTTCTGTCTCGTACCGGGTCGTCGCAGCGATCGTTGGGGTGAGGTTGGGAGGGTCCAGGTGCCGCCGGTGGGGAGGTGTTTGGAGGCGGGAGCGGGCAGTGGAGAGAGTGACCGTTGGGAGACGCGTTCGAACCAGTGACCGTTGGCGGCAGCCGTTGGGGCAGCTGGTGCTGAGGAGAAGCGATGGCGCCGGGCCCTGCCCCCTCCGCCCTTGCCGCCGGTCGGGGCTGAGGCTGTGGCAGCACGGACGTGGCTGCCGGAGCCTCAGCCCCAACCGGTGGCGAGGGGACCCCCTCCCCCGGCGCAATCGCCGGTGGCGTCGTGTCTTCATGAGGAGAGCAAGAGCTTTTCGACGCTGTGCGCCCTTGAAGCCTAGGGCAAGATGCTTTTGGCCTTCCTCCGGGGCCAAAAACTTAAAAATAATTTTTTAAATATCTCCTCAGTGGAGAGCTGAGCGTTGTCGCCGAGCTTGATTCTCCCCACACGTCCAAGCTTTGTGCAAGGGGTGGCTGCCAGGTTCTTTTCAGGTCACAGCCTTCTGTGGTTAAAGCTGAAAGGGGTTGCATGTAGGTTTTCCCCCTCTGTCCCTCCCACCTACCCTAAAGGACAAATGCAGTCTCCCCTGGTTCATTTTATAAAATCTTTAAGCGTGCTCTGTAGCACTGTACAACGGAAACCTTAGCAGGCTTAGCAACAGGTAAATTAAATGACAGTGGTAGCAATGAAATGGACCAAAGCGTGGCCGTTGCTCTGCCTTGTTCAGACCCAAACTCAGTTAGCCTGAGAGTTGTAGGTGAAGATACCTTTTTCTGAGCAGTTTTTCTTGGGAGACAAGCAAAAGCAGTGTGAGTTGATTGCTTTCCCTTTTTGCTTAAAGAAGTAGGAAGCAGAAGTCAGCTTTCAGGTATGGTAGACCTGTAGAATATTTCAGGTAAAACTAAATGCATAAAAGTAAATGGAGGTCAGGCAGAACTTGCTGGTGTGAGCAGAAATATAGCTTGCACAGTTTTCTCTTATTTTTAGGGTGTTTTAAATAATGGAAGGCAAGGCAAAGACAGAGACCCATCATTATACAAAATAGCAACTACTTAACCACTGTCAGGTGTCAAGTAGAGGTTCTTCAGAGTTTGTTCAGGTGAACTGAATTGTGTTTCTCCTTTCCCCTACTACCTAATATTGCACACAGTTACCATATATACATATCCATACAGAGCTCTTTCACGGGCTTTGCTCTTCTAGACTTGAGACCAGTCTGAGTTCCCTTCTTGCAGATGCATGTATCAAGAAGGGATCCCAGACAAAAGCTGTCCCTTTGAAGACTGAAATTCAAGTTTAATTTGTGTCTTCTTTTAGTGACTTTTTTATTTAGGATTCTGTCTTTCATTTGTTTGTATTTTCTGCTTCTCTTTTTCCCTTCTTGATTAGGGAAATATGTTCTGATGAGAGGAAATGGAAGTGTGAACTTTAATGTTAAACCCTAGTACAGGGGGGTTTTTAAGTCCTAACTCTGATCCTGTTGTATTTACTTCTCTCCCTAGTGTCCAAAATTCAACATGTCTAGCAAAAAGGCAAAGACGAAGACCACCAAGAAGCGCCCTCAGCGTGCCACTTCCAATGTATTTGCAATGTTTGATCAGTCGCAAATTCAGGAATTCAAGGAGGCCTTCAACATGATCGACCAGAACAGGGATGGCTTCATTGACAAAGAGGACTTGCATGATATGCTCGCCTCCCTTGGTAACGTCACTTTTCTGTTTATGTTTGCCAAACAAATTTGTGCTGTTATAATTAAAATAATTGAGTTTGGGATGGCTTACGAGAGATGTCTTAGTTTGTATTACACTATTCGCATTACTTTTTCTTTTAGTTTGAAAGCTAAACCAAATATGAATCCCTTTATTTGTAGGAAAGAATCCAACGGATGAATACCTAGATGCCATGATGAATGAGGCTCCAGGCCCCATAAACTTCACTATGTTCCTCACAATGTTTGGTGAGAAGTTAAATGGCACCGATCCAGAAGACGTAATCAGGAATGCTTTTGCTTGCTTTGATGAAGAAGCAACAGGTACGTGGGTGAAACTCAGCTGCTTGGCAGGGGTGGGGGAGTACTTCTATGTTTTTTATTAGGGTTTTTAAATTGTATGCTGATTTTTGCACCTTTATAAATGAAGTATGGCACAGTAATCCTTCTAGATGGCATATTCTACCAAGTAATGAGAATTTGACTTATCAGTGAGTGAAAGTAAAAACTGTCAGGCTGTTCTGTGTGAGTGCTGAGGACTAGTAGTCATGTTCTTCTGTGAGGCTTTGAAGAAGAGTATTTTAACTGGGCAGCACATAAGTTCCTCAAAGTGCAAAGTAAGATGCATTTGCTCTAAGATCGGGAATTCAAATTGGTACTATGTGATTTTCTGTGGCATTGAAAAGGTAATGGATGTGAAATCTGTAATACAACTGAGTTTGTTCTCCCCCTGCAGTAGATCTGAGATGCATCTGAATTCTTCAGTGTTTTTAATATTTCAAGACAGGCTGTCCAGGCTCTTTTGAACCCTCATCTTGCATAGTGTATGTTATGGCTCTGATGACAAATGCCCTGTGTCATGCCCTTACCCGCGGCTCACTTTGTTTTCAGGCTGCAGGAAGGGCTGTAGCCTTAATGATCTCAAGATAAAAACCCATGTGAGGTCTAGAAGACAGAAATGACAGATTGGACTGGCTTGTATAGCAAGATGGGGGAAAAGAGGAAAAGCAGAGCTCAGTTTAACTATATCAGACTTTCAAGGTTGCGCTTCTAATCTTGAGGTTAGAGTTTAAGCTTTTATTTATTTGTTCACGTGGGCCAAGATTCCGGAGACGTGTGTAGCAATCAGGGACGAATCCTTAGGGCAGTTCTGCGGAATTACAGAATATCAGCGTTTTGACATGTTGTGAACACTTCTTACTAGTGCATGCCGAAATTATGTAGCCTCTGTACTAGAGATGTCACTGCACCTATAACTTCCCTCATGACTGTCCACCGCAATATTTCACTCTAACCTGTGGATATGTGTTCTGAACCTTTCAAAGGATATTATTCCATTTCAAACAGCTATTTTCAGTCTGTGTATTTTTAGCACCTTTTGCCTTTTCAAAGAGATCCCCTTCCTGCTGAGGTGTAGGTAAACAGGCTTTCTGTTGGTAAGGCCTTTTCAAATGTTAATTGACTTCCTCCCTCTCAAGGGAAATCTCTTTACCATCTCCTAGAGAAGGAAGTTTTGTTAGTAGGTTAATTATTTTCTCTCCACAGGTAGTCTGACTCACTGTGCTGCAGGGGTTTTTGTGTGCTCCAAAACAAGAGCCTGTGAATTAGGACATAAAGAAAATGATTGTGCTACCAGTTCTTTTGAACAGTAACCTTCTACGTCTATGTAAACAATAAGTTACTAGTTCAGGCCCCCATGTACTGATAAGATTGATTTTATTATCTTTCAAGTCTGTGTGGTAAATGTTTTAATCTAGTCCTAGGATGATTTGAGGATAACGGTTCCACAGTCTCTTTTGTGTCTTATGCCATCCTTGGATTTTAACCAGGAAATATGTTAGATAGTTATGCCATTCTATTGATTTTTAATTCATAATGATCAAAATGCAGTCTTCAAAATAACGTGTAATGTATTTGTAGAACCCATGTTATTTTTTTTTGTCAGATTTAGCTTCTGATCAGTTTGTTCCTTTTAAAAATGAACAGAAGCATTTCCAGCTATGTCAAACCTTTTTCTTTTTTTTTCCACTTAATAATCTCCACGTGTGTGTTTTTTATGGGCCTGATCTTCTAACTCTACATCAGTGTAGTTCTTTTGAAAGAGAATAATACAAAGCAGATCCTCTTAATGAGGATAAGGTAGTTGTTGTTTTTACTTACATTTCCTGTATGGCCAATCTAGTTGGTATATTGCTTCAGCATTACTGTCATATGTAGTACTATGAAATTAGTATAAATGTTATATCTGTCTGCATTTGGTACATCTTTTGTCTGCTTTTTGATCCTGCATCATCATCTGTTTTGTGCTGTCTGCCACAGGCTGAATCTTAAATTTTCCTTCATTAATTTGTTGCTCCCCATCTACGTTGAAGCTGTGTGTGAGGGAGAGTGGGAGTACTGTTTGCTCTACAATTCAGTGCTGCTAAAACTTTTAGTGTATTCCTAGTCTGGCAACGTAGTTCAGTGTTTAAACACCTAGCTGTTCAGGCAGAAGCAATGAAGTCCTTGAGGCTAAACTTGCAGCACCAAAGGCCTTGCATTCTTTGAATGCTAACCCTTATGTCATCTCTCATCACAGCTTGGTCTATGTAGGACTACAGAAATAGAGAGCCTAATCTGTTTAGCTGATTTTTCCCCTCCTTTACACACATCTACAAAGAGACAACTCCAAAATTTGACCCAGTTAAGATGGGCCTGGCTAACTGAACATTCTCCCTGTTTTTAAAGTAGAACATTGCTGTTAGCCTTTTTCATTTGGAATCAGTAGCCAAGGGGTTCTCTGCACTGGGATATGATGTTGGCTTAATTAGCATATGTTTTAACATGGTTTTTTTTTCCCTTTCCTGCAGCATACACCACACCCACCCCACTCCCCCACCCCCCTCGGTGATAATTTGTCATGCTCATTGAGTGCCTTTTGGTCCTCCGATTACCTGTTTGGTTTTGTCTCTCTAATGAACTGTTTGCTTGAATTATTTAACTCTCTTTCCAAAGCAGAACTTTTTTTTTTTTAAATCACATTCTAATTGAATCTGCATCAGTTGATGTGGGTGTTTACTTATGATTTCCAGCTGTTCTGCACAGTTTTTGTTTTGTTTTTAACGCACTGCTAACCTCCTCTGTTCCCTTATAGATATTTCTCTAAGTAAAGTTCAATAACCAATTCCTTTCTCAAATGAAGCAACTATTGTGCATTTAAAGGCATGTTGGTCTTACTTCAGCATTAAGCAGTTTCTGCATTCTTATGTCTACCATTTGTTATATGCATTCCTTTTTTAATCTCTAAACTTCCCTGGAATTATTTGGCAACTGGTGGTTCTGCCCACCTATTGAAATTGAATTAACAGAACATACTTAGCAACTGCTCATTTTTATATCTTTGTTGATTCCCTCCAAATTCTTCTGCTAAAATTTTAGCATAAAATAAATAACTTAGGATATCCTACCTTTTTTTTACTAGCTTCTCCGCCTCTACCTCTCCACAGTAAACATTCTTCCTCTCTCATGAGTTAACTTGCTCAATCCTGCCTGAAAGTCTTTTCTGTTATAAACTCTTTCCCTGGACACTTGCCAGCAGTTCACTGTATCCACGTAAACTGCCTCCAGCAATGGTATTGTGCAGCAGTGAAGAGCCAACCA
Source organism: Grus americana (assembly GCF_028858705.1). NCBI lineage: Eukaryota > Metazoa > Chordata > Aves > Gruiformes > Gruidae > Grus > Grus americana. The sequence goes on from NC_072853.1 coordinate 54,062,069, forward strand.
GTGGTTATTTAGTCCCCAGAGGAAACTAGTTTATAGAGGAGATGCAAATGTATTTAATTAAGTCAAGAAAAATATAATTCAATTAAGAGAACAACTTGTGTAATGAAGACTAGCAGTGACAGGAACTTGTTTTTCCATTTTGAGTTGCTGAAGATCAGTAGATGGAAATAGGTGTTATTAGATCACAGCAGATCAGGCCCTCTTTTCAAAAGTCTGTATGAAATGCATCAACACCACCCCCGCCTCTTTCCCCTTTGCATTCATGGAATTTCCTTAGACTTCAGTTAACAAAGTATTTTGGGCTCTTGGTGCAAATGCTGTATTAGTTAATTGCATGTCTGTTGGTATGTCTGTCTTACTGCTTTTGAAGGCTCAGCTAAGAAACAGCTTCCCTTTTGTGTTTCTCTCTATACAACACATTCTAGGGTTCATCCAGGAAGACTACCTCCGAGAGCTGCTGACAACAATGGGGGACAGGTTCACAGATGAAGAGGTAGATGAGCTGTACAGGGAGGCACCCATCGACAAAAAGGGGAATTTCAATTACACTGAATTCACGCGCATCCTGAAACATGGAGCAAAAGACAAAGATGACTGAGCAAAGCTCCTGATACCTGCAGATAGCTTGCTTCTTTCCCACCACCCCCCCCAGTAATTTTATTTCTTAGGATCTGTTTTTTTCTTTTTTTCACATTGGGACCTTTTGCATACCTTTTTAACATTCCAGCTTTTCCCTCTGTGGGCTCTGGGGCTGCTCAGGCACACCTCCACCTGTGTAATAAGACTGGAAATGGGCAGGGAGAGAGGACAGCTTACAGTGATAGAGGTTTAGGGACAAAGATCTGTGAGCATGGAGGCCCAGGTAAAACTGTCAGTGCTACTCATCCTAGCTAGATTAATTTTACATTTTTAATGGTAACTTTTCAAATAAAACACTGCTATATTAAGTACATCATTAAAATTTTCATGCTAGAAGTGGACTGTTTATCTAATCATATCTGTAAATATTTTTGCATCTGTATGCAGTTGTGTTGCTACCTATTTTTGCCTTAAAAATGAAGCATAAGTCACTTAAGCATAGTGATGTTTGTACTTAAGCAACTGAGTACTTCACTTACTACTGTGAGCGTATATAATGAAGAAATTCCCATCCTTCAAATTTTAGTACATTGTAAATTAATGATATCTGTCCAAGACTTGCACATTAAAAATTTTAAATCTTATGGATGTAATCGAGGAGGTATTTTACCACCTTAGCGCCTCCATTTCTTGACACTGAGTACAATATTAATACTGCTTTTTAGTAACTTACATGGTAAATCCTAGTGTTTTCTTAAAAAAAGATACTGCATGCGAGTGGAATGTTTGAGTGATGCCTCTTGCCAGATGGGCAGGACTGACAGAATTCATTGCATTTCATTGCAACCATTCTTTTCTTTCCTCTTCCCATCGTTTTTCAAAGCACCATGAGAATGGAACAGGATGAAGACAGAAGGTGTGCTGTCTCTGTCCTTCTTGTTTTCTATCTCACAATGTTATTCTTGCTTTCCAAATGAAACAATACACAATATATTTTTAAGAGCTTCTGCTGAGAGTGGTGCTTTGGGTGTGTGAGGAGGAGGCATTCCTTTTTGTTCCATTTCTCATAATTATATCCTCTCATCCCTGTGGTATAGAATGCATAGCAGATTTGCTACAGTATTCTGACGCAACTTTGCCACAATCTGAATACTTGTGGTTCTGGTTTTTCAGTCTTGAGAGAAAGAGTGCTCAGAGTTGCCTCTGTCACTTCTAGGAATTACATTGTTATCCCATAATAATTTAGGTTACAAAATTAAGAAATGTCATTTGGCTGAGAGCATTTTGCCATTTCTTGGTCTGCTGCTATTGCAAATGGAACTTTTAATGAATTTCCTTAGAGGATGGTGATTATTTGTGTTAGAAATACACTGTTCTTTGATGAATAACCTACCAGGACTGTCATCCTTTGAGAAGGACAATGCCATAAAAACTGTTCACTGGTACATGTAAGAAAAAGCTCTGAAGCTTCTGCTCTACCTCAGTCCCAGCTGGCTTTGCAAAAGAATGGGAATGGTGCGGACACATGAAGGACCACAGGAAGCTAGCAGTTGTCTGCAAGAAAAGTATGGAAGATGCTGGAAAACGAGGGGGGAAAGGGATTCCGCACCGCAGGAACGTCTGCGGTCACCGCCTGCCCTCCCTTTGAAGGGGGCGGCGGGGAACTCGAGGCCACTATCCAGAACCATCAGTAGGTGGCAATGCAGCTCCTGGCACTAACTTGGCTGAAGGGCAAATGGCTCACAACACTCTTTTGGGGGTTGTTTTTGTTTGTTTGTTTGTTTGGTTTTTTCTCTTCTCTGAGTCCCGAAGAGCAGCTCGTTTGGTGCAGCATAGGGAGGAGAACGCGGTCAGTTCCCACAGAAGCTCCGTTCCTACCACAGCAAGGACTAATGCCCTCGGCATTTTTCTAATTGCAGCTTTCATATGCACTGAGTTTTGGTTCTTTAATCAAATTCATTCCTTACGAAAGAAAGTGAAAAGAGGTATCCACAAGCCGTTGTTACAGTCATGTACGTACCAGCCCACGTGGTGTGTGTTTGAGAAAGACTAGTTGTCGAAAGGACCTAAGGGCACCTTTGTAATGCAAACCAGGTACACTGCTTCTGCATTTCTCAGGATCTCAGTAAGCGCTCTTGTTTTTTAAGATTAGCTCTGAAAAACTGCCTCAAATTTAAATGTATAAGTTTGCATAACTTTGTTTACGTATGAAAGACTAAAACCTGTGATATAAACTAAACTGTTGAGGCTCAGAGTGAGGCAGCTGGTATTTATAGCAATAAATGCCAATTGTTAAACCCCAGTTCTTGCTTATGGGCCAGGGCTATGTTGCTGTATAGCAACGCCTATATGTCATTTGGTCTCGTGATGATGAACTGTAATTCAGTAATGCTATTGTTCTCAGCCTTGCCTTTGGGAGAATCTTTATTTTACCCTCTCAAGTTTAATGGCATTTAATGCTCTGATACAAACATGTCAGGGACTGATAAAAATGGACTTTTGGTGGGTAATTCAGAGGCCTGGGATTTCTCTCACAAAGAACTTTTAAACCTCTGCTCACCTCTGATGTAGGAGGTGCCTTAAAGTCTGTCTGTCTGCAACTAGTAGTGCTGGTTTATAGACTAACTGCAGTTCTCAGTCCTGGCAAAATCAGTCTGGGTAACAGCCACGCAGAATCTTCAAGTGTTCTCACTGAAGTGGGTCAGCAGAACATGAAGGTGGTGGTGGTGGGATGTCTTTCTCATTTGTTTTTTTCTTTCTTTCATTAATTCAGTTGTTTTGTAGCTGGGTCACTTGACTGGAGGGCTGGAACAATGTGGCCTTGAATCCTCTCAGCTAGAAGAGAGAATTAAAAGTAGGTCTGCAACATTCAGGCTGAATGTTAAACCACCAAACAATTGAATAAGGGAGGGTGGAACCATCACAAGCAGCTGTGTTTCTTATTGTGCTATTTTTTTATTTTCCTTTTTTTGGCAAATGAAGGAGCTTAGGCAATGATGCCAGCAGAAGGGATTAAAGAGATCAGTTCTACCTGAAGACTCTTTCCTGCTTGTCAAGGTGAAGTTCCCAAAAGCTATGATTCACAAGTGGGGCTGGTATGCTTGTTTCCTGTGGTTGCGGAGGCAACAGAGTTGAACCCTAAATGAGTTTTAGCTTATAAACCATTTCCTCTCCAGGACTGTTTGTAAACGTTTTCCTCTCCAGGGCTGTTTGTGAGAAGCGGTGCCTCACCAGGCAACTGTCTCGCACATCCTGTATCTGGCTTAACACCCCTCATGTACGCTCCCCGTCAATGTAGTCAATAACCCATAAAGGTTGTCACTGCCCTCGCTCTGCTGTAGCGTTATGTGCTGAAAGCTGCTGTGGCTCAGCACCTGGTTATCCTTGAGCAGCTCCACCATCTCTGTCCTGGGGACAGTCATTGTGTGAGCTGTGCTGTCCCTACTTGTGCATTACAGCCCTAACTCCTGCAGAAGAGAGCAGTGGTGACTCCTTACCTGCTCTTCAGTATTTCTTCTTGATGAGATTCAGCAGATCCTTACTCGGTACACTTGTTTTAATAGTTACTACTTCTAGTGCTTAACTCCCCTAGATGGAGAGAGAGCAGCGTCTGTCAGTCTGGCAGGCGTGCCTCACTGTAAATAGTACAAATGATGTCAAGCATTCTTCCCTGCCGTCCAGGTACTAAGGAGCAGGTATTTAATACAACATGAAATGTCAAATAGAATGACACTTGGTCTAAAAAGCCTGAGTGTTAAGAGAATTCATACCACCAGGGTGGTAGCGTCTAAATACTGGGCGCTTGGTATGACCTTTGTGGACTGTTTCCTAGCGGCGGGCATGGGTTATATCACTATTCAAATAACCTTAGCTAACTGCTGACTCGTCTTTAGTTCCACTCTAAGAATTTCATCACTCAAGTATAAAAATTTAGCTCTCATTAGCTGTAAAAGGCAAACCTAACTGGAGTTGCTATGTAATCATCACGAGATCAGAAGCGTCACATAAACTGAGTATATAAAAATACAAAAAAGCGTTCACACAGCTTTAATAGGGATGCATACCACTCCCAGCAGGCTTCTTTCAGTGCATAGATAACAGTTGCAAATTAAAGATACTTGCAGCTGGAAACTTCCTTTCCAAATAACAGCAGGTCACTGTGACATTGGAAATGGTTGCAAAAAGATACAGTGAGACCACAATCATTGCATACTCCCCCCCGGCACACACACACAAGATTTCCTTGAGAAATCTGCTCAGCTCTATGCCCCACAGCCCTAGCGAGCTTCAAAGCTATAGGGGTGCAGTCAGGTGAAAAGGGACTTGACAAGTTTCACGTTAGCGAGATAAGCTGGTGAACTTTGTGATACATTTTTGGAAGAGAGTTAAACAGAACAAAATTACTTGTAGTTACTGCTTGCCTGTTTCTTCTACTGATTTAGGTGATGAGTTATTGTATATTTATTAGAACCTGAGATGTATGTTGTGCAAAACACAAGTTATAATACTGTTACTGCTATCCTGTTGGCAAACAGGGAAACTTGGCCATGAATCTAAAACCCCTTCTACTTTGCCTGCCCTCCTCTGCTAATTAAACAATATAAAAAGGTAGCAACGTTATTTTCAATTGTCAGAAGACATTTCTTTCAGACTTTGATTTTTTTTTTTAACTAATTGAACATAATCTTAAAATGTAACTAATAACTAGTTTCTCTGCTGTAACAAGTGTAGGTACGCAAACTGCAGCTGTCTTGCCAGTGTTTGCTATTGGTGATTTTTAGCACATCCATTATTGCAGGGCCTCTTTGCCTAGGTGAGGCAGAGGACAGGAGCGCTGTTACAGCTGTATTAGGGGGTGTCCTACCACATGCAGACCTAAGAGGAAGGAGGAGTCATCAAACTTGTACAAAAGGATGAGTAAGGAATACACTGCAAAACTGCAGAACTCCGATTCGCTTACTGGAAGGTGACTATGGGCTACTTGAACCCCAGCAGAGAAGGACAAACTGTTGCCATGAAGAGCTAGTTACAACCGTGCAATTAGCAGAAACCCTACCTGGTAGCTGCTACAGCAGAATTTGGAAGTTGCAATGTGGATGAGACAGTAACCAGAAGACGGTGATGAGGCTTGTTGGAAGTACTTGGGTTTATTCTGTTCCTGTTGCAATGCATGCAGTTTGCTGCCCCTGAAATTTTATGCCCCAAGCTCTGGGCACAGAATTTGGGTAACTGAGTAGCCATCTAAACTAGTGAAAATTAAAATACCAGAAAGAAAGAGGAGAGAAGCCAGGGGCTGAGGCATTTAAGTACTTCCTGATGCAGCTGATCAGAGATGACTCTCTAGTCGAGCTCCCAGTGGTCAGTCTTCTCCAGAAGCTGGACACCAATGCCTAGGCAGCTCTTTAGGTAGCCCCTTCCTTTGGCAACCCATGGCAGCTCTTCCAGGGTTCTGTTTTATATTTGATGTTTCACTCTCTCTCTCTCTTCCCTCTGCTTATGTCCTTTATGCAAGCACTTAAATGCCTTCCATGTGTCAGGGGCCTGCATCTACCCCTTCTGTTACAAGCTTTACACATGCCTAAGGGTTGAGGCCCTCAGGCAAGAAGGCATTCCCTTCCCTACTTTGTGTACCACACCTTGGGCCTCACCTTGAGATAAGATTCAAAGCAGCTAACAAGCTGTAAGGCAGGCTTTGCAAATTTTGAAGAGTAAAAATTCAAGTGCTTCCAGGATTAAGGAGTAATTCAGTGGCAGCTTTGAAAATGCTGGCAGTATCTAGCCGGGATGTCAGTACCTCAGACATTGCAGGCTCTTGGCCGAAAGCGCAAATCAGATTGTCATGTACACCTCCGGATGCACAGCAATAGGGCGACACATGACAAAGCTGCCATCCGAGGGCAGTAGGTAAGTGTGCTAGGAGAACAGGAGACTGTTCCGGCTGATGTTCTTCCTAGTGATGCCTGGAAGATCTTACCCTATGCCAGGTTTTTGGGGCTGGTAATTACACCTCTTCCACCACTGATCTCAAGTATTGCTATGAAAGAACAAATATCAAAGGGGTGCTGGCTGCTTATTTTCACAGCCACCTTCTAGACTAGAAGGGTACTTTACACCTATGTGACTGATTCTGGATTATTCTTACCTATGAGACTTAGCGCTCGCACACACCCTTTGCAGGAATGTTTTTGTTACCTACTGGTGGTTTTCAAAGTGACTATAAAAGCAAGGAAAGCATTTGGGAGATGATGCTGTTATGAACAGGTTAGGGTGTGTTTATTTTAGTTATTTCTTCTTCCAATCCCTCCATGCCTCCCTTAAGCCTATTCACAGGCTTTCCTTCTACAGGGAAATTGTATTGAATTCAGTGAGGCTCGGTTAAAAAGCCCATTTCAGCAACATTATGCAAGTTTCCAATATTTATCTTTACATACCAATACGTAATTCTGGCTCATTTCCTGACTCTGCTGGTTTTAGGGGGGAAGTTTTACAATTCTTTTTTAAAGGTACAGTTTGCTTGAGTTTCTGCCTCTATAAACAAAATTACATCAATGCCTTTCCTATACAGTTTGTCCCATTTAATCTCTGTGGCAGTTGAAATTTTAATTTGGTGAATCTCCTTGCATTTATCTGCTCTATGCGGCTGATGTCAGACACCTGTGATATCTGGGCATGTTCTTACACAGTCCACAGAGGTTTGTTTCAAGCTTTTGTTCCCAGAAGATATGGAGAAAAGGACTGTCTAAAATCTGTTTAGAACAGAAGTTGGTTGGGGGGTAGAGGGGCGAGAAGTCTTAACCCTGGAAATAAAAGCAATGTGGCATGAAGGTATTTGTAATATGGGTTCCTTTTAATGAATCTTAGCCACTTAGTTGACTGAAGACATTGAATTAGTCTTTCCCTAAAGTAATTAATTAACTTTCAACACAGAAAATTAAATTGCTTAAGATTATTACACAGCTATCTGAACAATACTTCTACTGTCTTGTTGCTTTTATTGCTTTTTTGCCCCAGCATTTTGTATGTAATCATCCAGACACCATGAGACATATTGATTAAATAAATTGGGGCCCTTTGCACAGTACAATCTTGTTTTATATAACCTTATACAATATGTTGTTACTGTAGCCAAGTAATAAATAAGAGCAGAGTTAAGATAGAAACTTCAGGCAAAGCCAGTCTGTCCTGTAATCCAGTCAGATGTAGTTTGGACTCCTGAAATAAGCTGCGTCTTTATTGGGAGAGAGAGAGAGAGTCCTGAGTTGACTCTAGTAGACAGTTTGCTATGAGGCTGAGCATATTTCCTCTTACTACACTGAAAAAAGCTGGCTGAAGAGCAACTTCCGTGCCAATGCTCACAGTGCTCCCAGAGCTCCAGACAGGTGAGTAGGTCTCACCTCTCTCTGTGTTTGTACAGTGTCTAGCAAAACAGAGGTTTGGGGGGGGGTGAAAATCTAACGTCTTAAGGCATTTCCATTATAAAAGTAATACGCACTTTTTCAGTAGAGGTGACAAAAGCTGTGTTTGAACAGCTTCCACCAGGCCCTCTGTAATTCATCACAACATCGTTTCCACCTCGCTTTGGCTAGGCTGATTTAGCAGCTTTCTGTTAGCAGTGTTCTAGATAACAAGTGGCAACCAAAATATTCCAAGGCTGCCTCATCCTTTCTTATCCCACAGCCTAATGACAAAAGGAGACAACTGGACCTTGTTTGCTAACTACATGCTGTGCTTTATCTTGCATTTTGGCCTATGTTGTCATCAAGTTGCTAATCATCATTCTGTGACACTGTCTGCGCAGCTCCTCTGTGCTGCTCTTGGCTCTGTTACACAGGCATGGTATCACAAAAAAGCAAACGCAAGCATTGGCACCTGCTGATAACTGTTGTTTAGAGGGAAATTGTTCCTTTTTGCCAGCCACTGGAACACCAGATCTCCAAGCCACTAAATAAATGCTATTATACATCATCTGGGCACCATATGGTCTGTGTGCTTCTGACTGTAGCAGAGTGACAGTCTTCCAAGCAGTCAGGTGAGAAAGCCACCTTCTAGCCTCAGTAGCTATCTGCTTTAGCAGCAGCAAGGCTTCCACATCGGTGCATTGTGAAGAGAATCAGGGAAAGCCTCTCATAAAGCACCAGAAGGATTTTGTTTCCTTGTGGAACTGCTGAAGTTTCTGCTGACTCTCTCAGGCATGGATGCATAAGTAATCTAGCTGTTTAACGTCAGTTGTGCTGCACAGCCTACAGGTCTGCACTCTGGTGTATCTGCAGCTCTAATGCCCCATCAGAGACCTCATGTTGTATTCGGGTGTCCAAAACTGCGACTTAAATGAGCTCATCTCATCTTACGCAGCATTTATTATGTTCTGCTACTGCAGCTGCAAAAGAAGCCTGGTTTATACTGGGGTCTTGCTTTGGCACCATGCTCGAATGGACAGAACCGATGTGTGCACGTAGCTGCAGGTGACTGGGTTAAATGTGTCAGCAGGCTAAGACCTTCCAGACAGAGAAAGAGGAAATGAGGTCTGAATCAGTTCCCAGAGTAGCACAAATTAGTGAGCTACTGAGAGCCCTCAGAGAGGTTCCCAGAGCCTCACACTTAACCCAGGTAATTACAGCCGCAGGTGGCTATGTAAGCATGAATCACATAGGTGAAAGTAGTGCCGAAGCCTCAGCAAGACTGGTTTTAGATGCCTAGGAACTAAGTCCAACTACATTTTATTGACCTTTCTGCCAAGACACCCGCAATCCTTGCACTAACGGCTAGCCCAAGTACAGCATGTTATTGTCATTTAAAACATCTGGGACTGGGACAAGCTGTATTGGCCAAATCCTAGCCTACATCCGTACAAGTAAATCCAGTACTCATAGAAGTTTGACAGGCAAATTTTGGCTCTGTGCCTGCAACTCACTTCTTAACAAGTGAAGATCTGTTTCCATCCTAAAGTGCTTGAAAGGAACTTCTGTTTTTGAGAGCATGAGATAACTAAAGTAACAAATGACTTAATCATCTACCAATGTCCCGTCCTGTAAGCCTGGACACACAGGTTTTGCAAAGGAACTGAAAACTTCCAGGTTTCAATCCATAGTGAACTGAGGCTTTGAACTCTTAACAGTGTGAAATGTACTTTTCCTGTCCTAACTGCTTACATGCCTAATTGTCTGGAGTGTCCTTTTTCATTTTCTTTCTGGAATACTCATAACATAGGTAACGTTCTGGGCTGAGCTGAACAGCTTCACTGTTACTTCCAACCTAAAGCCACATGGACTCTACAAGGTGATGACGTCTTTGTGCCTAACTCATGTGATGGGGTGAGTTCAGCAACCATACGCTGAATGTGTTTAGCAAGGATGGACAGAGTTAAGTACAAGCACAGTGGTACCTCACGCAAAATCAGAACTGATGAGATTTGTGCCTTTTGCGTTCTAGTTCAGAATCTTGAGCTTACAAACAGCAAGTAGAGACCTGGGTACAATTTCCTTTTGAGCCTGAGAAGGATCCAGGCTCTTATACCAGAAGCTGTTCTAAAATGAAACCTTTTACTACTCTTCCTGTTGAAACTGCACTGTTAAAGGAGGGTAAGATTCATGGGAGGACAAAGGAAGACAGAAAGACACAATATATGTGCCTGGCTTTGTACTCAGAAGTTCCTGAAGAATGTCACATTGGGCTTCTTCAGTGTGAGGCCCAACCAAATTTGTGCATTGTGTTCAAAGCAAAGAATTCCTCAGAGGCGGCCAGGCCCACCTTCTCCCATAGGAAGTGTCCTTCTTATTGAACTGTAAAAGTGGGTTCGGAATTATTTTCTTTTTCTACCTCCTTTTTTACTTTGTACCTACTCTTATTATTGGCATTTCCTCTTGTCCAAGAGGAATTAAGAGGTTTCCCTTCTTCTATGATGGTTGACATCAGTCTCATTTTTACACACAAAATGTTATCTTTTTATTGTATGTAGTACTGGTGAACTGCGGATGCAAACTAGGTGGTGTGACTTCATAATCTGGGTTATTCATTATGGCAATTCCTAACACAGTTTCAGTTATTAAGGATTATATGTCCTACTCCAAGGAATAAATTATTCTCATTTGGTGTATGAATAGATGTTATGACTCCGTGGACAGAAAATTATATTAACGGAAAGGAACTCTTAACGGGTCCTCTTCTTAAGGATAAAATCTCAAGGTGGCAGCATGATCTCTGGCTATCCAGAGGTCATTGCAAATAAGCGCCAGTTAAATGGGGCTACCTAGAGGGTGGATGGGAATGCAAAAATTGATGTGTTAAGATCAAATTATCCCAGGCATAAATAATTTAATTTTTAATTTCTTTTTAACACAGGGCAACTATTCTGTCTGGATTTAATGGAGAGGCATGGTTAAGGTGCTGGTTTCCTGATTTTCTGTTGATTAGGTTTGGATACTGTGTTCTGCAAAGACATAGGTAACAGAAAGAGGCTGTCTACACTCTCTACTTCCACTTGGGTCTAGACTTCTAGCTGGTGAATTTTTTTAGGTTTTGAGAACACACAGGCAATAGGGGCTTGACTGAAAGATGCTCTTTTAGAATAGAATAGAATAGAATAGAATAGAATAGAATATTTCAGTTGGAAGGGACCTACAACAATCATCTAGTCCAGCTGCCCCTCATCTACAGTCTCCTCCACTATACATCCAGTGGAGTGTAAGTGTAACTTCCATCACAGCTACAATTAATTGCTGATGAGACTGAGGAGTGTGCAGGCAAGGGATGAACTCCGCTGCGTAACTCAGGAAGCAACTGCACATCAAAAATTCCCCCAGGTGGGGAAAAGTCACAGGGCAAATCTGGACCTGCCATTCCCAGGAAAAAACTGTAATGTACAGATCTTATGCATTCTCTCTCTTGACCTGCTCCCTCTTCAAACAGTTCTTAAATATTCAAGAGGAGGATAGCCAAAGCCCTATACAGCAGGTACAGCCTAGGCCTAAAACGTGTGGAAAACTGTGGAAGAGCTCCTCAGATTCCTAGAATGGTCTTCAGTGCCAAAGCACCTGAAGCAATGTTTCAAGCTTTAAGCCCAATTCAGAGGATTAGCATTTGACAAGCCTAAATAACTTTAAAAGATGGTGTGTGGGGGGTGGTCATAAGAACACACCAAGTCTGTGCTACACGTTATGCTTGTTTCTGCTCAGGTTCCTGCCTGACCTCACCCTCAGACATCAGTCTTGCCAATTTTTAGCTCCCTCACAGCAGAGCTGTTATGCCACAGCCCAAGCACGCCAACACACATGACTCCATGCCTTTAAATCACGCTGCTTTTCCATGCATGGGTCTTCCCTGCCTTCAGCTCCTGAGCCAGAGCACCTCTCCTAGGATTAATTTGCGAGAAGGAGACCTTCAATACACTCTCATTGTATTAGCTTACCATAGCAGAGAACGACAGGATAATGGTCAAGCACTGGTTGGAAGGGGAAGGGGGTATACAAGTGCCTGCACGAGTGAAGTCATGCATTCACCCTGTTCCGTTTTTTCCAGATGTGGTGTTTAGGGTTTGTAACATCACAGTAAGTTGTGTAGCTCTGCCAATGTTTTCACAGCGTACTGTGGGAGAATTCATCTGTCCCTACCCCAGATCCTGGCAGAAGTAGCATGGGTATGGCAAGCCATGAAAGTGAACTAGTTCTGGCTCCACATCTGTGGTTCCATTGGTGGCAAGGCATTGATCCAGTGTTTCATTCTCTGATGTATGTCTAAGTTACGCAACAAGCCTGCTTGCTTGCAACTCTCCTTCTTTTAAATTGTCTGGAATCAGTACTCTGAGCCTGTTCCACACTCCAGATAAGTCCATTTTCAGCTGTCTGACCCAGGCAGCCCTTTGCATACCTGCTGTGACCCAAGACATCCTGCTCTTAGCTTTGGTGCTATGCAAGTCAGCACATTCCCCTTCTCCTGGCACGTTTCTGTACAAGCCTGCCTCTTCTCAGCTTTCTAAGCCAACTTCAGCGATGTCAGCCTGTGCCACATTCCACGCCTTTCTAGTCCCAGTTTCTATCTAAGCTCTGTGAATCCACAGAACGGCACAAGATCATCTGTTCACAGCTCCTGATCCACTCCAAGCAGTCAGAATATACCCAACTGAAATACTTCTTGGTACAAGCTGACATGATTGCAGAGGAGAAAGAATTAGGACCAAACATCATGAGCCTGATACGACCTCTCCGGGCTGCCATGGAAGCGAAGTCATGTTGCTGAAAGGGAATCACTATAGACTAAGGGAAGCAGGTATCCTAATGAGGAAGATGCCTGCATAACTAGCCTATAAGGAATAATTAGTACACGAGGTGGTACCAAGTTCAAGAATACATAAAAACTATCAATCAGGTGAAAGGAAAGCATTAGTAATACTGTTATTAATTACCTACTGCCAAAGATTAATAAAGGTGAAAATTAGTATCAACTGTATTTGGTGAAAAACCTAGAAAGATGAAACAAAGGTGCTTTCATGATTCGCTCGCTGAAAAGGGAGCTTTTGAGATTCCACAGGAAGCAGTTGGACTGTCAACATGAAAGGAGCAATTGATCAGAGGAAAGTGCAGAGGGGCTCCTGCCACAGAGTGAGCTCAGGAAATCTGTGTGATGGGCAATAATAGTGATGACGGAGAGCCCAGACCAAATGTCAAAGGGGGTTTCTTAAGTGATGGGAAGGCATAAAAGCCTACTGGTACGAGTCAGAAGGTAGCTAACTAGTAGTAGTAGAAGTTGGTGGGGGGTATTTTGAAGGAAGGAGAGAATTTAGATTAATACAAAGATCAAAATTCTTTGCATGTGGCTCGGGAAAAAGGCCAAATAGGGAAGAAAAGCTGAGTAAAGAGATGAAAGCTGCTGGTATTGAAAGGGGAACTGGGATTATTAGTGTCTTCTGATAGCAGTGGACAGCAGAAATTAGTGAGCTGCTGAGAGCTGTAGAATAGTGTGGCATCAGTGTATCTGACAGATGAGGAAAGCTATTATCCATGTCTTTTCTACTTCAGAATCCCAAATTACTTTGTGCTGTGATACTTTGAGGTGTGGAGAAAGTTCCTGGTCTTGAAAGGAGATACAGATAGGCCCAATATAAGTGTTCACATTCATAATGACTAGAGGAGAAAGGTTAGCAAGGGATGGAACAAGATGGTGAAATCTGGCTGAAATAGGAACAATATGTTCAAAAAGGCGCTGACTGGTCATTTCCTGAGTGGTGAGATGACAGAAAAACACACAGAACAAAGGAGCACTGGGTAGGTCAGCCCAGGAGCAGTTTTGGGAGACAAGCAAGAAAATTACTCCCAGAGAGGGCAAGAACAGAACTGACTGTGTAATCAGATTGAGACAAAAGAAAAAACCAAAGGAAAATTCAGATCAAACCACATGTCAATTCTGCTGATTTGCTTCATTGAGAAGTTCGCTTAACATTTCATGTGGAAATCAAGAGTTTGCATTTATTCCAATTCTCTGTGGTCAGTTTTAAAAATGTAACGCCGGGACTCTGACAGCCATTTTAAAGCATAAGTAGGAAACTTCCAGGAAATCAGAAGTTTTGCTATACAAATGGCTGGCACCATCCATTCAGATACATATACAATTGACATGCACAAAAAATAAATTAATGACACCATTGACTTAAAATTTCATCATCCTCTGTGCCCCCTTGAAAATAGGTGTGTAAAACAAGCCCCCTCTTTTCCCTGTAATAAGCACTGTCCTTTGTGTGCTGCCCCCAGGACAGAGAGTGGGGGCTGGAAAAGCTAAAGGCAAAGGTTTGCGGGGAAGGGGGGATGTTATCAACTGAAGGGTGCCAGCAGATGAGGAGAGAGAGGGACGGATGGAAGAACAGCCTGTGGAACTCACGGTTTGGCACTGGAAGAGGCAACCGCCATGATCAGCAGTGCTGTACAGGGCACGGGCCCTGGGGAGGGACCAGGGAAGCACAGCACGTGGGCTGTGGCCGGGGCAGGTGGGTCGGGAATGAGCTGCAAACTCCTGCAACTGGTGTGAGAGAAAATTGACTGATGGCAAACAACACAGAAGTGACTAGGAGCTTATACTATAACCCTGCTAGACATCATCCTCTCAGACTTACCTGGCAGGGACGGCACTGCCCTGTTTCTAATCTCCTGTAGCCTTGCCTCTTGAATTTTTGAAGCCCTTTGTCATCCTTACTCATGCAGATTCATTCTTACCCTGGAAGTGACCCTACAGATTTCAATCCAGATGTTAACCGTACAGACACGTATGTGTCATACAGAGCATTTAAAGGTAAAAGTCTGACCTACAAGTAATATACAGGATAAATATTTGCTACACAAAATAGTTTCCTGTGTATAGGTTTTGTTGTCAAAGGATGTGTTGCAACATCATTACATGACTAAGACCAGGACTTTGGGCTGGTTAGGACTGTTTTGCTATCCTGCATGGGCCTTCAGAGGCAGAGAGAGACACCTATACTACCAGTAAGGTCCTACAGCAGATGGCTGTCTATGGCCACTGAGTGAACTAGCAGAGCTCAGGAGAGGACAAATGCTACCAACAGGGAAGAAAATGGTAAAGGTGGCGGAAGGCCTAGGTGACAAGTAGATTCAGTGGAGACATCAGGGTAAAAATCTTCCCATATTCACAAAATATATAACAAAGTCCAGAAAACAGTAATACTGAGGTGGCACCCAGATGTGACTCAGGTACTGCTTGTCAGCGTTCATGCACACAGGACCTGACACAGTGGGGCTTCAAGAGAACAACTCCTCCTCCCTCCTTGGTGGCTGACCAAATATTGGACCCGATGGGCTCTGCTGGCTCCTCGCTCCATTCCACAAGAACGAGGACTTATCCTGAGAGATGGGAAGTTATGAGGCAGCTATTGCTGCCCTTCAGAGACGAGAAACAAGCTAAAAGGTCCCACAGGAGCTGAGATTAAAACTGATGAGTTTCTGGCTGGGTGCCCTCTGGAGGTCATAGCACTCTTTTTCTGATACAAAAGAAAAGCATTTGATTTACATAGAAATATTTCTGGCAAGAACAGGGAAAAGACATGCTATATGATGGATATGGTTTTCATTGCACTTTGAAAGTTTGTCTGACCGGAACAGTAGCAGCAAAAGAGTTTGCTATTTAAGCTACCCCCTCCAAACTTAAAATAAGGCTTTTCTGCTTAGCCAAATACTAAAATGCCATTTCACTATTAGTTCAGTTACCTCCCAAAGCTGCTCTCTCTTTACTAAAACTTTTGACTTGCACATTAAAACAATGATGGGTGAAAATAATCTTGATCAATCACTCACGGATCATCTCCTCCTGTTTATTCAGATGTTAAGCCAGTATCTTTTCCTCTTCTCATTACAACCATCACTTTAACAGCAGACTTGCATTTAACGTTACAGGAGCCCTTTAATGATGACTGATGAATGTGAACAGAGAGAGAGAAGTTATTTTTGCAAGTAATTATTGCACAGCACTATTGCTGCAGCAAGCACTCTGTGTGCAGCAAAAGCCATATAGCTGAAATTATTTGCAGATCTCCATTTTAAACTCTAGCTTCATGTACCTGAGACATCCCATTTGTGGTCTGAGTCCAAAGGAGAAATATTTCTCTTTCTTTTGTTCAAAAATTATTTCTATCTCAAACTGGAAGAATTTTGTTGCTGCCAGTGTCCCTGCTATTCTTTAATCTATGGACGTTGTGGATGACAGGCTGGAACAGAACCATTAGAATACTATTTATTTTGGTGTAGCTTTCTGATCATTAGAAAAAGAGCTGGAAAAATGGGGACCCAAATACTGGACCTGGGCTATTCCCATTTGGTCAGGATATGAGCAAAGAGTTTTCCCGTTTTATTTGCATACTCATACTGAGGTTTGGGTTTCTTAGTCACTCTCTTATACAGGCACTATGAAAAACATGTGACTTAGCAAATCACTCTGACTCACTAAATCTCTTCAGTTCAAGGCCTCATCTATGATATATTTGACCAATCTCACTGGAGTCCTATTTCATGGCATAACCAAAATCTCCTCTTTCATTATAAGTAAGTCATGACCGTGGCAATAGTCCAACTGCAATATTTGGCAAACTGGATCTCCTGATAAAATTAACATGATCTTATAGTTATGAGTATATATTTGCATTTCCAAACCAGAGAAAATAACGCACAAGGTAAATATTAATGTTGCTGGACGCATTATACAGCAAAGGCCAAGGTACTGAACACAGAATTTGCTTCTCTTTCCACAGACACCTAGTTTAACACCTTAGACTACCAAGGTAATCTTTAATGCATCAAGCATTCCTGGGCAAAACTTCTTTAATATACTATTCTGCCATTCTACTAAAGTAGCATTCTGAACCTAGGCAAACACTTCATCCACAACCTTTATTTAAAAGTTTTCCATCAAAATCCTCTTGGTGTCAGGCAGCTAATCATCTTTTTAAGCAGACTAAGGTGCTCTAATAAAACCAAAGTTTTTCACATAGAACTGGAAATTAAACCAGCCACATCCAATCTAGTACCTGAGGAGCACATCTGATTAAACAGGGGTCTATATTTTTTGAGTGCCACTTTCTGATCTGAGAACATCCTGTACCCATTATGTCAGGACATACTAAATCATAAGTCCTCTTCTGTGTGAAGCCTGAGCTGCCCCTCGATGCTGCCTCACCACCCTGCTGGCACAGCCCTCACAGTGCCAAAACCACCCTCCCTTCCATAGTCAGGTGAGGCACGGCAGTCACAACCCCTGAAGGCTGCTGCCTCAAATACCGGGGAAGACCCAAGTACTGAACAGGGAACTGAAGGCAACCGAGGTCTTCAATCTGTTGCAATGCACAGGACTGGACTCATCTCACAAACTGAACTACTGACAAGGTTGCTTTCACTGGTGGAGCTGGGTATGCCAGGTGAAGGGAACACACATCTCAAACGGGGTGCTGCTGGATTTGTTGCTTTGGCTGCTCTGGTAGAGCCTCCTACATCACTATTGCATGCAAAGCATCTCACTAGGGAAAGTAAGACCTTCCACACTCACTAAGCCAAACACTCACAGAATCACAGAATGGTAGGGGTTGGAAGGGACCTCTGGAGATCATCTAGTCCAACTCCCCTGCTAAAGCAGGATCACCTAGAGCAGGTTGCACAGGATGGCATCCAGGCGGGTTTTGAATATCTCCAGAGAAGGAGACTCCACAACCTCTCTGGGCAGCCTCTGCCAGTGCTCGGTCACCCTCACAGTGAAGAAGTTTTTCCTCATATGCAGATGGGACTTCCTGTGTTCCAGTTTGTGCCCATTGCCCCTTGTCCTGTCACTGGGCACCATTGAGAAGAGTCTGGCCCCTTCCTCTCGACATCCACCCTTTAGATACTTACAAGCATTGATCAGATCCCCTCTGAGTGTTCTCTTCTCCAGGCTAAACAGGCCCAGCGCTCTCAGCCTTTCCTCATAAGAAAGATGCTCTAGTCCCCTCATCATCTTCATAGCCCTAATGTAGGGCTCAGTGTAGGTCCACAGAGCAAAGCCATGACTGTAAGACCTGTCTTGCTCACATGGAGTCAACAGTTCAGGCCCCTGTTATTCTCTCTCCCCTCTGGCAGGTGAAGAAAATTCTCCTTGGTGAGATGCCCTTGTGCTTTGCCCTTCTCAGAGAGGAGGAACGACCCACAAGACCGCTACTTCTGGTGGAGGAGAGCTCAGTGTGCCAGATGAAGAGGAAGCCCTGCCTAGGTAGGTTTCTCCCAGACCTGCTCCCTCCACCAGGATGACTCTCCTTCAGCCAGGCTGCCTGTGAGGTGTCCCCACATGGCTGCCCCAGCTCTAGCCAAGCCACAGACCTCTCCCCAGTTCTGCAGAGCAGGGTTGGCACGCTGCTTGTAAGGTGCTTGCTTGCATGCAAAAGGCATGGTGCTCATCCGTGACAGTTTCAGCCCCTGCACCCTAAACATCTTCCCCAGAAACACCCAACCTCACTGCTTACTCCCAGGAAAACTGCCCCTGCTGAGAGGCAGTGGTACTAAGACCCTTCCCAAAGACCGCAACTGCAGACATGACCCCAACCTGCACACAGCACAAATCGAGGAAGCCGTGGGGCCCTTTGCAGGTTTAACTGAAAGCTGCGTTGGCTTCACCTTGCTGACGACTGATGTACTATAGCAGCTTGGCTGTGCAGTCCCACTGCTCAAGGGTGCCATCAGAAGGAAGGCATGGATATGGACACTGGCTGCGAGCCTTCATGCTAGAAACTGTGATAAATCAATATTCATAAACTTGCAAGGAGCAGTATGCAGTGGCTCTCCAAAAGAGTGACTTAACTAATTTATTTTTACATGTAATTATGTATCCTAATCCTGCCCTAACTCTGCTGTTGCTGAGACAAGGGAAAAAACCTTCAAACCCAAATAATTGTCAGGCCTACACATCAACCATGCTTCTTTTCAAAACCACTGTGCAAAAAAGACAAGTAGAGAAAGCATGCAATTTCAGCATAAACTGAAATAAGCACTGAAAAGAGAACTGTAGAAAAATATGTTGTACTTGCTACGGTTTAGGCCACATCCTCATTTCACATCCTGATTTAATTCAGTACAAGTCTGAAACGATGCCACTAAATCCACTTTGCATTTACCCCAGGTAAGTGAGCAAATGAAGACCTGGAATGAAATTAAACTTGATGTTAAATTAACAGTTAGGCTTAGTAGCACAGATGAAAGTATAATCCTGAAAACTGTTCTTTCCCTTCCTTCACATCATGTTGTATTTTAACCATAGCCAGCCACTGAAACTATTGCAGAGTTGGGCAGTTCCTTAGTTACAGGAACTTAGTTTTCACAGGCATCAAAGGTTTGTGCTTTGAATCTCCAGGGGTTACTTATTTAGTAGCAGACTGAATATAAGCAGCTGAGTTTGCTCTAGAAAGCTCCGCTCAGCCTTTGGATCTACCAACTTATACTGGTCTATGCAGTAAGTGAATACAGCCTGGTGGTTTTCTCCAAAAAGGTTACTCAGCTTCCCGCTGCTTACCAAGAATGAAATAAAGCAATTGCTTTACTGGTCTGGTATCCATGCTGCAAAGCCTATGTATTTTCCTGGCTTCCAGAGTCTATGAAAGTGCTCCTAAGAGCAAAAAAACCCCTGAATGTTAAATGCTTCCTTTTGGAGGTGAAGGTGTAGGTGCTGTTCTCTCAAGCTTATTACATCTTTAGATGAAATGCAGTCACTGAGTCTTTTTTCTAGTCACATTTTCAAATGGGTCAAGAAGCATCTAGGAATAAGAATAAGCGTTTCTTTCTTAGGAACAAAACCCTAAAATATACAAATAGTTATTTAGATCTGTTTATTCCCTAAGAAACTGAGATACTTTCATGAATGCTTCAAGGGACATTTTACTTTTTTTGGTTTTCATTCTAAAATGGCAATACTGGGACACATATAACTAATCCCTTCCTGCATCAGTAACTCCAACCTGAACAACATATACAGATGAAAAGTTCCATCATCAAGTGCTGCTAGACGACTAAGGCCACTACAAGCACAACTGATTTCCGCAAAAGCTGCTTTCTAACCCTGCAGGTAGGTACAGTTATGATTTGACATCATCAAATCCATCCTAGTGGCTCATGGCTTGGATGGGCGTACTCTTTGCTGGGTAAAACACTGACTGGGTGGCCAGACCCAAAGAGTTGTGGTGAATGGAGTTAAATCCAGTTGGTGGCTGGTCACAAGTGGTGTTCCCCAGGGCTCAGTATTGGGGCCAGTTCTGTTTAATATTTTTATCAATGATCTGGACGTGGGCATTGAGTGCACCCTCAGTCAGTTTGCAGACATCACCAAGTCGGGCAGGGAGTGTTGATCTGCTGGGGGGCAGGAAGGCTCTACAGAGGGATCTGGCCAGGCTGGATCAATGGGCCAAGGCCAACTGTCTGAGGTTCAACAAGGCTCGGTGCCAGGTCCTGCACTTGGGTCACAACGCCCCCAGGCAACGCTACAGGCTTGGGGAAGAACAGCTGGAAAGCTGCCCATCGGAAAAGGAACTTGGGGTGTTGGTCGGCAGCTGGCTGAGTATGAGCCAGCAGTGTGCCCAGGTGGCCAAGAAGGCCAACAGCATCCTGGCTTGTGCCAGAAATAGTGTGGCCAGCAGGACTAGGGAAGTGGTCGTCCCCCTGTACTCAGCTCTGGTGAGGCTGCACCTCGAGTCCTGTGTTCAGATTTGGGCCCCTCACTACAAGAAAGACATTGAGGTGCTGGAGCATGTCAAGAGAAGAGCAATGAAGCTGGTGAAGGGTCTGGAGCACGAGTCTTATGAGGAGCGGCTGAGGGAACTGGGGTTGTTTAGCCTGGAGAAAAGGAGGCTGAGGGGAGACCTTATTGCTCTCTACAGCTACCTGAAAGGAGGTTGTAGCCAGGTGGGTGTTGGTCTCTTCTCCCAAGTAACAAGTGACAGGACAAGAGGAAATGGTCTCAACTTGTGCCAGGGGAGGTTTAGATTGGATGTTAGGAAAAATTTCTTCACCAAAAGGGCTGTCAATCATCGGAACAGGCTGCCCAGGGAAATGGTTGAGTCCCCATCCCTGGGGTTATTTAAAAGACGTGTAGATGTGGTGTTTATGGACATGGTTTAGTGGTGGACTTGGCAGTGCTAGGTTAATGGTTGGATTTGATGATCTTAAAGGTCTTTTCCAACCTAAATGATTCCATGATTCTATGATCCCTAAGCTATACGTAATGCTTGCAATAGCCAAACCAAGACTTGTTTTCCCTGTATGTTTAGCACTTCTCATATTAGCTTAGTGGTTAGAGTATTTACAGCTACCAAGGAAGATCTTGTTTCAGGCCCTCAAACTGAACTTTAACCCAGGGGTCTGCAACTGTGTAACAGTCTGTTCTTGGGTAAGTTAGGTAAGCTGTTTAAATAACTTTATAAAGTTTTGTATAAATAACTACACATCCATTAAAGCAAAGATATGAACCACATGCAGTGACAACGCAGCTGAGTGAGAGAGGAAGTCATTCTCTCTCTCTGACTTGATAAATATTTAGTTACAAGAGACTGGAAGAGCTCTCTTACAGAGCACACAGGAATCCAGGAGCTGGAACATTCCCCTGGGATGTGTGTCACTTCATGACTAAGCAGCATATGCTTGTTCTAACTAATGACTGGCATTACCTTTGAATGACTTGCCAGATTTAAAGATCACAGCTTTAAAAAGAAAAAAAAAAAAAGTTTCCACAGTGTGGTGGGGAAAGAGCTCCAGGAGAGGATGATGACAGAGAGAGAAAGATTACAATCCTAAGCCTTAAGGAGGACTTGAACAGTCCTCGTGATACTGGAAATCACAGCTGTTCCCATTCAGCCACCTGTTTGCGCAGCCAGCTGAATAGAGTGACTTGGGAAAACAGCAATCCTTCCAAAGGAGGTTTTAAATGCAAGGGCAAGATGGCAAGACTAGCTACCTACTCACAGGTGGAGTGACCCAACGTTCTGAATTTAAACTGAAAACATATATATATATTAGACTGAAGACAAGGAACATGTCTCTTAACAGTCACCCAGACAAACATGTGAAAGTGAATCCTTGACAGAGTTAACTGAGTGGTGGAGGGGAAAAATGAAACTCCCTAGAATCTTACAGTGTTTAAATTCAAGCAGAGGAAACCAGCATGATGGTCTGAAAACATAAATGTTTCTAACAACCAACTTATTTTTCCTTTTCTCTCTCCTGCCATGTTGGCTATAAACTCCTGAAACAGTGAATTCTTCCTCTGGAAAATATAAAAATTAATTTTGGTCAATTTTAGTTCTACTAAACCATGGCCTTTTCAATATGATCTCTAGGTCACAGATCAAGGAGAAAATGACGTGCCGCACAATGGCATGTTTGACCCAGACCTCTGGATCACTGATTTTTATCAAATGACCTGTGGGTGAGAGTTGATCACAAGGTACCCAAAGTGGTTCTAAGCACAATGTAAACAGCTTTCTGTAAACAAACACACGCGGATACAAATAAACATGAGGGGGACGGGGGGATAACAACGGTCAGTTTAGAAGTATTTTTAATTTGGTTGTAAAGGAGTAAACCATTCCAGCAACATTACGCAAAACACGTGTCCCACCAGGGTGAGATCTGACATGACTCAGCATTCCCTATGCTGTTACTTCCATGTGGGACAGCCGGGCAGGAGCTGGTGTACACGCTGTCCGGTTTCCCACTTGGTATGAATGAAGGAACAGGATGTAGAGTGCAAGCACATCACTGCGTGCATTCATTCCTTAAAGTAAATTCAGTCCAAGCCTTCCTTGGACAGAGTCAGTGTTCGGGATTAAGCCAGGGCTGACTGCCCAGTCAAACAAATGCCATTTACACAGCTAGACTTTGCACTTCAGTGAATGCAGGGATGACCAGCACTAAGAGCTCAGGTCACTGGTCCCAAAATACTTTTAAAATTGCATAATCACTCTTTCTAATGGGATAACTAGATCTAACCGAAACCGTCCTCATTTAATCCGCTGTTTTGAAAACAAACGATACTGGCACCAAGGAAGAAACATTGCAGATCCAGGTTTTAATTACTTTAGCGGGGCAGTTCCACCTCAGGATCCTGATGTATGGCTGAATTATGACACTTCACAGGGTACTGCAGGAACACAGTATGTGGCTGCTTTTAGCTTATCAAAAGGAGACAGAATGATTTAGCTTAAACCTTTTTCCTGGAGGTTCATCCAAACACATTTTACCTTAGGCTCCCTATAGCCTAGCAGCACATACACAGTGGCAGTTACCACAACACAGTTGACACGCAGTAAGTCTCTCAGCAAAGAAATTCAAATGTGTCGCCTTTACCCAGATCTCCAGTCCCAGTTTCTTACACAGAACACGTCTCAGAAAAGCTAATATAATTATTTTCAGTAAAAATTTTCCCTTTTTATCCTCTCCTCCTACCTTTTTCACTTTTTTTTTCCCCTCAAATGGTGAAATAAAAGTTCATGAAGGAAGTAGTCATCTGTTGCAAACTGGTGCATGATCATTATAGCCTTATCGTAATTCTTTAGCACTGAGCTTATTTGTCTGGCTGTGCCTGTGAAGGCATTCTGTTAATTACAGAAAAAGGGAGTGATTCTTAACAAACCTGAACTTTGGCAGCTAATTCACTATCTTAGTAGCAGATACTGAAAAAGCTGCGTTACAATTAAGTTCCAGAAGTATCTCAGTATCACTGAGAGGTGAAGCTACACAGAGCAAGGGAAGACTGCAATCAATGTCAAGGTCTCCCCACAGTTCGAGAAAATACAAGAACCTAATTCTTCTGCTTCAGAGGATAAAAATTGTGAGTAATAATTTCACTGGTATGAAAGTTAAAATCATGTTAAAATACTATCAGATTTGGAACAGCTCCAATACGTTCTCAGTGCTCATTACGCAGGACACATATGTCACCGTTTAGGCCCTAAGTAAGAACATACAGTACCTAACTATAGGCACTGTAATGTTAACATTTGGATCCAACTCCCCCCTAAGAGACTCCATCCTCCATTCTTAAATGGGGATCATGACTTGCCCACAATAACATGGCAAATGAGGGCTCACAAAGAACCAGAGCATCACATTGTTCCCATTCCATGAATGCAGCCAGACTAGAAGTGCCCAAAAGCTGCCATGGAAGACAACAGCAGCTGTTTCTGCAACTTTTGCTCTTCTGAAAATCAAGATTATTCATGGCATTAAGAGCTGCAGGATCAAAGATTGCTACAACTCTTCACTGAAATCTAAGGCTGCGCCCCCAGGCCTGGGGTAACAGCTAACCTGCCAGAAGAGTCACTGCCTTTGAACTGACTTGGTTACTTTTTCTACTTCTGGATCAGCATTGCTCTCACCCAGGCCCAGATTCCTCGTGTAAACCCTTCTGTGAGCCACAGTGCTTCCTGACCAAAGCTGTCACAGAGCTTTGAAGTGCAGCCTTATATATCCAAGACTCCCCTTTCCCGTTCAGTAATCTACTTATATTTTCTCAGAACTCCTCCTCAGTGCTGTAATTCTGGTTTGATACCTCCAGACACTCTCTCACACACACAAAAGAAAAAAAAAAAAGCCAAAACACATGGTACTTTGGCTCAGCAAAGGAATTTCTCAACCAGTTACTTTATTATTAACAAGTGCTGCAGAATACCCAAGTTTGATAAAGCTTGGCCTTGCCTCCACAGCAGTCCAAGTTTTGTCAGTGTTTCAAGCCACACGAAGTTTTTCCTGCTTCCTCTCTCTCCAAGCGCCCCTGCTCACAGAGACTCCAGCTCTGCCTCCTATCTGTCTCTTCAGCCAAGCAGGCTCCCCCTCTGCTTGTTATGCACTCCTGCTGAGAAGTGGCAGGTCAGCCATGCTGGTTCCCTTCTGTAAAAACAAAGCAAAAAATAAATATTTAAAAAAAAAAAATCCAGAGCCCTCCATTTCAAGGGCCTAGTCCAGCAGTTCTTAGATTGAACCAAAAATTGTTCTACCATGGCTGTTCTTGAAGATGTCGAAACATTTTTCCTGGGAAGATGGCTCATCATTCAAAATGGATGTCCTAATGCAGTCTCCATTTGGAGAGTGCAAAATTCTCCAGTAGAATGATGACAGAAATCTGCCAGACAGATTATGGTGCTGATGCAGAAAATGTAAATCTTTAGAAAGTATATAATTTTATAAAGTATCTATGACACTTTTTTACCCCAGTGCGTATGTATGTGTGTTATACAGATTTCATTCTCTGGCAGCAAAAAGGAAATTCCAGGACATAAGTTTATATCACTCATAATCATGAGTGAAGAAGTGCTAATTAATGAATTGTACTCACTGGACAGGCAGCTTTCAAGGGTCCTGTTTTCATGCCCATAAATCAGATTTTGTTAGAAAGCAAATTGACCAGTGACAGTTGCAGCAAAATCCAAGAGTTTTTTTCCTAACATACATTCTTGCAAAGTCTGTGCAATGCCTGATGCATGCCTCTTACTTTTCACTACAAATAAATCACTCAGTACCTCTAATAATTTCAGTACAGACCATGAAGAGCTGAATTAAAGTTGAACAGAAATGTAAGCTTTCAGGATCTAAAGGACAAACTGAGGTTATCACTTCAGATGCTTTAAAAGATGAATGTACAATTTGACCTGAACCAAACTTCAAAGTTAGTAAAGGCCAAGTGAAGATAAGAAGAAAAATGAAAAAGATTTCAGCAATTACTTAGCACTGATATTTCAGTAGTAGAGAAACAACATGTACTTAGGTTAGAAGAAGCCTCTGCGTCTTTGATAAATACCCCGATACTTAAAAAAAACCCCAAAACAAAAGCCAACAAACCCCCAAACTGTGAAATATAATATTACTTTACATTCCAATTCATTCTTTTCATGGTGCAGTATAAATGGCAGTAACGACTATGTTTCTTATAACACAGATGTTCTTCAAATAAATAATAGCAAGAAGAAAAATAGTAGCAAGGGGGGAAAAGAGGGAAGAAGTGGGAAAAATTCTTTTTCCACCCCACCACTAACCTAGAGACCTGCTGAGCTATATAAACACGGGGTGGGGAGAGGCAATTTCTTTCCCAAATCCATACAATTCACAATTATCCTTGTGGATCCACTTACATCCATCTCTGCAGAATTTTACTACTTCAAAATAGCGTAATAATTCCTAAAAGGAGAATTACCCCAGTTCTTCATGAAAGGCTATAGAATTCTGAGGTCTCCCAAGCCTATCGTTCACTGTAACAGCTAGAAAAGCTTGGAAAATACAGCTGAAGACATAAGCAGCACATGGGAATCCTTGCCAAAACTCCCTTCCTATCAGCTTGTCACCTCCCACTCCTTTCTCCTGCTGCAATCGTTACATCTGCACTGGGTTTTCAGATAATCATTCTACAAATGGCTAAAAATGACTTGTAGGTTAGACACTGGCAGCAGCATGGTCAAAATATTTGATTCAGTGGTTTTGGCCCAACAAAGGCTCTACCATAAAGAGCTGCCCCAGTCTCCTTGCCACGTTCAAGAGAAAATTAACTTGCAAATCTGCTGGCAGATTACTAATGACAAAGAACTATTTCCAACTGATCATTATTTAATATGAAATGAGCTCACGATCTCAGGATGGTTCTGGCTGTCAGGTGGCATTACATCATTCATCCTTACTGTTGACACTGGGGCTTTTGGCTCACATTCGGCAGACAGCACCTGCCTTGCTAGAATTCAGATATGTAATTCATTACTAGTTCAGCTCCCCTCATATACTAATCAGGGAAGCCACAGCTCAGATAAGGATAGGCTTTTGTTTTGTTTTGGCTAAAGCACCCATATCTGACTCGGAGGAGGACTAGATAGCACAACCATAAAAAAAAAAAGTTCCAGTCTTGTCTCTGCAGCAGGTTCTACATTCACTACCACCTGCAAAACCATTCCAGTAAACCATAGCTTGGCCACATTAGTGAAGGTCCACCAGCAGAGAGGTCACCAACTCACAATTGATAATGGGTAGTGAACTCAGAATCACATGCACACCCACATTATTTGACCATCCAAACTAAAACTCCCCATGTTCGTTTCCTAGGGCAAGTAAAACCTGTGCTCATAAACCCTCTGAGGCATTCAGATACATTTTGGTCTCTGATATACTTTTCTTTGTAGCCAGTCTGCAAACCACACAGCCCAAAACCAGGGACTCTCATCACTCCCTGCTCCTGTCTTAAAGACCATCTGCACACCATCTCCTCCCTCTATTCCTCAGAGGCTGGGTAGTTCTTTATGGTTTATTTTTCAGCCTTTAACCCTTTGTTAAGGGCCAAGCAGCAAGCAGAGGTGTCACCTTTAATCCATGCTCTGTCTACCCAATGAAGCACTTTCTTGTGTGACCCTACATAACTACTTGTATGTCTGGAGGGAACATACTGAGCATCATTTCATTGCTACGGTACAACTTCAGAGCTGCCTGGTTGGCTGGACTGCCATCCTGCCAGACTGCAATGCCCAGAAAATATTAAGCATATACAGTAACTTTACATGAAGGCAAAGGATGCATACCAAAACAGTACAGAGTAATCTTGTGAGTATGGCCATGTTTGTGGCAATGCAAATGGTGCCATGTTAACTAGAGAGAACCTCTTCCCCAATATTTGCCCAGCATTAAGAGCTATTCTGGTACTACGGATACAGAAAGACCACTGCTGGTTCCCTCAGTATCAGTTTTGGGCGTCAGGTCCCTTGACTCTTAATTCCCCTATTCTAATGACAGCTATCCACATACTTAAGATGTATTTCGAGTGCTTTGTAAATTATTAAGTATTGCAATTTGACACTGCAAATACCAGACAAAGCCTAGAATCAGGTTAAAATCTGAGGTCTAGACACTACTGGTTATGTTGTATCTTTGTGGCTGGACATAATTTTTTTCAAGCTGTACCTGCTGTGATCACTGCTATTGACAAAACAGGATCATCAAGTCTACATGCTTTGACAGCCACGAAAGCACAAGTTAGTAAACTCGGAGTCAGATATCAGAACCTGTTCTGTCCTCAGAGTAAGTATGTGGAAATTGTGACATCACTGAACTAAGTAAGGACATCTAAAATAACCCTCTTAGGTTTTGTGAAGCAACATAAGAAGCTGAATGTCCTAACTTCCTTGCAAATATTCACTCCTGTTGATTTTAAAATACAACAAAATTATCTCCTTGGCACTCTCAAGAGAAGAGTGATTTCCTCCATTCTCAGCACTAAAGCAAGAGGCAAAACCATACAGCTCCTGGAGCTTCTCCATTGCCAGCACCAGAGTTTCACAGATAATATCGGATTTGCATATTACAGTTTGGTTTAGTGTTTCATAACCATATCGTCTTTGATCTGCAAGTCTTTACATAGGCAGTTCTGTGCTTTGAATTTATAGGAATAGCCACTGCTTCAGCTAGTTTAAGAGAGAACTGATTTCCATCACTTATTCAAAATTGAAAAGAAATACTCCCAACAACGTATTTGAAGGCATCATTCCATTATCAGCAATTGAAATAAAAGCCTTGTCATCAGTTACCCATTGTTTAAATTCCACTGTTGATCTACTGTAATG
Organism: Grus americana; assembly: GCF_028858705.1. Classification (NCBI taxonomy): domain Eukaryota; kingdom Metazoa; phylum Chordata; class Aves; order Gruiformes; family Gruidae; genus Grus; species Grus americana. The sequence goes on from NC_072853.1 coordinate 54,090,732, forward strand.
AAAAAGAAGAGGAAGACAACTGAACATATTACAGACTTCTTTGTTTTGGACCCTAGAAATTGAACTCTGACTAGGGCACAATTCAGACAAGCCACGCTATCGGTTTAATATCTTTGCACAAAACTAACTTCACTAAGACAAATATTTGTCTTGGTGTAGTAGGTTTTTTTTAGTTTGGTTGGTTGTGGAGTTTGGGTTTTTTTGAGAGAAATTAAGCAGATACCAGATTTGGTGTTAATAAGTCACTCATCATCTGTGCCATCACCGAAGTTAGGCTTGTGGGTTTGTAACTGTAAGCAGCCCAACTTTGGCTTTACAAACACAAGTGACCCATCAAATCTTTAAAAGGCCCAAAGAGTTCCACAGGGAGTTAAGTGCTCTTCAAGTTTCCCTGCAACTTTGTGCCTGTTTGTATTATCCCACTTCAACTAAGGTACAAACTCTGCCTTTTCTCTTGTGCTTGGGCATTCGAAATTCCCCCCTTGTGGGTTTGTCACTGTCTAAGAACATAACTGAGCTCCTGTCAAAGCCTTTCCTTCTGTGGAGAGATTCAGGCCTTTACCCACTCCATTGTCATCAAGAACAAAGCATCTTTAGGACTTTTGCATTCTGTAACATTCATGTGAAACCGGCTTACAACTCCTAAAGTTACTGAGGAACACAGGCAGACGAAAAAGGCAACACAATTATGTAAACCTCCTTTCCTTAGGAATCCCAGCTGAAATTCCTGACCTGGTTCTTCTATAGTGTTATGACTGCAACATTTCAAGGTTCATTCAGTGCCACCGGGTACCCTTTACTACCTGCTCCTTAGAGAAGTACTCGTTTGTTCCTAAGAGGAAACTCCATGCCAAAGCAGCACCTGGCAGCACCAACCCCTGCCCTGACCCTCTGAAGCCTTTGCTCTGTTTTGTGACCAAGTCTTAGGAGTACAGCTTCCCTGAGATAGGCCACAGAGACAGAGCACACTCAGTTTTTGGCTTCATCTCTATTCAACTTCCATGAAGCTCATGGTTCATGCTGCTTGCTTAGCTTTGAACAGGAGCAGTACATGATATTAAAGAACAGACGACCAGCCAACCCAGAAGCAGCTCTGGCTGATCACATCTGCGAGAACATGTTTTCTCTATCCCTCTGCCCCACTTTTATTGAAATCCCTGAGTTCCAATGGCATTACATGATGTTTCAAAACAGCATTAGGCACACTCAAGGCCCATCCAAACAAAAAAAATGTACTGCCATGATTTACAATGCATCAGGCAGTCACTCGCATAACTGGCTCCCCTGAGAGATCTTTTGAAGTGTACATGAGTCAACAGACTGACAGCAAAGCACAATATGCCATCACCAGGCATTCACGGGCAGCCTCACTGTTTCTTCTGCGGCATGTCTCATTCTCCTGTCTCCAGTATACCTCTTTTATATCTTCCTCTAGCTCTGTCAAAGCAAGTTACACTTTATTAATTCACTGATCAGGTCCACTCATATTGCAGAAATTAAATTAATGAGAAGTGCAGCATCTATGAATGCTAGCAGAACTAGAAGTTATAGCACCTTCCCTCACTTAAGTCTATGGGAGTTTTTCCATAAATCTGAACTAGGCCAAAGTCTCGCTTCCAAACTCCAAGACCATGTAAACCCTAAGCATGGCTGCTTGAGTAATGCTGAGCCACCCATTCAAAACAGCTTACTTGTCCATGTAGTCTGCCGTCCCAGGTGGTGGTGTATTTATCTCCACCAACACCTGCTTGCCTTTCTGCCGCCTTAAGCTACTTCTGACATCGGGCCACCAACAGGCCTTATTTCATTTGTACTGAATTTTACACTTTTGAAGCATAATGGACATTTCTGACAGGGTCTCTGTATTTCTGAAACACTGGTTAACAAGCTGGCCACTTCAGGGAAAGAGTATTGCTGAAAATAATCATCAGCACGACTTTCTTAGTTGTCATGTACAACACTGTGTTATGTGGACATGAAAGTCTGAAGCTGGCTTTGAGAGTGAAAAGAAGTATGGCTATATTAGTGCAGTGTTTCATCAACACTAAGCCTTACATCTCAGCTAATTAGTGAAGCAGGAATGCCACAATGACAAGATCATACTGTTACCAGTGCTCAAAATTAATTTAGCATGACACTTGTCACTTGGACAGGACTTAAATTTTGGCCAGTCTACAGAGAACTTTTACAGAGGCATCTCATTTCCCAGCAGATGTTGGCACAACACGCACACCAGAACGATCATTTCTGCTAGGCATTCCATTCACTAAGCCTTCCAAAAATAATAGTTACCAAATCTGCAAAATAGTATCTTCCATCTGCACATGTATTATTATTAGTGTAGTAAGACAGCAAGGAACATTGATTCTTGGCAATGGCATTTTATCAGAATTATATAACGAACAGCACTGTGTGCATATTTGCAAACACACAAATATACAGATGTATGCAAACAGTGCTTAATGCTCTCTGCTTTGTGTTTTAAGATTTACACCAACAGTGAAAGTGAGGACAGTTACTACATTGTGTGTATATATATGTTCATAAGCACATACATATTTGTAAACCCAGTATAGAACAGAACATGTCTGAAGCGCTCTGTATATTAACAGGAGCCAGCAAAAAAGATTAGATAAATACACTCTGCGTTGTTATTCTTTTCCTCTTAGATTACCCATGAAATTAAATTTTGTTTTATTAGCAATGTTCATGCTTTCATACCAAGACTATAGATACGTTAACTGTATACAATTCCACTTCTAAAACCCAACAATTTGAGAAATCATGTTTTGGAAGATGACACTTACTACCACCAGATTAATTACCAAGCAATAAGTACTGTCTCTTAATAATCTCTGTCTCTCTCAAATATGAGGTTCAGTGTCTATGTCAAAGAATCAAGGAAGTTGAAAAAAAATAAAAAGAGGGCTAAATTTATTTCAGGATTTCCAGCTTCTGTAACTGGAACACAGATTGTAAGCCTTTGCATTGCATAAACTCCCCTTTTTCCCCAAAAATCTTCCAAACTCTCAGTGATGGCCACTTTGGCCCCAGATTTCATGTTTGTTTCAGTATTGTACATCACATACAATGCAGTGTCTATCCAGTTACCACTGTTGACTAAAAGGCTCTTTATTCTAGGAGAAATGAGATTCACCAAAAGCAGCTATTGCTCTACTGCCCTCCTGACCAGCACTGCTCATGGCAACGTGGCTCCTGCTAGCCACATGACATCATCACGCACAGCTGGGCACTTCTGTATTTTAGCATGTTAGGCATGTTAACCATGAATAGGTATAGGTTAACAATTCAACAGTATAGAGTTAATAGAGTGCTTTGTGTCTACTAGAGTTTACTGCAGGTATACATGATTTATCTAGTATTAAACCTGGCAGCAGGGGTTTTTTTCCCTAGAGAAATGAGTAAGAACACATTGGTTCAGTATCAATTACTTTTAATTAACAAGTAAAAAACAAATACAGGATTTTTGAAACTTTCAACATTTTAATTTCACATTTAAGGCTAAAAGGTTCTATCTTCAAAGGGGAAGCTACTCAATCTTCAACTAATGTGATTTAAGAATAGAAATGCTATCCTGGACCTAACTACATGCAGCTTGCTTAGATTTTGTGACTGCAAGCACACTTGCAAGAGATTGAAGCAAATGTCAATCATCTGCCTTAACTGCAGACAGGTAAGAGAGAATTAGCACCTTGTAAAGTTGTAAACAATTCAACACAAAGACTGAAAGTCATTCCAACTTGTGTAGCCTTCTGTTACACTTTTCAGGGCTGACCAGTTATTCAAACAGCTCCACACCTGAGGTTTATCTTGAACAGCTGAAGTCAGATCCTCAGCCATTTGAAGATCCTACATAAGACTGTTAGCATCCAGGTGATTCAATTCCAGCTCCTCGGAAGACCAGTGACCCTACTTAGACTTGTCAGGTTTTGCTACACCTCATAATGGGTGCAGAGGTAGGGGAGGTATAAGAGATTCTGATATTTACTCCTAATAGGATGTGTAGCTCTTACTATGCCTTTTAAATGCCAGGGAAGGAAGAGACAGATTTTAGCATTTTAATAGTTAATAGAACAACATATGATTAACAGCTATTTAAAGACTCGTGTTTGCTCCATAAGGATACAGTTTGTTCAACTAGTTACATTTCTTCCTTAAGTGTCCCCTTCTTGTCAAGACATGAAATCTCCACACTATAAATTTAGTATTCAATCCAAGGTTGCTTTCAGTCAGGCTGCTAATGTACTCTCCACTGAGGATCCAGCGTCTCCTAATGCATTACCACAATTTCCCTGAGCTCCCAGGGCAGTTATCACCCACTTCTCTGAAAGAACAATGTGGCTCTGCCTACTGCAGGACAAAGAACAATTATCACCTAGCTAATTATGCAGGCCACAGAGCACCCATGAAGAATATCCCCGTGATTTCTGGTATTTGAAATGACTATATTTACAGACTCCCGAAGATGATCAAAATCATGAAGATTATCACAAAAATATTTGTGTGAAGGACAGTTTGAGCATTTACTCTCTAAACACATCCGAATGCCCAAATCTTACAAAAGCAAATGGTTTGAATACATCAGTTTTAGGGACTGCCTGCCATGATGCCATTCACTTTACAGTAAGTTAAGGCTTCTCATACAATTTAAAGTGAGGCGTTGCCACAGGTCCCATACTGTGCCCAAGACAGACATGCATAGGGTCATTGTGTTTTGAGATCCATGAACCCTCATGATCATTTTCTGACATTGTGAAAGATTACTTGGTGACAGGCTGCCTTAGGCCTTCACAAAACAAGCTAGTTGTCTCAAGCTGCTTATGGACTGCCCAGAATATCCACATCTTTAAGTGCCACGTTCCAAAAATCCAATCCTGAGATGCTCCTGGGTTACAGTTTATCCTTCACCAACTTACCATGGTTTAAAAAAAACCCTGAAAATTACAATTCTGTAGGCTACATCATTTACTTCAGCATCCACAAGGAATATCCTGACATAGGCAAAATAACTTTATATAAAAAGCTCTGTCTCACTTTTCTCATGGTGTCTAGTTTTTTGGGGTTTTTTTTTTAACTATATGGGCTATTTCTTTCAGTGAGCAGTAGCCCTTTCCCTTCATCAGACTGGATCCCATACATCCAAAAAGAAGGCTGTCCTAGTAACTGCTTGATACTCACGTGTAGGAAGAGCACACTACAGAGAGAGCAGGAAGCCTCACGCAGACTCAGAAACGTCAGCATTACTGAACACAGATAACATGCATTCCTGTTTCTCTCCCCTGGTCATTCCTCCTTTATCTGCAAACCTTCAGGATTTGGGTTTTAAAATCAAGCACTGGCACCTGACTTATTTTAACAGGCAACGTGGTCTAGTGGAGGGTGTCCCTGCCCATGGCAGGGGGGTTGGAACTAGATGATCTTTAAGGTCCCTTCCAACCCAAACCATTCTATGATTCCATGATTATTTTCTCTAGTACAAAAGTACTGAGGTTGAGAGAGCAGAAGTCCCCACCAAATTGCTGTGATCCTCCCCAGAAAACAACAAAACCATGATGAAATTAATTTCCTTAGACTGTAGCGCTCTCATTGTTTCCTAATAGTCACACTTCGATGGGCCACATGCAGGTTTAGTGATCTTCCTTGGTGCCCTAAATCGTAACTGCAGACAGGTACAGTCCCAAATCACCACAAGGTACATTTGCCTTGCCTTCGGAAGACTAGTGCCTCAGGGTATGTCTAGGATTTTATAGGAAGGTAGCCAACACCCATTACCTGTCACTTTAAAAACCTTACACACCTTCTACAGCAGTGAAAACTTAACCTCTTTCTTCAGCTGTCAAACATCCTTTTCATGGCTCCACCCAGGTGAAAAGATCGGCTCACGGGTATCCCCTGCAAGACAGCTGCAGTAGTCCCTAATTCTAATTAGTTCCTTTAGGCTGGGCCTCTCAAGCAGGCACCGAATCTTTTCAGCTGAGTCCTATGTACATAAATGCTCAGTAAATAAACTAACATTAATAGCTTGCTTACATGTTCAATTGATGAAGCTGTGCCATAATGCTGTAAATCTGACCGGTCACTCAAATCTCTGTAAAATCTACGATACTGAAAGAATATTCTGTTCGTACTTAAATATGTGAAATTTACAGCTAACTTATAACGATGTAACATTAATTTTAAATTGTATAATACAGAAGATCAATAAAACAATCACAATCAGCAAAAACAATAAAGCAGATGCAATATCTATAAAGGTACAAAGCGGACAACCTTGAAAATAAAGGTCCCAACGTATATTCAGAGCAGGTAGAGCACAGATAGCAGTGGAAAGTCTTCTAAATTCAATATACAGTGTTTAATTGTGGCCTGTCATAAAATCTCACTATTTAACTAATCTGCCTCATTTTCAGTCTTTGTTGAACACGAGGTTATATATCAGAATAGGTTTTTCAATAATATTATACCTAATAGTATCCACATTTATAAAGACTTGGAAAATCTGCAGTCCTAGAAGGCATTCTTATTTTCTACACAAGTCTTCCATCCTAAAGACAGGGAATGGCAACAGTGCATCTTCAGCAAGAACTTCCTTTTCCCCAAAGTATTAAGCACTTTTGAGAAATCAGTCTTTTGAGCTTTTCTTCCCTAATAGTCATCTTTGCTTGTATTGGTCTGCGGTACCATCACTTCCTTAGTTCACAGGTCATAACAAATATTCCAAGTTAGGTTTTTCTTACAAAGAAAACTGTTATACCAAATAATATTTAGTGTAATAATAAATAATACATTACACACATTATGACTGCATTTTTTGTTCTTCTGCAAGTCAAACTTAAGTTATTTCTGTCCTTACAAGATGAAGTTAAGAGACAATGTTCCTAAAATATAATTCTTAAAACCCAAACTTTTAGTGTAGATTCAACCAAGCAAACACTTGGCTGACCATTAAGTTATTTTGTTTAGACTATGCTAAACAGAATAAAAGTGCCCAGATACTTTTATTAAGAGTTATTTCATTTTAAATTAACATTCTGCCCTGAAAAAAGTATCAGTTCTCAAGTGTAGGCATCTCTTAGGTTTGTTTTTGTTCTTCTATAGGGTGATTTTTGTACAGTTATAGTTTGCTGATGCAAAACTTTAAGTGGAGATAGACATTCTAGTATTTGGTTAGCCAAGGTCAGCTAAGCAAGGTCACTCTTGCTCAGGGCGCCTTGCAGTAAACCTGCCTCATCTTCGGTATGCACTAACCAGTCTGTGGTAACGGCGAGTTAGTCATACCACAATTAAAAAAACCAACCCAACCCAACCCTAAAACCACTTTTTTTTTTTTTTGGTCAGCCATACCCACTTTACTTGCTTAACTTCTTACAGATAAGCAACAAGTGATTACGTAAATCGCAAAATTGCAGCCACAATTTCAAATTTCAGGAAAGAGGGATCTGTTTCCTTGCATGCCCCAAGCTCTTGAGCTAAGCTGAGACTGTCAACGGTCATGTCATTTGTCATGCTGATTTTGATAGGCTCACTTATGTGCCACAAAAGAAGACAGACTCAGAGCCCCCCTCCTTAGACAACGGGGCAAAGCAGTTATGAGATGTGCATGTGGTAGACAAAATTATCATTTCTGAGTAATTGGAATACATGAGGTCTGTTCTTCTGTATCAAACTTGTACTTTAAGTTAAAACCTGAAAGTGAACACCATTACTCCAAGCAAGATTAAACCTATAATTCACTTTATTTTTAATTTTACACAGTGGTCTGACTTCAAACTATGGAGAAGAAATTGCTTTTACATTAATGGAAGTTTCATAAACTACTCCCCAGAGTATCTGCACAGCTTTTAGTCTCAGAGCACAAGTAATTATGCCACTTATGAAGTTTCTGCATTGTCTTGTAATCATAACTAACATTATTGCATATACTTAAGTTGCCCCTATAGTAATCATAATATTCTATTTCCATACGCATATATACTGAAGCACAGAAATGGGGGAGGACTATGTGGAGATGAGGGAGCAAGAGCTGGTGCAGGGAAGAGTTGAAGGGGGCCTCAGAGAGAGACTCTGCACAAGAACCTACTACAGAAGCCTTTGCTCCTCTTTGCCAGTAAATGACTGGAAACCCCAGGCACAGATCACTCCAGCAGCTGATCCTCATTGGGAAAGATAACTACTGCCCGTTACCTCCAGTCTATACTAACATCCATGCTGAGAAACAAAAGCTTGCAAACCTGATGCTATACCAGACAGGAATCAGCGTGATTCTACATAAAGAATTCCTGGGGCTTTTGTTCTTGTTTGATCTTCAATAATCACAAGAATATCCCCATTTAAAAAAAAAAAAGTGAAAAGCATGTTCAAGTCACAGAATCTATTGTGCAGAAGTTCTGAAATCTCAGGATTGTCTTCATGACTTTGATTTACCCTTTTTGCCCTTGCACAAAGGAGGCAAAGTGAGCTCTAATTATGGGAGCACAGCTGGTTGGCATAATTTATTTATATTTCCAAAAGGTTTTTGACAAGGTTCCATGCAAGGAGCTGCTGAGGAAATGAAGACGATGCTAGGGGAAAAAGGCAAACAATTGTCATGAATGACTATCTAGTTGGAGCAAGAGAATCAAAGTGTAAAATTAAATGGTTGCATTTTATTATGACAAAAGGTTAACAGCAGGGTGCTTTCAGGTCCTATACTCAGTCCAGTGTTCTTTTATATATTAACTCAGACCAGTGACAGAGGGAGAAACAGGGACAGGTGAAGAACAGTGAGGTGGCAGAGTCTGCAACTATCAAAAATATATTTGTGAAAAGGGAGATTTGTGAGTAACTTCAGTGTGACTTCCTTCACATGAATGAACAATGCAACGACCAAAGAAATTCACTGAGATGAATATGAAACCATGCACAAGAGAAACTTCAAACAAGCTGTATAACCTCCAAAGTTGATAGAGCCCTGTGCTCAGTGTGTAGCAGCCACCAAAGATAAAGCCTAACATGCTGGATTCTGTAAGAAATAGGTCAGGGAGTAATATCAAATACATATATATTGTAATCAGATGCATAACCTTGCTTAGAATACTGCATGCAGCATAAGTCACCTTTACTGAAAGATGGAATATTGTAGGACTAAACAGACTTGGGAGAGAACCAAGGCAATGGTCAAAAGCTGGGAGTAATTCTCAAAGGAGAAGAAATTCAGAAGAGTGAAAAATTTTATCTCAAAAAGCAGAAATGATTAAAATATATAAAATAATGAATGATACAGAGAAAGTAAAAACCAGGAACTTCTGTTTTCGTTGTCTTAAAGCAGAAAAGGCTATTCAATTAAATAAATAATTAAAAATCAAAATAAATGCATTTTTAAGTAATTCACAACCAACATGCTACTCTGCCACTAACTGCCATTACAGAGTTTTAATGCTAGAGAGATATTAAACTTACTAAACTTTTATACCAGTATAAAGACCATCCAGCTATCTCAGTAACAAAATTTGATGTTACGTTAAACTCCAGTGCTTATATCAAACTATTAAAGATTTGGACAGGACGTTTGTGGGAAAATATTATCTCCCATCTGTCTTCTGGAGCCTCTCCTTTTCCTGTGATACATCTGAGACTAGTCAATGTCATGGATAAGAAAAGGTTAAGAATGAGTGTGACCCACAGTAGCAATTCCTGTTTTTCCATGGATAGGACAGATTTACTCATTGGAAGAACAGTTATTTGTTATATTGCTTTATTCTCATTGCCAAGGGTATGACCTGCTTAACTTACTGTGCGCTACTTAATTCTGTTCTAAATATAAAGGAATAAATTTTGTCACAAACATTTCAATGGCATCTGAACATTCCACAAAGATCAATGGATTTATTTTCATAACATCCTATAAAGTGGGGGGAAAAAAATATACTCTCCAGTTTATAATTGGGAAATTGGAACAAACAGACTAAGATAACAAATACTGACAAGCCTGAGATGCCTATGTCTCAACTTTCCAGAGTAACTCCTTTTAAGAGTTTCTGTGCCCAAAGCATGGCCTTGGAGACTTCTGCAGTAGTTCGGCAAACATAGCCCCAGCATCTCAAAACACTTATAAAGTAAGAAATGTACCATTAGTTGTGGAAGATACCACACGTGGCAGTGTGACAGGACAGAAGCACGCGTGCATCGCCACAGAACATTGATAAACCTATGATATGGAAAATCATCGAGCAATTCAAAATCTAGCCCCTCCAGTTTTAGTTCTTTCCCTTCTTGCAATCCAGTTTTACAAATACTTACAGCATGTCTATGCAGGTGGGTCCACAAAGAGCTGAACTTGCTCTGACTAAACCAAGCTGTCCAAACCTGTCGGCACAGATGTGTCTTGATGCACGCGTGTATCAGTACTTACCCAAGGACCCGCAAAGATGCCAAAGTTGCTCAGTGAGTAGTGTGAACTACTTGTGAGACATGATTATTAGTGCTGATGCAGTTCTAGCAGATTAAGTAATACTAAAAACCACAGCCTTGCCAAGATGAAAAATTACAGAAAGTTACATATTGTCTTACATACTGTCTACTTCTGCCTACAAGCAGCAGCCAATACCAACACTCATCAACTTATGGGCCATCAGGTTACTGCATTCATTGTAAAATCAAGTTGATCTGTTCATTAGATTTGAGCTCAGGACAGACATGAAAATCACCTGCTTTCTCTTTAGATACAACCTTGTTTCAGGTGTGTTGAGGCTTTAATGGTAGAGAAGGTTGCAGGGGGTTTCTTCCGCCCACCCTACTTTTTGGCAAAGGTTATCTACCCTACCACCCTGAACACACAGTAAAGTGCTAAAGCCAGCCAGAATTTGTAGACAGACCCAAGGTATTGCCCCAACCAACAACTGCAAGGTGCCCTGCACAAGCCCACTTTCTGTCTTTCCCAGTGTTCCTAACTATGGATACACCTCTCCATACTCCCATCCAAAGAATAATTTGGTTCAAAAAAATGCCTCTCCGTGCATTTTGTACCTGGAGAGCTAGGAATGCCATACAAGGTAAGAATCAATCCTCTCCAAGCATCCTTTGAGAAAATTCCTAGGAACTAACGTTCTAACAGAGCTAGAAAGGCTGTTCCTAACACTCTTAAAAGCAAGCCTGAGCTCAGTGTGAAAATAAACCTTTTTTTTTCCCCTCATAAAAGTGACCTTGCCAAAGAAGCACCAAAAAAAAAAACCAACCCCAAGCCCAACCCAAACAAACCTCAAAAAGAAAAAAAAAAAAAAAAGGAAAAAGAAAAAAGAGAAGAGGGGAAAAAAAAAAAAGAAAGGGAAGAGTTTGGTTCACAAACTTGCCGGCAGTCCCAAGGACAATAAGCAAGCGTGAGGCGGCTTGGGCGGCGTGGAGAAAGGGAAATCTCTTCAAATCCTTGACGTGTCTTTTGTTAACTTCCCGTAATTGCTTTTTTGGCATGACTATGCCCGGACGCTCAAAACGCCAGTTTGAAGAGTCAGCCCTCACAGCTGGGAAGCAGGACTTTAAACAACAAAAACAAAACAGGGAAAAAAAAAAATACGGCGGCGTGTGCGCACAACCTCCCCCCGCCCCTGAGTCACCAGTCCTTCGGAGACACGGCTCGCTTCTTTTCACGTTAAAAACACCCGCCCCTGAAGGAGCCTCGTCCTCCCCGGGCTGCCACCGTACGGGGCGGCAGCACCGAGCTCCCTCACCCAGCTGCCCCGCCCGGGCGCGATCCGAACTGGACACAGCTGAGGGGCGACGCCGGCACCGCGGCGGGAAGGCGGCCTGAACGGCCGGCGGAGGACGGTTGGATGGCGGGTAACGGCGCAGCTCGCGCCGCCGCCAGGCGCTCAGTCAGCGCCGCGCTGCACAAACCGCCCGCCTGACTCGGTACTGGCCCCCCGAGTCGTGAGTCAGCGGGCCGGGCCCGGCCCGGCAGCCTACAGCCAGGCACACCGGGTACCAGCGACCTACCCCAACGGTCACCCAAAAGCGGCCAACACTGGGGCCTTGTTAACTGACATGACTCACCAGCGGCCCTCCCCCCGCACACGTCCCCTATTCAGGATGTAACAGCTGTTTTATCTCCAGCAAGGCCGCTGTAATTACGCCACATAAAAATAGTTACAAGGTACTCGGGGAGGATCTGCCGTAAAACCGCTGTTGCTTCCTCTTCTAATGTGAACGCGTGTTTGCGTGGATGCCCGCGCCGCCGAGCAGGAGGGTGGGGGAAGAAAGGACCCCTGCTCTGCCGTAGGAATTCATTATTTCATCAGCCGTTCAAAGCGTTTGCTTCTCAACCCCCCAGTGCCTGCCCTCGCTCCTCCGCGTCCGCAAACAGCCCAGCACGTGGCGGTGCAGGAGCAATATAAATATACGCACTCCCGTGTGTAAAAAGCGCGTTACATCCACACGCGTGTTTTCAGGCAAGGCGGCTTGTTTTGCTTTCCAGGCCGAAACCTTCGCGCGTGAAATCTCAGCCCGCAGCCCAGCATTCGGCACTTTGAAGTACGCGCCCGGCGCCGATGGGCACCTGGCTTTGACGGGGGGGCGGCGGAGGAGCGGGGAGACCCGAAGCCGCCCGCGTTCGGGAAGTGCTCCCCACACCCCTCCCCCCGGGTCGGTGGGAAGCCGGACAGAGGCCCCCGCAAACAAGCAGCTGGCAAGTGCCGCGTTTCTCATCCCGGAGGAAAATAAACTGTTGCTGCACCACGTGCTCGCCTGAGAGGGGTGAGTCAAGCTGTGAGACTTTACAGCTATAAGCATGTGTCGTAGCCAAACCAACGGGCTGGGGGGGGGGGGGGCGGGGGGAAGTGGATGGGGAGGAAAACCTTTACGAACTGATGTAAAAATAACCCTAGAAATGGGGCTTGCCTTCCCCCGCGGGAGGGGCTGGCCAGCGCGGGCCGGCCAGGGCTCCTTCGGTGCCATCGGGATCGGGGGGCAGGAGGCGAAGCAGCCCCCGCCGTGCCGATCGGCAGCAGGGAGGAGGGCGCCGGGGAGGCGAGGCGGCGGGGCCCGCTGGTCTTTGGAGGGGCTCCTTCTCCTGCCGTACGTACTCTCCTTTCTTCTCCTGTCTATTCACGCGAAGGAGTGGGTGGTTCATCCGGCAGCAACAGGAGGAGGCTAGTCAAGGGCAGCTGTCAAAATCTTACCTCCCCCCCCCCTTCTCCTTCCAGTTTAATGATCAAACGTCTGCTGGAATAAAGGCGAGGGAGCGGGAGGCACGGAGGGCTCCCCCCGACGCCGTCGTTGTGTGTGCATGAGCGAGCGGGTACGGGCGGACCCCCCCTCCCCCGCCGGCCCGTCCCTCCCCTCCCGTCTGACAGAGCCACAGCAGCCCGGGAGGGGAGGAGAGAGGGGGAGGAGGAGGAGGAGGCAGCGCGGCAGCCGCGAGTGCCAGTGCAGCGCTCGGTTACTCTCCCGTACTCACTGCGGGGAGGTGGGGGAGGGCGGGCGGGCGCTGTGTACCTTTCCCTCCCGTGCCTTTCCTCACTTTAACCAGCCAGGGCCAATCGCCGGCAGAAGGGAACAAAGGGAAGGGGGGAGGGAAGCCCACCCCGGCAGCGGCCGCACCAGAAAAGCCCCGGGGAGGCAGAGCCCTGCGGCTCCTGCTGACAGCAGCGCGGCCCCGGACTAGGCGCCAGGCTCCGCGGTGGTGTTTCTTCTTCGTCGTCGTTGTCCTTCTCCTCCTCGCCGAGTTTAAAAGGGGAGCAGTGTCCGGCGAAGGGAAAGAAACTTGGGTCGGTGTGCGGGGTGTCCGGCGGCGGCATCAGCGGCGGCTCGGTCCTCGCGATCAAGATGAAAAGTAAAAAAGGTAGTTGTGATGGGGGTGTTCGGCCGATGGGAGAAAGCGGGGTGCTCCGTGCCTCTCCCAACGGGAACGGCTCGGGGGGGGGGGGAAGAGGGGCAGCTGTTGCTAAGTCAGACGAAGTCTGTTTTTCTTCTGGACCGTTTTCTCCCCAGTGCCCCCCCATTCCCAGCCGAGTTCCCGTGTAAAGATGGCAGTGGATGCTCCGCTCTAGACAAAACATGCGGGGCTGTTGTTTGGAGGCAGCCGCCTCTCGGCGCTACTGGCTCCCTGTCAAAAACATGTCCAGCCGCCCGCTTTGTGCCTCCGCGAAGTTTTGTTTTCACTCGCTCGGTGGAGCCTCTTCCCCCAGCCCTCCGTTAAAACGGTTTTTGTCGCTTTTCCGCCCCGAGTCCCGCCGTCCCGGTAACGGGGGGCGAGGGTACGGGTCGTTTTACCAACTTGGGGCGAGGAAAGCGGGGCCGCAACTCCGCGCGCGTCTGGCAACTCTTTGTTCGCGGCGGCGCGGGGGGAGCGGGCACGGCAGCGTGGGGCTGGGGGGCAGCGGCAGCAGGGTCTCAGACCCCATCCGCGGCCTCGGCAGCCTTGTTTTGCTGCAAGTTGCTGCCTTTTCCTTCCCTTTTATCCCTTAAAACAAAAAAAGTAGAAAGTTTCGACACAGTTGAAGTTAAAAGGAGGAGGACCCCCCCTCCAAAAGAAGCCTTTTTAAGTTTTCTTTGTGTTAACTTGCAGACAAAACTTTACAGTTAGAGGATTGTTACTCTCTGCGCTTGTGCTCTAAGTGCCTTTAAATTAGCGCTTGGCCACAGAGACGCGGAACGTGCTTTTAAGATTCAACACGTCTGCGCTGGCTGGAAAGAAGTTTATAGCAAAGCAGGATCTTTTCATTTGCGATTTAGCGTGGACGAAGGGTGTTTCGCATTCAAAGACCATTAAATTATCCCAAGTGGAGGGTTAGAGGGGAGCAGTGCGCATGTTCAGTACTCCAGAGTTGTGCTGTTTTCCCCCTACTATGCATTCCTGCGGCTCTATAGTAGAGCAGCCTCTCTCATTGTTAATATCCTTGGAGCAATTAACGCATATGTAGTTCGTGAAATCATTGGACTGCTGGAAACGTGATGTACTAATATGGTTTGTAGCCCTCGTAAGAAGCTTTGGACGTGCCACTCGTCTAAGAGGAGCACACACAAAGGGAATTAAGACACAAAGACGAAGTTTAAACAGCGGGCAGGGTGGTGTGTAAAAGCGAAGCGTTTGGAGTTCCCGCAGGAGCTGGGCGCGTACGGCGCGTTTCAGCCTGCCTGCGGACTGCACGGCTTCTGAGATCACAACATGTGCTGCATACCAAGCTCAGCCGTCTGTGCCTAGAGACAGTGACAGCATTGACTTTAAAATGTTTTAGTCGTCTTAGGTAGGTTGAGATTCTTAACCTTATGGCAGGCGAGTTGTTTTTGGGTTTTTTTTCATGGTTTCACTGAATTAATTTAGCCCAGTTATTTTTAGGACATTCCTATGCTCCCTGTTTGCACAGCAGTGGTGAGCTGGTTTCCTGTCTGCTGTTGCTTCCATTGTTCAGACTTCTCTCCCCGAGGGCAGCTGCTGGTTGGTGAAATACCAAACTCCCTGCACTTTCAGCTGTTGTTCTTGCCACCCCCGAAATAAATGCGTGTGAAAAACGCTGACGTAGTTTCTAGGTATGCATGTGTAGGGCTTTGTGTGTGTGTATGTGGTGTGTGTGAGAGAGAGAGAGAGGAGGAAAGATCTTCTGCTTTGAGGATTCCAAGTCCTGGGCTGAAACAATGGAAACAATGAAAGGTGACAGGCGGGAGGGAGAACTTTTGAGAGGGGCCATGGGCCTGGGGTTTGCGTGGCAGAAATTAAAAGGTGTGGAGACAAAGACAGAAACTTTTAAAACTATGTTAGGGCTAGGGTGCCTTTGTTTTATTAAAGGTTGGGCTTGTAGTTATTTGTGACCTCCTGGCATGTGAGACTCATTCAAGAAGTTTCAAAGAGTGACTTTGTTACAGATTTCTTGCTTCCACTCCTAGAAAAATCCCGTTTAAAGGGGAAAAAAAAAGTATAGTATAGCCAAGTCTGGCTGCTTTAGAAGCTGTGAAATGTAGAGGAACACAAATAAGCTGGTTCCTCAATTATGAAACCTATTCAGAGGAAAAAGTTTGTGGGTTTTTTTACTGTGGAAATTCCCTTCTGCATCCTTGTAGTTCTTGGTTACTTATTAATAATTTTAAACGAATTTATTTTTGTTGTTGGTTTTTAAATTCACATTACATTTTAGTTAGGTTTTTTGTGTGTTGGATTTTTTTTTTTTGGTTGTTTTTTTGATTGTGTTTTTGATTTTAGCTAACAGGCTGTGGAGTAAAACCCCGAGGACTCTTCTGTGGATAGTTTCATTTACAAATAATAACGTGATAGCAATCACACTGAACATACTCAGCTTGTTAATTAGCTGATTTAGAATACAATCTTGCAAAGACACAGGCATGTGCTCAAGTTTATACATGTGAGGAATCCTACTGAACTTGGTTACAAGAGGATCGGGGCCTTAGATGGGAACTGATTCTGTTTATCTGTGCTCATAAAAAAATCCGGCTTAAAAAAAATTCAGAGAATCCTAAGGGGATGGGGTGGGACGTTTTCCCGTAACGTGATTTTTGTCCATCCTCTCTCTGGAGGGCAGAGATTGTTCCTTGTGGTCTACTTTGTCCTGTTTTGAATAACAATTGGCTTCTGCCACTTCCTCTGTGAAGCTCTTCCTCGACACAATGGGATAGTTGTTTGTGTTTTTTTTTTTTTTTCCCTGATACTCAGCCTAAATTTTTCATTTGCTTAACTTCCATTTCATTTGTCTCAGTCTCTCTAAATTCTTTGTCCTCCCTCTCAAAGTATTTCAGCATGTCTTCTTCAGTAGCAGTAGTTTATTTTGAAATCAACTTCAGTCATCTCTGTACTTTTACTCAAGTTGTTTCAATCTGTTAACGGTTGAGTGTTAAGCCTAGACTCGAGATCCTGGGTGTAATCTTCCCTGAGCTGATTACAGGAGGACCTGTGAAGTCTTTGGGCTGTGATACAATGCAACAGTGCATTCAATCATGTATATGACTTCAGTTGAAAACCTAGGAGGATAAAGTAATTTATAAAGAAGGGACTCTGATCATGGAGTTCTTGGGTCATTAATAGCATGGACTGCTCATCTGAATGGTGATGGCTGGAGTGGAGAACTGGGATTTTGTCTTGTTTCTTAGACCTCTCTGCAAACAAACTTGTGCTGCTTTAATTTAGTCCTGTTAAAACAGTTTTTCTGTTTAGATTAAACACCTTTAGGAGAAGACGTAAAATAACCGGGTGCTAGCCTGCTTTTAAGGCGAAATAAATTAGTAGGTCAGCTGGGGCTACTTGTCGTGTCCACAAGCCTTTATTCTGGGTGTAAATAACAGTAAGCCAATGGTCCAGTCCGTGGAGCCTAGCCAGAAGCCTTTTCAGTTGGGCCCCGTTAAAACAGGAAACCAGCAGCGAGTAGCCTGATTACTAACAAGACGGAAAAACAAAGCTGGGTTGTAATCAGCAGGAATGCTTTAATGAAAACAGAACCTTGACAGCAACAACGTGGCTCCTGCTCTAGTAAAAAAAATATCAGCTGGGGTAGTGTGAGATTTCTAGCCATGACTTCCTGTTGCTGCTCGCTCTGTACTGTGCCAGAGAGATCTGCTACAAGTTCAGAGGGCTGATCATCTATTTAAATGAGAAGTTGTACTACACTGGGTTTCCTGCTTAACCAAAACCTGCTTTGTGTCACTAACTTACTGTGTCAATTAATATGACACACTAAGCGAGCAGGTCAAAGGGCAGGCTCCGCTGTTGACTCATTTCTTGCTAGTTAGGTTACGGTTAGTCAGATGGCAACTTTTACTTTAGCAAAAGATAATGTTTGCAAAATAGACAAACGTTTTTATGCTGCTGGCTTTCAGACAGTATTTTGTCACCTTTTTTTTTTTCCAGGTGAAAAAGAACAACAGTTCTAGAAGTTTTGCTGTCAAATCAGTTTTTTCATATCCAGAGAGGTTCCTGTGGAGTCTTTTAGCTGTGTGTTAGATTTTGGAGAGGTTACTCCAGATGGGGTGGTGTGTGTCTGGAGGACTTTTTCTTATGCCACGTAAATATGGCCTGCAAACCATTAGACACCTAACTTTCTCACAGGAGTAGTTTCTTTGGCTTCTCCTCCCTCTTACTTCCAGCCCTCAGTGTTTGCCTCTCCCTGTTTTCCAAGGTCCTGTCTTGCTGCCTATTATATTTAAAAACAAACAAAAAACCCAACCCACTGAAGTGCTGCAACACTTCTGGTTTCTGACAAACAAGAACAGCAAACTTGAAAATGTCTGAATAGCGTAGGCTAGTTTTAGCTAGTTTTTAAATTGAATTTAAAAGGGATGTGCTGTTTTGCAGAGCCATGGTGTTGTCTGTGCAGGATCGTTGTTCCAAGAAGTGCTTCTCATGGCTCCAGGAGCTCATTGTGCAAGGCATGTTCTTAGGTTAGGTTGCAAGCATGACAGCACTTTCCGTGAAGCTATGACAAAAACAAAGCAGTTTGGTCGGAATCATTTGAAAGCAAACTTGACATACTTTCTACGTGAATTAAGAACCTGTTTACATAATTTAGAGTTTATCTTGTGTTGGCTATTTAAATATTGTCCTATTGTTCCTGTTCTGTGACTGGATAATTTATGTAGCTAATCATTGCAGGAAAAATTTGGTATGTCAGTTTGGTGTTTGTCGGTTACATAAATCAGCAACTGGTAGAATGAAAACAATACTAAGTAAGTTACTGAAGTAACTGTGCCAGACAAATTGCAGATTGATGATCCTGCTGGGAATGCTTGCATGTCAAAAATATGCATTGAAATTTGGACAACTTAAACTAAATTTAAGGATGTTGGAGTATTCATAATAGAAGGAAAGAATAATTTCCATGTCAGCTTTGGCTAAAGTTTGAAAGTGTGGGGAAAGGTCCTCCTCTGCCCCCTGCCCAAGTGTTAAGGAAAACTTGCACACATACCTTTCTTTCTTTCTTTCTCTTTCTTTCTTTCTTTCTTTCTTTCTTTCTTTCTTTCTTTCTGTGTTGTGGGTTTGTTTATTTGTTTGGTTTTTTAAATTACATTAATTCCTTCTATTTCTTTACTTACAGATATAACTATAACTGTATATAGTTTTATACTTTCACAGGCACATTTCTTGTATTTTAGGGCTTTGTTTCCTTAAACAGAATTTTTGAATTATGGGTGGTTGCCCACATTTAAAAAAAAGTTTTTACATTTAACTTGTTTTTACTATTAAGTTTTTAAGTTTTGATGTTATGAATGAGCAAGTTTCTCCCCCTCTCAATCTAAGTTCAAAACACAGAAGGATTGAGGTCTTATTTTCCTCCTGTAGCTTCTAGAAAATGCTTCTGAAAGCCAGTATAATTTCTCTTGAAAGTAGTATTAAATTCTATGAGTTGAAAATAGGTGGTACCTTATTTGAGTTTATATATAGCTTGTGAGATTCCTAAAATATCTGATGTGCTTAACCTAGTGAGTATTTAAAGCATGGTTTTATTTGTATTTTACAGTACTATTTGTTTCCTCAGTGACTTGTATATTCTACCAAAGGAATAGAATTTTTGTAGTCTTCCTAAAGATTGAATACTTGCTTGTTTGTTTAAATTTTATTTACATACTACACCTTCATGTTACTAGTAGTGTATATATAAAGGGATAATCAAATTTTGAAATCTGTTCCTTCCTTGGTGTTGAAGGAAAAAGGTGTATGCAGTTAAGTTGTAAATCAGGAGCCTTTGTAGTAAATGTAGCACAGAACACACAGATATGAGATGAAAACAATGAAGTTGAAAAAATAATAAGGATACAAAGTGATACATTTAAAACAAACAAACCCACCCAAACATTAAATGATCATGACTCTCTGATACAGAAGTGCAGTTAAATTACACAACTCCAATTTCTGATAAACTGGTGGACTCTTACGTGACTTAGGCACATGATTCTTTCCTTTTCCTGCACTTTTTTTTCCTTCTTAAGTGAAAATCCACTCGGGTGAGGGCAGACACAGTTTTTCTCTTTCTGCTTTTCTTGTTCCATTAGTTTTTATTAATAGATCTGGAATGAACTATTAATTTATAAAATCTACAAGCTGTATCTCCCAGGAGGGAAGCATCAGCATGTTAAGAAGTAATTAAATAGCCCGTTGCTTGAGTTGGGTGTTTTAATTTAAGTTCTTGCTTATTGGCCTTTTGCCCAGCCACTGGATAGTTATCCTGGAAGAAAAGTGTTGGATGCATACCATAGCAAGCAAATTTGGACAATATTGGCATTAGGTAGAAGCTGTCTGATAACATGCAGCAGATAAAAGGTTGCCAGGGGAACAAGAACATGAGGGTTTGCAGAGAATTCCCTTAGGAACAGATCATTGGTGCTACGTTTTGTTCAGCTGACAGAAAAGCTACAGCTTGACAAGTTAACACTACAGGACAGATCTCCTCTATAGAAGGCTATACCATGATTCATAGTAGAGACGGTTAATGTAATAAAAAGTGAACCACAGAATGCTGGAACTGAGTAGTTTATGGATTTAGGAGGCTGATTGTTCTTGTCTTCTTGTAATTGTAGGTGTAGTTGCAATATCAGGCAGTGAAACGGAGGATGATGACACTATGGATGTCCCACTGGATCTTTCCTCATCTGCTGGCTCAGGCAAACGGAGGAGACGTGGCAACCTGCCCAAGGAATCCGTGCAGATTCTTCGGGACTGGCTATATGAGCACCGATACAATGCCTATCCTTCAGAGCAAGAAAAAGCGCTGTTATCCCGACAAACACACCTTTCCACACTACAGGTATTAAAAAAAAAAGTAGTTCTTGCTTCAAAAAGAGCTGTTTTCTTCTTAATTTACCTGTGGTCGAGTCACTGATACAAATCTTTACGCTGCATGTGAGATTTCCTTTTTTATTGTTACTCGCTCTCCTTCTGACGGCACTTGTAAGGAGAAAAACAAATGAATTGTGTGTTATGATTATCTTTGTTTATTGGGAATAAAATACCTTCTCTGGGAGAACAGGCAGTTATGAATTCGAGCATGCATGCTAATTTTTGCAGAATTGGGGCCCAGAGGACATAAAGTGTCTGTATAAGGTAATTGATTGTGAAGAGAAGGTATTTATTTGTCAACAGAGGTTTTATGGTGATAGATACACAACTTAACATATAACTCTTCACTTCTAAAACTGCACCTTGAGGCTTGTTCCTGTAGAACATGCACGTACATAATTATGCGTGTGATCACTTCCATTAAGATCAGTGGAACAACCTATATGGGATAGAGCTACTCAAGTGTGTTAGTATAGGTACGGTGAGGCTTTTATGTGGTTAGTTGGGATTCTCATCCCGGGACACTGCTGGCAGCTGCAACATCCCTTGGATGCGTCGTTCTCGGCTTCTGTGATCGCCTTTGGTGGAATTGCTGTTGACAATTGCTGCTTTCCACCTCGTGGGAAGGTGGCTGCATGAGAACTTGGGCGAACCCTGGTTTGGTTTTGAGAGGCGCTAAATATGGAGCGCTCCTGTTGACTTCTGGGCTTTATTCTTCCAGATTAATTCCTCAGTACAAATTTCGTAATTGTCTAGAAAGTAAAATTTCCTTAATAAGGAAAACCTCCTTTAGGTAGTAAACAGAAAAAAGACGTTAAACTATAAACTATCCTGTATCGCCCAGGAAACTGGCTTGATATTTAAACAAGGACAAACTCAAATGAGGTAATTCATGTTATGTCTGTCGACACAGTCAGTTGAACAAGGAAAATCAGTAACTATTTGTGGGAGGAGTGGCTCTCTTCAGAGAGAAAAGGTTTTCCTGTTGTTAATTAACCTAAGCTAGGGAACAATAGCTAATAGGTTAATGTGTGTGCACAGAGTTAAAAGCTAAACCCCTCGGCTGGGGCTAGCAGCCTTCAGATGTCCCGGGGCTTTCTGTAACAGGAGCGGGGAGCCGGGGGTAGAGCCGCGACAAGGGAAGGGCCTTTGCCAGGCGAGTCAGAACTTGTCAGTAGGTCTCTCTTTTGTTCTGCAGTTAAGGAAACTGCTTGGAGGGATTCATTAATCTAACCCGATGACTCTAATGTCACATAGTTGGAAATGAACGAAGGTAGAAATTAAGATGTCATTATATTCCCAGGTCTGCAACTGGTTTATCAATGCGCGCCGCAGGCTTTTACCTGACATGCTGAGGAAGGATGGCAAAGACCCAAATCAGTTCACTATCTCGCGGCGAGGGACCAAGCTTCCCGAGGGCGGCCTGGTGGAGTCTTCCATCAGCACAAAGAACTACATTCCCCTGCTGGAGGAGACCGCCTTCCTTCCTGCCGCCGCACCGCTCGGCAAGACTGTGCCCTCTTCCAAGCTGGCTTCCCCGGGATCGGTCCTGGCTCGGCCATCAGTGATTTGCCACACGACTGTGACTGCATTGAAAGACACCCCTTTCCACTTTTGCCCGCCAGCTGATGTAGGCCAGACCACGGACCTGCAGCAGCCCCCAGCCAACGGCTTCACAGACAACTCCCTCTCCTACCATGAGGACGCATCTAAACTGGGACCCGGTGCAAATGCACAAAGTGGGCTCTTTAACACTCCTCCTCCAACCCCACCAGACCTTAACCAGGATTTTAGTGGATTTCAGCTACTGGTGGATGTTGCACTCAAAAGGGCGGCAGAGATGGAGTTGCAGGCGAAACTTATGGCCTAAATCCCCTTCCTTCTCCTTCCCCGTTTTGTTTTTCCAGGCAGGGATCTAACAGCTGTGTGGTTATTGCCATCCACACAATATCAAAAGACTTCACTGCATTATTATTATTTTTTTTATTAATCTTATTTGCACAAGGGATTGCTGAAATGAAGCTTCCTGTCACTGAGATGGTCTTCAGTGGAATATGGTCATTCCAAGAATTATAAACTTAAAGCTACTGTAGAAAGAAAGGATTGTGTGTTGTTGGGGGGTTTTTTTTATGTTTTCTTTGTAGGTTTTTCATAATGTGAGATGGTTCCCAAGATCATGTGATTTGTTTTTGTTTCTTTCAGACTGTGCAATATCTAGTAATGATATAGAGTCTTCTTATCATTCCCATGCGGAACAGAATATACCGACACGCTGTCTAAAATAAATTTTCAATTTTTTTAACAATACGAACTTTGGATGATTATGCTTTTTTCCCATAATGTAATAAAATATTTTCTTTAAAAATGGATGCATACAGAGTATTTTGTTGAATACGAGCTTTGCAGAAACACAGCTTTACTTTTGAAATAAATGAAAGTGAGAAATATTTTTGAACTCATACTGACTTTGGTTTAGAGAGCTATGCTAGTGGTTGTTGTTAACCAGGTGTTTAAAGAAATGCTGAAAAGTGAGCCAGAAGTACCTGACCATGTTCTGCTATGTTGAAATTTTTTAAAGGTACCAAAGGGAGCTGTGTAACCAACTCTCACTGAATTTCAGGGGGATATCTTAGGCCCCTCTAAGAGTTCCAGCTTTTGGCTCCTAGAAATACTTAGGAGATGTGACAGTCCATGGGAATGTCCTGAAGATGAAATGAGGAGACCAGAGGAGGGGTCGGGGTAAGCGGTCTTTGCAGGTCTTCGTGACATCATTGGTGACAAATGTTGAGGGAGGAGGACAAGGGTTCCCACTCTTAACTCTTCTTAGACTAGCAGTGACAAGGTTTTGACTCAGTAATTCTAGTAGACTGAAATAGAAGAGACTGTTTTGGTTGAAATCTGAGTTCTGGGAGCCAGGTCTTGGTGAGATACTTAAACAGGTGGTTGATGAAGATGTAGAAGAGATCACTGTTGTATTGGGGTGTATTCTGGCCAACAGAATCTAAGTTACCTTTCAGAAAAGGACTTTGCTATCAAAATGACTTACTACTGAGAAATGTGAAGACTTGCAGCTCACATTTCAGCTTACTTGAATGTCAGTCACCCTCCCTTATCCTTCCAACAACAGTGAAATAAGAGACCTCTAGGGTAAAAAATCAGTTCCGGCTAATCCTTGAAAACAAACCAGTTGTCTGTTTGGGAGCCTGGGGGAGGGCTTTGCCGAGCAGGAGAGCTGACGAATTCAAGGATATCGTTATGAGTAGAAGACTGCGATATTCAGACTGCAATGTGTATGCATTTTGTTTTGCTGTGGCCTTTATCTTCTTTTAGTGTCAGAAGTACTCTCTGGAGTACTCTGGAATTCTACTGAACTTCTGCCTTTCTTTAACCTTCAAATTTACAATTAATTTTTTTTTTCAAAGGCAAATAGTAAACACTGTGGCTTACTCATGTTTGCATCTGCTTCAGTAAGGCAGTCATCCTAATACACTGTATAAATACAGATTTTTTTTTTTTAAAAACACTATTAAAGCTAGGAAAAATCACTTTTAACATAGCTGTATACTTTGTCTTCAAGGAATAGCATGAGTACAGAAAGAGTCTCGTGTCTTGTCTTTTTGGACACACTGTACTTAATACTTCTAGGCTATTTTTCCTAGGATATGTATGTATGGGGGTTTTTAGTTGTTTGGTTTTTTAATGAGTAATTATAAAATAAAATGGCAGTACAGTTCTGTGTAACTGTGAGGTCAATGTTGAGGGAAAAGTTGGTCAATAGGCATCCTTTTGTGGCATAGATGATTGTTTTTAAAGGGTGCTAGCCACCCAGAGGGGAGTGTCATCTTTTGTAAAGGTTTGGAAGATGCTTCCTTGTCCACATGCAGGAAGGAACTTTATTGCAACATTCCTTACGCCTGTGCCCCAAGTACTGATGAAGGAAAAACCACTTCATGCAAATGAGGCTTGCATTGTTTGATTTGAGGTGTTTGACTCTTCCCTCTCTTTTTACAATGCAGGTTGCTGGTGTGCTGTGGGGTAGAGAAAAAGCAGGGGACTTGGATCATTAAAGGGCCTTCTTGGAGATCTTTACTCTTCGTTACTCTCCCCTTTAAAATAAAAAAGTAAAAAAGCAAGTTTAGAAAAAAAAAATCTTTGCTGGCTGAGCTGACCAGTTCTGTAATTCCACTAGAACAGCTGCAGTACTGAAAATGAAAATAGGATGAGGAAGAAAGCTGTTGTCATTCAGGTTAACAGTTTTCATTGAAAGTAAAAGCCTGTGGTCTCTGTGCTGTTTTCATTTACCATTATGCCACACAAAATGGCATTAGTCTAACTGAGCACCAAAGTCCTGCCCGTCTGATGAGCAGTGCGTTTCCATTTTGCTGACTGACTTACCCTAAGGGCTTCACTTGTGACCAGTTCTGCCTGAGGCCAATTTTTAATTTTTATTTTTATTTTAATTATTACTTATGTTAAGGCTACACCTAGAAGTTCAGCTGTAGTCATAAGCCAAACCCCTTTAGCTGAGGAGCACCTGGCACATTGTGTAAAAGCTTTTCCCTACCCTGAGGTGTTATTTAACTTGGAGGAAGAAAATGACTCATATTGAGTATCCACTTAAATAATATCAAAAAGGAGTTTCTGCTTTCCTGTAATCTAGCACTGATAGTTTTGGTGCAGGCCATTGAAAGTTTCTGCTTTCTTGTAATCTAGCACTGATAGTTCTGGTGCAGGCCATTGAAGATTGCCTGAACCTATTCTTTCAAAGCAGAAACTTGAAGTAACTCCAGATAAAATTATTAAAGGTTGGTAGATGTAGAGCATCAGGTGGAGCTAGGATCCAGAACTGAGTTGGAGTCCTAGTAGCAAACCAAAGGCTTCACGTGCTGGCCGCTCATCCCTGGTAGAGCAAAGGAAAAGTTTATTTCTGGAAACTTGTTTTACAGTGGAATAAGAAAGAAAAAAAGCAGTAGAAACAACAAGACAATGTGGGCAGTTTTGCTGTTCCTTCAGCAGTGATAAACCTAATAGCAAGGCAGCTGTGTCAAAACCCAATCTCAGACTGAAAACACGCACTTGGGCTGACTCTGAAGATGAAGGGAAGGCATGGCTGTGCGTTACTGGTGACCGCGCAGCCAGCCAGCATGTGAGCTAAGAGGTATGATACATCTATGCCAGGGAAAACGGCACACACGCAGACTTCGTCAACCTTGTTTTTGTGGCTTTTGTGTCTTGTAAACAACTTGTGGCAGCTGCATGCGATAAATCTCTGCACAGAGCAAAAATAATTACAATAGGGAGGGAATTTTGAGACTGGCGTCGCTGCCTGTGTGCACAGGGGGATGGTGTCTCGCTGCCTGTTTTGGCAAGGGTTGGGGTGGGGGGGCTTGCAGTATCCCACATGTCTCCCAGCTTCTGCTGTGAGGTCAGTGTACATGTCTATAAAACCGTTGAAGCTGTAACAGCTGGCCTCATGTGCTATGGGGGAGGGAAGGGGCGCAGGGAGAGCGAGAAGCTGGGATAACTTGCTTCGGGAGGGCAGCGCAGCCAGTCTGGGAGCTCCAGGGCAGTGCTGGCTCCGTGGCCGGAGGGACGCTGCTGCCCGGGCAGAGGGGTGCAGGCAATAACCTCACTGGAAAAGGGGCGGCAGGAGAAAGTAAGCAGAAACCTGAGAGAGAGTATGGGTGGTGGTGGGGAATGATCATGAGTTTCCCTCTGGAGAGGAGGGAAGCCTGCAGCGGGAAGCCTGGCCAGCAGAAGGTGCGGTGCAGCTGGAAGCCCAGGTGCACCATGACCCTGTTAAGTGTCACTTTCATACCTATGGTATGTAGGCCATTCGCAGTTAACTGTGTGCTGCCTGTCAAAGTCTGTTTTCTTTCATCGTTTTTCTCGCAGCACTTGATGCATTTTTCTTTTTAATGCTTAAAATCTATTCCTGGAGTACTTTGTAGTTCTTTTAAAGCTCATTTGGGTTTTCTTTTTTTCTTCTTCTTGGCATCTTGCAGTTGTCAACTTCCCCCCTGGCTTTTGCCAAACGGATTACTGGCATGAATACAGGGCATGTTCACTTTTCAGGACATTACTTGTTTTAAGTTTCTTGTTCACCAATTGCCGAGGTAGTTAACGTCTCTATCCTGTTTCACTGGTTCAGCAGGCTCTTCTTCCCTGAGCTCCAGTTTTCAGACTGAAGGAGAAGAGATTAGATTAGCCACTCTCTCTAGCAAAACGTCATTTAAAGCTGTTGCTGTTCCGGATGTAATAATTGCATCCATGTGTGCTGTATGCGGTTCAATCTCTATTCTGGTCCCTATCATGACAACGAGTGCCTGGAGTTCTGCGCACACAGAAAATCATGTAAAGTGATGCTAGCTATACTACAAAGTCAAAACTCAGACTGCTTTCTCCATCTAAATTTTGCATGAGTTCCTGCTGACAGCTCAAAGCCATGGCATTTAGCCATTTTGCTCATCTTTCCCTTTGAAGCTGGCTTTGCTTTCCTTAAAACTCCCTTTTCTTTCTGAAGCTTTCAAATGCATCGGGTCTGGGACTAAAACTGGCAAGTAGCGCAGGTCTTGCTACAGAGGCTTGCAGACTAGGGTAGCACTGCAGTGCTGCCTTGCTGTGTAATACGAATCACGGTTCCTGAAGCTGATGCAGACACGAATAAGTCACATCTGCCTCCCAGCTAATCCCTGATCCACTGGATAGCAGGGTTTCTGCCAAATTCCATGTGCTTCCACGGACAAACAAAGTGTCGATCTTTCAGCTGCTTACATTGATGCATAATAAACCTGTAAAGATGCACACAGGTAGCAGTGTTTTGAATTAGTGACTTAACTGGGGGGGAGGGGGGGGATGGCAACTTGTGAGGATGGGTTGAATGAGCGCAGCTGACAACTACCTAACCCTGTTTATTCTTTGGCAACTTCTCTTGTGGCTGCTTTCTCTAATTGCATCCTAGCCAGTACCTGCCCCGGGCAATGAGCCCTGTCTGTAGGTGTGTAACAAAATGACCCTCTCACAGCAAAGAGGGCCCCTTGTTTGGGCATATATAAACCCTGCAGGTGGGGGTGGGGTTTGTGAGCCTTTCATCAAATGATTCAGCTGATGATAAAGAGGATCAGCCTGACTGCTGTGAGAGTGGGTCAATCCCAGTGCTATGGGTTTTGCAGCAGGTATATATGTTTGCTTGGTTTCTCTCAGTTGTTCCCTCTCTCTACCACTGCCACGCTACTGGGGAAATACTGCCCTGGCAAGTGGTCCTGGAGCTCCTCCATCAGTGACATTTCATGCGTTGGCAAGGCTCAGCTTCTTTTTGAGAATATTCATTTTTATCAGTAGTAAGGAAATAATTCCCAATTGTGAGGCCTCTAAGTTTTACCAGTATAGTATTTAATAAATATACAGAAAATGTTTGGTCCCAGCTCTGAAGTCCCTACAGTCTAATAGCGCTTTAGGGAATGATGCGTCATACAGCTTGCTGCTGCTTCCTCTTCTACAAACAAACATTTGGGCCAGAGCAGCTTACGTTAAGGACAAATTCTCCAGTTCTTTAACTGATGTATCCTATCTAGTTTCAGCATAAAACTGAGCTTGCCTTCCTATCTCAATTTTGCTTCTAGTGTCCTAGGTCTTTGGCAGGAGCAAAATTTTTTCTGTTGATTGGTGAATAGATTTTAGTGCTTGGCTGGGGGCTTTTGGCCTTTCGACCTCTCCTTTAGAAGCTGTTGATGGAAAAGACAATGTTGATTGTAATTTACCACCCACTTACAGATTTTACCAGGATGATATTTATATATGTATACATAAGTATATGCATGTATATATATTCTATATAT
This sequence comes from Grus americana, assembly GCF_028858705.1. Taxonomy (NCBI): domain Eukaryota; kingdom Metazoa; phylum Chordata; class Aves; order Gruiformes; family Gruidae; genus Grus; species Grus americana. The sequence goes on from NC_072853.1 coordinate 54,119,334, forward strand.
GGTCCTGGTATTTTTATATATATACACAAATACATATTTTTTTATATATGTATATAAAACAAAAATCACTTGACCAACTGTGGGAAGAACTTGATGTCCTCCAGCTTGCTTTTAGGAATTTGCGTAGCTTGTCTTGGAAATGGTTCTGGATAGCAGACACAAAACTGATGGTAAAGATCACAACAGTTTTGTAATTTTCCTGAGTAAGCGTTCAGCTGTTTTGCCAGAGCCTGTAATTTCACTTCCTTTTCTAGCCTACAAAGTTCTGATTGCCTGACCTTGTGCCGAATGTCTTATTTTGTTTTCTTTCGTACTTCTAGACTCATTCCTTGTTTGAACTCTTCCTCTATCATCTCTCTCCCTGTCTGACTTGAGAGTGCTTACATAAGAATATCATGCACAGTCCATTTAACTAGGTTAGAGATTATTTTGACTAGTTTTGTACTGTCTTGAAAGTCATCTGCTCCTCGCCACCCCGCTAAACTAACCACAACAACAAATCTTGCTCTGATGCAAACAAATCAACTTCTGTTCATGAGAAAAAGCACATCTTCCCCGTGTAGATAGCTCGGCTTTTTTCTAACTTCTGCTTTCTGTGATGTGACAGGGGTAAGCCGAAGAGAGAAGCAATTAGTAAGAAAATCCATCGGACATTTTTAAAAACAGAGGGATTGTTTTTAGTTTCGAGTCGGTGGTGTTTCTGGTTTCACCATGCAGTCCTGGCTCTGCTGCTATGGGCCTTCCCCAGGTGGACGTCCCACCAGGTGAGGTGTGAAGCAGACATTCCTCTGCCAGCCTTGACTAAAAGGTTAGCTCAGGTTATCGTATTAAATGCTACTTAGGCAGTTGCTGCTGTAACTCATTCTTCATGTTAAATTCAGCTGGCTTGCAGTCAGCCAAGGTATTTCCAGTGATGTGCTGCCAACATTCTCCAAGGGCTTCCTCAAAAGTCTTTCTTCCTTAGCTGGTGATACATGGAAAAAAGCTCCTGTAAATATCTCCTTTTAGTTTACAGACTTACATCTGCAAAGCACATACTGTCTGTTGTACAGCTTCCAGCCCCTCCAGCCTCCCTCCCTCCACCAAACCAGGTCTCCTTGACCCCCTGCTCCCCCCGTCCAGCCACAAGTAGCTTCAGCCAAGCTCATCTCTTCGCCTGCTGGGACTTGCCAGCTGCCCCAGCCCTGCGGCTGTCCTTGAGTTTCTGGAGGCTGTGGATGGCTGCTCAGATGCAGAAGGTCTCCTTCATTGCCTGGTCAGTAAAATAATAAATGTGCTCTGGGTCTTTGAGAGACACCTGGTATTATTTCTCACCTACTGTGTCCGTGACACTTGGGGGTGAACGTCCCGGTCACCCTCTGAAGGGAGAGTGGCATCCCAGACTGTCTTTTCGGACCCTAGGAGGAGGCGGTGGGGATGCGGGCACACAGGTCTATATGGGAGAGTTCCCAACTCAGTCCTGTGACACCTTGCTCCTCCACCCCGATGTGAACCTGGGAGAGGTGGAAGCGGTGCAACAGGGTGCTGGTGGTCTCAGGGAGGGCAGCGTGCGAAGCTGGGCTGGGGAGCGTGCCAGCAGCCAGCACCGCTCTCTGAGCTTCCTCTGATGCGGCAACTCGAATTTAAATAAGCAGCATGCATGGAGGCTTAGGAGGGGGGAAATAATTTTCCCTCCTATTTACGCTGATAAGCAACAGGTATTTCCACTGTGAGAAATTTCATTTCCTTTCCTTTCAAATGCGGTGATACAGAAGCTCAGGTTTCCTTCCGCAGGGTCAGAGGAGCAAGGAGGGAAGCACCGACCAGCTGATGCCTACGTTAGCCAGACTCTCCCCGTCTGGCAGAAGCAACTTGTCGGTGGCGTGACCCTGCCACTCCATGATGCTTGGTGAACGCGGAGGGAGCTTGACTTCGGATCCTCTACTTCCCTGAAGATTTGCCTTTAACCCTCGCTTTACCCCAGCTCTCTTCCACGTTTGCTAGCTGGTCTGAGCTGAAGTGGGCTGCCCCGGATGCCTTCCCCAGCGCCTGCGGGCTCCGTCGCAGGGCGCGGAGAGCTGCCATTGCGGAGCTGGAGCTGCTCCCTCCACCTGGGGCTAATTACAGGCCGCTTCCTCTCCAGCTGCCAGGGGCCTGGACGGAGAGCAGGGAAATCGCATGAGAGGTGCTTGTAAAAGCCGCAGCCCGGCCCTCGGTGCCTCGTCCCTTTCTGCCGTGGAAGGAAGAGCTGGCTGAGCCTCCCTCCCCGCGCTTCCTGCCCTAGGAAATCCCCCGCTGCAAGGCAGTCCGGCAAACCCACCTTGGGGATTTTAAACTGCAGCCAGTCAGCGCTGGCTGGGTACGGGACGAGAGCTACGGGTTTTGAGAAAGCCCTGACAAACTTTTTGATTAAGGAAAGAATAAGGAAGGAAAAGAATAAATAGTCCTTCCCGCTTCTCAGCGATGTGGTTTGCCTAAACTCACTTCCCTGGAATACAGCAGAGTTTGATCTTTAAGAAATGCTATCCAAAAAGCCCATGTGTAAGAACTTAACTGTTCCTGTGATAGGATCGTAATCTTGCTTTGATCCCGTAAATTGTTGAACCACAGCTCTGTCTGTTGCCCAAGGACTGCAGGAAATGTACACAGGCTTATGCAAATTTCTCGGAGAGGGAATATTTTGCAGGGCTGGGGGCGGGGGGGAAGATGACTCTTGCTGCAACTCTTGGTTTCTGGATTGCAGCTGAATAGTTTGGCAGTCCTGCTGCTCTCCTGTGTCACCCCGCTGCCAGTTCCCATGGCTTCTACCCCTTGCTGCTCGCAGCCCAGTTGTGCAAGCCTGGAGTGGCGAGATTTTTCCAGAGCTCTTCTTATGTACACCGGTGGCATTTACAAGCGGAGTCTGTGAGCTGGGTCCTTTGGCTGTGTTTTTCTCCAAACAGCCACAGCGACTGCAACGTTCATGTTTTGCTTCTAAATCCTCATGACTTTTGTCGGTTGGGAGATATTTGCACGGGGGTGGGTGAATCTGATGGTGAGAAATAAAACAATTTCTTTGGGAACCTTGAGGGGAGCTGAGGCCCCGGAGCCCGACCAAGGCAGGACGCAGCAACAACACAGCGGGGGCACAGCCTGCAGCTGGGGAGCTGTCAGGCAGGAGTGTAATTTTGTGTAAAATGTGAATTTTCCTTTTTCCCAGACTTGTAAAAGAATATTCAAACCCTTGTAAAGAGGCAGGTTGGGTGTAGTGTGGGAGTACATCCATCACTGCATTCGAAACAACTGCGCTTTACCTCCTAAGCCTGGCTCAAGGTAGCAGACCCTGCTAAAAAATAAGAATAGAGATCCTTTGATCCCTTCCCTGTGCTTTTTTTTTTTTTCCTTTGTGTGTGCAAGCCAAGTGACATGACACCGGACTTTGATACTTCACCTGATTTATTTTAATTTGCATGTTGAAGAAAGCTGTCAAAAAGGCAGGATAAGCCCTCCATCGCCCAACCGCCCTGGCAGGACTCCCCTGGCAGCCGTGCTGCGGTGCCGCACCGTGCCAGGGCAGGCTGCACCGCGTCCAGAGCACGGCATGGCATTTTTCATAAGCCATGTGTGCTGCGTAGGTACCGGGCTGTGCACACCAGAATGTGGGGCAGCGCTGCCTCAGCTGGGCATGAGTTTGTTTTGCTGTTTCTGTTTGGTTTTTTCACCTCGGTGATAATTCTTACCCAATGCGCGATCTCTGCTCTGTGTACTTTACTACTCCTTGTGATAATCAAAATCCGGCCCTGAACTTTTTCACTACAAAGAAAACAAGAACTTTGCCCTGTCGGCTGTTCACAGGGTGTCCGGCGGTGCCACAGCCTTTTCTCACGTGCAAAAAACCCCAAAGTCTGTGGAAATCAAGGTTACGCTTATGGCAGAGCGCTTACTGGTTTTTCGCTGGTGTGGGTGGAGATCAGGTGCTTTGACATGACATGAAATTTCTAGTGTCAGCCTCCTCTTAAAAAAGTAAGGCACCCAACCGGTTGGTGAAAACAAACCCATAAACTCCCGGTTCACCAATAACGTGCTGTATACGGCTCAAAGTGCAACCTGTGACGGACAAGTGCTGAAACATTAACCAGACCTTGGGACACTGTCTGTAGTTGCCGCTCGGTGCCCACACCATCACTCCCAGGCGCGAGGAACAAGGGCTGCACTATTATTACTCCGTGCAGAGAAAGGGCGCAGCGGTGTTTGCACAGCGCAGACGGAAGCGCTGGTGGCAGCCCCGAGGCGTTGTGTTCACGGCGATGGGGGCAGCAATAGAAAGGTACGGGCTTCCCCATGCGGGGCAGCGTGAGAGCTGGGAGAGGCTGAGAGCTTAAATCTCGGTTTCTGGCCCTTGTCGAAGTGCTGTGGCAAGCAGCGTGGTGGTGGTGTGAGGCCATCCTTCCACGTGCACTCCCACATTAGCAGGTATAACCTTGCCTGCTCGTCAAACCTCTAAGCCACTCCCTGACCCCAAACGAGGTAAAGCTTGTGGGAAGAACTGATATCATTTATGAAATTGAGGGCTGCAATGGCACGGGAAAAGGGGAATGCTAGAGATGCTTCTGGACCCATACCTCAGATGGTTTGGATCTGGGTGGTGTTTTGATTATTTTTTTTTTAACACTAGTGAGCTGTCCTGGAGATCAGACGAGGAGATATGAGGAGCCAGAAGGCGTTCCTGAGCGCGCAAGTGTTGTAATCACATTACTGCTCCCTGAGCTCAGCTGACACAGGAGACCGGTAAACATCTCCCACTGCCCGGGCAGGTGACAGTACATAAATCTTCAGAGCACCCTGAGGAATAACAAGTCTTTTGCAACTTTGCCTCTGAACTCTGAAGGAGTTATGCTTGCGTGATGGATGGCGGCGGCGCCTGGCCGTACTCCGAGGGGCAGCGCAGCTCCTGACTCCCTTGCAGAGGTTTTAGGGTATAGCCGGGCTGTGTGCCAGTGCCGACACTCCAGCTGTAGAAACTGTCATTTCCTTTCCAAACACCGGTGCCCTCAGCAAGACGCTTGCAGCCGCCTTGTGTGCTTGGTGTCAGGCCAAAAGCCATTCCTATAGCGTCTGCTCATACTATAGACATGTGTAATGTTAACTTACCTGATTCCCGCCGTGGGTTTCTCCACAGCCACTACCGCATTTCTGAGTCTTATCAGTGGGGTGGCTTTGGGAGCAGGCTCTGCAATTAAGGCTTAGAGTGAGTTTACCTGACAGCGTGTCCCCATTCAGGAGCAGCAAAGCGATGCCTTGCCCTGCCCGTGCTGAATCACTGTTACCTGTCAAGCATTTGGGAACCGTGAGATCATTTTTCATTGTAGTGTATTACAGCTTCAGAAAAAGTATTGGATTTTGGGTTTATATCAAAAGACTAATTCTTGGTCAGGATGATAAAGTCTTTAGGTATAGGACTTTGCCTTCACAGCTCTTTGTAGAGTAATTGCTCTCCTGGTAGTGGCAAAAGAAAGGACATGCTCATTTATGACGCATTAAATCACACAATTCATTTCCAAAGACAAATAACAAAATTGTAGCAGAGAGCTCTGGTGCAGGGCTCCTTCTTGGATTGTAAACACTGCAAGACAGAAACCATCAATATTTGCAGAGTGCTCAGCCCAGCATAGCACAGCTTCTCTAGTTGGGGCTTCGGAGGCACACTAATAGGGATATTAAATCACACTCAATACCTTCTTAAGATATTTACAGTTTAACAATAATGTGCATGTGTGTGCCCAGGACTGTGGAGCGTGACTGTGCAGCACCGGAACCAGAAAACCCACGATGAGGCCAAGCATTGCGATACGGCCCCCCGCTCATCCCCCTGCTTATCACGCGCGCGCCGCGGTGGCCGGGACCTTTTCAGGTGCTGTCAATATTTATCAGAAGCAACTTCTTAGAAGGAGCGATGTGAGAGTAAGTGCGTTACTGTGTGAGCTGTCACCAGATGTGCCAAGGGCTGGGTATTGAAAAGGCAGGGGAAAAAAAAAAAAGCATTAAAAATACCATTGCCATGTTGCCCTCTGGGCTTACACAAATGTGACATGGAGAAGAATTAGACTTTTGCAGTTTCATGTTTCCTTGACCTTTTGAGAGAGGAAGAAAAAAACAGATCCAACTTTTGCTCCTAGTTATAATGCTGAAAGTCCAGAGCAAATATAACACACTGGCTCCTGAGGCGTGAGAGCAGAGTTTCATGTTGTCTATTGAAATATCAGAGAGAGCAGGATAGCTGAGGTGTAAAGATATTTGAACAAAAGCTGGATGAGTTGAAAGCTAAATGTGTGTCCCACATGCATGTAATTATTGGTGTTTAAGAAGATTTGTTCACCCTGCTCTGGTGGGATTTCTGACTTGGCATCAGTGCAAGGTAAAGCAGAAAACGTGTGGCTCCTACAGCACAATGTCCTTTTGCTGTATGAGTGAGGGATGTGCCACGAGGGAAGGTTCCCAGAGAGCGGCACCTCAGCCGACAGACCCTGGCAGGGGCAGCTATGGCTAGCACAGGTGGTGGAGATGCTGTGACAGTACCCGCATCGCGCTCGCTTCACACTTGGGAAAGCCTTGGACCATTAGTGTTCAGCTCACACGTGCTATTTGATATGAAAAAAATTCCAGTTAAAAATAATTCCAGAATATTGTTATATTGGCTCATGCAACTGTTGACAAACTAAATCTGCTTGGATTGCACTTTAATGACAAACTCTGTGTGCTTCAGCAGGTTTTCTTTGTTTTGGCTTGGTTTTCTGATTTTATTCCCCGCCTTCTACTGAGAGATATTTTAGCTCAGAGAGGACAAATACAGAGGGTAGGCTGCTTCCTACCTGAAATAGTGCCTGAGAGAAGCTGATCGATGTGGATCATTGCAATGAAACGTGGTACTTGACACAAGTAGCTTTTTTCCCCTTTTGTATACAAGCACAAAGCTATTAAGCAAAGGACGAGAAACGCGTGGAGTACAGTGCGGTTTGCTAACGTGTGGCTGGGTTCCCAGGTCCATTTGCATTCTTGCAGACAGGCTGCAGTTGTCATGATGCTATTGCCAGGAAAGATGTAAACAAAAGGAAACCTCTCGTTGTCAGTTGAAGCGTTAGGTTAGTAATACAAAAGGGTACTTTACAGAGTCTTTCAGATTGATACACACTATCTATTTATCAAAGATGTTATTTGTTATATGTAGTCATACAGATGCATTGATGTAAGTCACCGTTTTTTACATTTTTTTTAAATCACAGCAGTATTTACTATGTGTGAGTCAGGGCAGTGAGCAAGGTCATAGGATCCTGTCACATAGGATCATGACTTAAAATTCAGCTGTTTTAGGCACAGCTCTTCTGGGTTCACTCAGAGATTGACAAATGGACGTGTTTCCATTGAAGCTGCGAAAGGTTCATCATTATGCCTCGTCTAAATTTCATAGCTGGTAATCTGCCTGGATGAAGTCTCCTTTCTCTCCCAACACTGCAAACACCACTGTGTAACTTCACTAAAAATCAAACACTGGTGTTTATGCTGGATTAAAACAGTTGCTAGCGAGATGACAAGACTCACCCTTTCAAACTCTTCTTTCCCACCGTGATGGCTTACTTCATGGAAGTAACATCCATGAACTTATCTGGGTTACTTTTGGGTTATGTTATTTGTGTTAAATCCACACCACATTCCGCTAGAGTTGGCATCATTTCAGTAACGCGTGATGAAGCCCTGCCCCGTGCAAGCCCCAGTGTTGCCCTGGGACTTGCATCTCCCTTGCCCTCAGCTGGGTCCCAGGGGCTTCTTGAGAGCATGATGCTGCCCTGGCACATCTGAGGTTTGCAAATAGCACGGTGGAAATTGTGGTTATGGTGGCACTGATGCACTGGGAAGGGATGTCGAATATTTAGAAACTGTTTCATGAAATGTTGCTCCAAGATGGGAAGGAATTTCCTCCTTCAGCTGTCGCTACAGACTGTGACAGCAAACGCTTTGGTCACAGATGAACTTGATGGTATCCAGGCTCTCCAGCCAAGTCCCTCTCCTTCCTCCTGCTTTCCTCCTTCCCTAGGGCCACCACTGGTGGCACTCCCTGTTTCAGCTCTCGGTACCATGGCCCGTGCTCTCAGTGCTCATTTCACTCCGGTACCATACCATGGCAAAATGCCATCAGTTTCGGTGTGTCGCCTGTGAGCCTGACCGGTACCAATTTTTTTCTTTTCACTGCCAATTTTTATGTGGAGAGATGAGGAATGACACATGCTGAAGTGCATCAGTTATCCCTGTTTCCGCCACCCCCACCTTAGGTCTAGCACAGCCGTGATTTGCTAGAACTATCTACAAATTGAAGAAGTTTCAGTATTGTTGTTTGGGGTTTTTTTCAGGTGGTAGGAAAGTTTTCTTCCCAAGGCTGGCAAAATGACTGGAACATAGTTATTGTGGCAAATTCTTATTAAAAAAAAAATAGAGAAAAGAACATGCTATAAGTTGACAAATAACATAGCCCAACTCATGCAATGTGTTAACGTCTCAGTGCTACATACTTTCTGGAGCGCACGCAACAAAAGCAGGGATGATCACAGTTCTGGTTCAAAGACTGCAGCAATCCATCGCTGAAGATACGCTCACAAGGTGATTCCAGATAGCAGTTTTGAGCACTGATAGTCAGTACAATAAGAAAAAAATAAAGCCATACTATTTTAAGGACATGACTTGGATAATTCTCTAGTTAAAAGCCAGGGAAAAGTGACAGGCTGGGCATTCCCACCAGGCAAATAGGTTAGTTACCTTGGAAGGGGTTACCTTTTGCTATTCAACATCTCGGCTCCCTAGTTACCATCTCCAAACTAAGAAGTTTGCCTCAGCACACGGTTGTTTACCCAGGTGACTTATCTTACCTCAGTGAGACATTCAATACCCATAAAACATCCTTCACGCTCTGTCCTACTGCTTTTCTTTAACTCCAGGCAAGGCCCGTCCCTTCGCCTGAACCTTTGACAGCTTTGAAACGTGGCAGAGCATCGTCGCCAACGCGGCTCTGGGGCCGTGCAGCGTTTGCTTTCTCCGGCGGCTCTGCAGCAGCGCTCCAGTATTTCTCCTCTTTGAATAGAGCTGGCAAAATCCATAATTGCTTCCATTCTGCTTGGCTAAAAATGAGGAAGAGCCCGGCACCCCGCCATGGGGATTGTTCAGTGCAGAGACGACATGATGAAGGCCTCTGCACCTGGAGTCGCCCATAATAGGTGGTGGCGATGTCACAGCTCAGCTTGTTTTTTAATATCTTTTTTTTTTTTCTCCTTTCAAGTGTTGTTGTTTTTTCCCCCCGGGTGGAGCACAACCAGGGAGGTGATGGCTTACCTGCCACAGCTCGGTAGATCGCAATCTGGAACTGGCAGAGTGTTAACACAATGCCCCAGCAGAGCTTTTCTGTCTCTAATTTCTATGATTATGTTGTTACCGGATCAGTGAAGAGAACCATGAAAAACACAATTACCAGGAAGCCCTGTTCTTTTCCTCGTCCCTTTGTCCTGCTGCGGATTGGGCGTGTGACTCAGAGAGCAATAGAGGACCCCCTGTATTCGCCCGCGCTACCGAAAAGGGTGCTGCCCGCCGACGGGACCCAAGCGTGGGAAAGCCTGGCCGCTGGCTGAAGAGGCCGGTCACGTCATGCTTAGCAGCCGGCATCCAAACGCATCCTGATGAGTCAAGTGATAGCAGCTACCTGCTCTTGCTGCAACAGCGGCCGAGCAGCAGCGCAGAAGAGGGGCTGTAAAAACCTCCCCGCCGCGTACGAAAGCGCAGGGAAGGGAAGATGGTTGTGAACGAGCTTGCTGCGTCAGGACAGCAGTTATTTTTAGGTCACTGGCGTTGCATCAGACTAAAGGGAAAGGGGACAAATATGTTTCAACTGTGGGTGCTGGTCCCAGGTTTGCTCAGAGCGAGCCCACTTGCGCATCACAGGCTGGTGGGGCTGACCCGACCCCGTTACGGCACGCAGAGCGGGAAAGGAGAACCTCACTTACTGACTGCACTCCAAATCATGTATAAACCTAAGACTCCAACGACAAATGCCAATAGCAGCAGAGCGGCCGATATTTTTGTTATCAATTGCTGTCAAAAATGTCAGTTCAAAGTCAACACCAACTCTCAACGGATCTGACAGGCGAGCATGCTCCAAACCAACGGTTGAAATGTATTATTTGCCTATTGCGTGCTGCAAAAATAAATGCCTAGCAGGAGGGAACAGGCTTTGGCAAACAAACTGACAACAAGCTCTGCTTGTGGGGAAGGCTCATGATTTCATCTGGAAGGAAACATTGAGTATAAATAGGGATAAAGTTTACCTTAAGCATGCATGAAAGGCAGGGCTATGAGCCATGGTTTGAACTTCTTCATTCTTCTGCCGGAGAACAGCTTGAAACATATCTGCTATTTTACGCCCTTTGATCTATTCTCATTACAAAACCAGCCACCTCAGAAAGGTTTCTAAATAATAACGCTTTTTTTTCCATCCCTGGTGTATCAGTTTATCGGTGACCAATGAGAACATAAATTCCAGCAGATGAAGAGAAATCCCTTCATCTCGGTGGTAATAAACCTTTAAGCAGAAGTTTCCCTGCCTATAGATCCCTGGCACAAATCTTTCTGATCTTCCTGTGCTGAGGGTCTAAACGTGGGCAGACGGTACATGGCGCAGCACTGGCATGCTATTAATATGACGGTTAGGCTCTGTAGACTGAATCAGAATCTGTTTAAACACTGGTATAGCCACGAACGGCATCATCCGGGACATATTTCTATGGGATCTGGTGATGGTCTTTATTTCACATACTGGGAAAAACCCCATCTGGAAGCAGGACTCCAGTTGAGGGAAAGTCAGCTATCTCTGCCAGGGATCTCTTTCGCCACTCCCCCCCCCGCATTTCAGCCATCACCAGAGATAAGAGCAAGATGAAGGGAACCAGCGAGGGGAAAAAGAAACAGGCTGGGGGTTTCTCGCTGCTTCTTTTGAAGTCACCAGCACAACTCCTGACATCTTCAGCGGGGTTTGGCTGGGCTCCGTGCAGAAGCGCCTTTGAAGATTTTGCTAAGGCTCAAGGCCTTGATCACGGCAACAGTTACGCCTGTGAGTAAATCTGTGCGGATGAGCACTTCCAGGGCGCTCAGCGAGACTCTTCGTACGAGACTTTGCAGGATCGGTTGTAAGCAATGAGTGCTTAAGAGAAACATTCTGCTTGTCGTGCTTTTATCCTTGACCACATCAAATGAAACGCCTTGGCAGTTCTGGGAGAACGAATTTGCATTGAAAACCCACAGCTCTTACAAGCAGTGCATTAATTATTTTATTAATTTGCTCTTTTTACATTATGGGAAACATTCATCTATTTACATTTTCCTGTCCACACACAAACTAGATAGATAATCCTATGGAAACCCAAATCGTTAAGCCATAAAAACACTCCCCTCTGTCTAAAGGCTTTCAAATTTGTGTCTTTTGTTTCAAATCAAAAACATTTTTAAAATCACATTTGGGAATGCAGGTAGGCCAGTGATTTACATTCCAGTTACTTAAAATATGCATTTGACCATTTTCCTTAAAAAAACCCCCGAAACCAAAGAACCAATAAATTCACAAAGGTACAGTTTAAATTAAAGTGATAGTGCACATCAAAGCATTAAGGGAACACCAATAAATAAACTGAAATATATTACAAATAAATTATTTCTATTTACCTTTTCAAATATTAAAAATCTTTAATCCATTTCTTCATCTTTCTTTACAAAAAGATTATGAGATTTTTATGGAAACATCTGCAAAAAATATAATAAATACTTTTTTTTTTAACTTTTGAAGCAGGAGACAAAAACAACCTTTTCTAAAATTTCCCCCAAGGAAAAAAAAAACAAACCAAAAAACAACAAACCAGTACTTTTTTTTTCCCAAAGTGAAACAGAACATAGGCATTTTTAACATACGCTGGGCAGGTTAGACTGAAAACAAATAGTTACAAATAATACTAAAACAAATGATAGAGCAAATATACTAGCATTAGTGTTGGTAAATGAGTCAAGTGGTTAACTAGTGGCATTCTAGGGGGACAATAATTCTATTTTATATTTCTCGATCTTGACTGTATTTTTAATATTTTGCTAAAAAACTAAGCAAACATGATAATACCCTCTTCAGCGCCAAATTAACTAACAGGCATTCAGCTAAGAATAGAGTCATTTGAAATAGATATGAAAAATATTCTATGATATACAAATACAATAATTCATAATGTACAAGACTAGATAGTCTTCAGTTTTCTGCTTTTTAGGGGGGGGAGCTTGCTGGATATAAATTTCTGTAGCCACTTGTCAACCCAAATCTTAACTCATATTTTGTAAAACATTCACAAAATGAAATAATTCTGCGACACAGCTGTGAATGTGGACTCTCACCTGGATACTGCTTTGAATATTTCAGTACAAATGAGTTCCAAATAATTAACACTTCCTATGACTACATATGCTCAAAAGTGGCAGTTGGCACCATTACGTACTGCAAACACGGTGATGTTTCGTTGCTGCTAAAAGTTAAACGCAGTGTTTCAAAACTAGCAAATACACTGGTATTCAAACGCTTGGAGGGTCAAACCTTTCGAAGCTCCTGTAACACAAAGCACTCTAGGGTTACACTGGATTTCTGATTACTCTAGTTAAAAGTCTTTTATATATTAAATTATTAGCCCTTATCTTGTAAACCACAGCAGTAAATATTTGTGCCCTGTTTATAAAGACATAGCTCAGATATCAATGGCTTTGAGAGGTAGAAAATTCTCTAGTGGTTTTAGTATGCTGTCATGAAAATACTTGGTGCCAGAACCTATTACCTCTCCTATTTTCTTGAATAAAATTAAATTAGCACCTGGCTATGATGTCGTAGGAAAAGAAGCTGTCTGGCATGATCTCGACGAATAGTTTTAGCAAGAGCTTAACTTTTTGATGACAATTTTAAATGCTTTTTAAATGCAAGCTGCAGAATTACGCCACCCGTGCAGCGGGATTTTTTTCACGAGTTGCACCGTCCATAAAAGTTTAACAGCTACGGGCACGGCCGGCCAGCGCTGGCGTGCGGCAACGGCTGCGCCCTGTGCCCCTCTTTGGGGAGGGGGGCTCTCCCTGCCCCTGCTCCCGTTGGGAGGAGAAAGCAGCCTGCCTTCCTCTCCCACACACCCATGCCCTGGCAGCCAGGGCAAAGAGCAGGCAGGGACCAGCGGAGGGGTCTGGACGGCATCACCGCGGGGCCGCGCACATGCCGGGGGCCGCACAGCACTCCTCTGCCCCGGACCAGCCCCATCATCCCAACCAGCTCACGCTAATTCTGCTTTCAGCAGCACAGGCCAGCTAGGCACGCGTGTGCGCGCACGTGCACGCACACACACTCTCACACGCATGCACACAACTTGCTTTCGGCAGCATGCCTGGCATAGGTTTCCTAACGTTGGCACAAGAGGTTTCGGTAGCGGTGTGGTCGGCATCGTCCCGTGTCAGAGGTGGTGGAGGACAAGCTCCTGCCTCAGCCGGGGGTGGCTGATGGGGACGGACGCGCAAGGGCTGACCTCTCATGCTCCTCTCCAGCCCTATTGTCTGCCATTTTCCCCCTAGTATTAATGATCTACTTGGGATGCACATTTTTCGTGATTGCAAAACAATGGCAGAAGCCAGGGTAGGAAGGCTTGTTGTGAAAAAGAAAAAAAAAATTAAGTTCATATTGATCCCGTAACTTGTGAAAAATTGTTTATTGTTCTTCTTCAAATGGGTATTTTATACTGTTAAGAGGAGGCTGAATTAGAAAGTTACTCCTAGATATGGACCGTTTGGTGATAAGCAGTCTGAACTGTAGCATACAATCGGCTGTGGATAGAGCAAAGCAAGCCTGGCCTGGAAAAGCATCAGAGGCTCCATGTACAGCAATTCGCCTACAGGTGTCCGTGTGTGGCTGCGTGGACGTGTGAGATCGGATGGTCCCACCGAGATTAAGACATCAACAAAACCAAGCTTTTTTTCTTTTTTCTTTTTTTTTTTTTTAACCAATATAATCCATACAATACAATACAAGAGGAATTGACAATACAGTACAATTTTAAAAATTCTTAATACTTGGACAAGAAAATCCTTCTTTTATATTATCTCTTCAACTGTCATTGCTTCTTATCTCCTTCCTTTTCACTCTTTTATTGCCTTTCAAAATAGATTATTTCCCTGGAAGATCGAATTTACAATCTTCTGCTGATTGAAATGTTTAAGTAGTGATTGATGAAATAAAAATGAGGCAGTTTGTGCAGCTGTGAGTGTGCAGGTATCTTTCCACAGGATCTTTTCTATCCCTCGCCATCTCACCTGCGGGATATACTTCCACTTTTTCACCTCCCAGAGCTGTGTGGTTTTTTCTCCCCCCACCCCGGCTCCCCACTCCCGCCCCAGCCCCCTCCCCTTGTGTGACTCCTTAAATTCAGGTGAGAAGGTGTGATTCGGAGGTTTAGAATAAAGTGCGCCATCTGCTTTAAAAAAAACAGTAATAAAAAGAAGGGAATCCGAGTCATAGCTCCTTTCATCTTTTGTGAGGAAGACGGCAGAGTCCGAAAGGATCACCCTGCATGACTGAAATTTCCAAAGTCCCCTACAGTTTGATATTGCTGTACACTGGGTAACAGACTAGCTTTAGGTCAACTAAAGATCATGAGTAAGTTAAACGGAGCATCTACTGTACAGGTGTGCGGGTGGGTGGAAGTCTGAGCGCTGCGTTTATTTGTTTCAAACAGAAAAAAAGAAAAAAAAAAGAAAGGATCGTACTCGTTTACATGAGGCAAAGTGGCAGCATCAGTACATGTGACAAAGCATCATGATGACATGGGCGAACCTTCGGAAAGCAAGGGTGATTAGAGGACATCTCTCGGAGGACCGACAACTACGCCACGGCAGTGGAGTTCACTGGGAGCATCGGGGCGGCTGCGTACAGAGAGAGGGAAAGGGGAGAGGGGGGGAGAGAGAGCGAGAGAGAGAGAGGAAGAGGAGGAGGAGGTACAAATACTTCGTGGTGACCTTGAGCAGGAGCCTAGAGGGGCAGATTATACATGAGGCTTGTCTTGCCAGAGAGAGTCCTCCCGGTTGGATCCCTTCATAGCCTGGTCTGGGCTTCGGGGATGTATATCTCAATGCTTTCGGCGCTCTCGGTAGCTGAGTTCTGGCGGACCGATGCAGCGCGCTTGGCAGCCATCAGCCGTTTCCGGGCCTCTTGACGCTGCGAGCTTTCCAGAGAGCGTTCTCGTATGAGTGGCACCTGACCTTTCGATGGCTTCTTTGGCACTGGAGGAGGGACCCTTCTCTCCTGATCAAAGCAGAAGGTTAATGGCATTATACAGCTTCGCAGGGAAAGGCGGGAAAAACTAGGATACGTCAGTAGTTAGAACACACATTTTACCTAAGGTTTGTTAGCTCTTATCTGCCTTTCTGTCTTCAGTGAACTGGCTTTTGTGCTCAAGGGTTCATAAACATAGGGCAAGGGCAAAGGGGAGGGGAGGGCCGGCCGTAGTGCTACTTCTCCTCGGGGACGGTGCGTGTGAAACGCCCGGCGCTGCCAGGGCCGAGGCCCCCACCACCGCCAGCCGCTTAGTGCGGCTCCCCGGGGCGGGGGGGACCCAGGCGTCTCCTCCTGGTGCCAGGGACTAGAAAGGAGAGCATCTCGGACGCTGCCTCCCGTGCGGCCGGGGAGCGAACGCCGCTCTTGGCAGAGGAACTCTGGAGAGCCCCGACTCCTGGGCCACCCTCTTCTATACGTGCATAACTCTAGGCGCTCTGGCAACACGGAGGTACCGTGGCTTTGGCGTTCCCACATGCAGACGGGAACTAGCTGCCTGCAGCTGGTGCATCAGAATAAATACTTTTTAAAAACACCACGTGTTTGTGTATCTCTTTCATAGTTGCTTAACGACTGCTCAAAAATCCCACACTTGGGGTCTCACCGTGCAAGCTCATAAACTCTAGTCTCCTGCTAAATAGGCATGACAAGCTACAATCAGCTAGAAATAGTAAAAAAAAATGGTAGGAAAAACTTAAAAACCATTAAGAGAACATGCATTAATCATCACGGTGGCAGCTAGCTCCAGATACGCGGTCAACAAGGAGGACCTTTATGTATATCCTAGTGCATGTACACACACACAAAAAAAGCCAACCAAGAAAACCCTCAGAGAGGGATCTGTTCCGAAAAAGAAAAGTGTATTCAGGTCTGAATTTCAGGCGGCCACAAAGACTTTGTCAAGTTAATTAGATTGTCTTTTAAGTTACATCCCCTTCCAACTGTGAACATGGTCTCTGAGCGAAGGGATTTTATTGCACTACAAAGGTCCCATTCTGCCCTTTCGCTTTCTCTCATGCTGCTCACAACAGCTTCCATGGCTCGAAATATAAAGGTGCTTAGTTACACTTATTCATACTTCTCTTTTTCTCTCCGTCCAAGGATTAATCTATGCTGCTTAAAAAGGGCCCAGTGGCAAAGGCCAGAGGCAACTGCAAATATCAATTCCACAGAAAATTTTTTCTTCTTCTTTTTTTTCTTATCCTTTTTAAGAAAGATGATCTGTTTCATCTAAAATCATAGACAAACGCTGTTGAAACAGGAACACAGTCAGTGTAATTCTTTAAAATCTTTACCTTCCTACTGTAGGTCCCTTTCTTCAGCACTACTTAACTTCCTTTAACCCGTTATAGTCTTCTTTTTGTTGGAAACTCTTTGAAATGTTTTTCAGAAGCAAAGAAAAGGCACATTTTTTTTTTTTAAGGAAAGCTCTCGTTTCTTACTGCTGCAATTGCAAACACTCGGCCTAACCGTTTTACTGTAAAAGCTAATGAAAGACCATATACCAGCATTTCTGTGCATGCATGTTTGACGGTTTTAACTTCCTTTTCTGACAGATACTGAAAAAAAAAAAGAAGATAAGAAAATGACTTGCCTTCGGTACCTTGGGCTAGGAAAACACATTCCCATTCATTCCCCTACAAAACACACTAGGTGTGCACAAATGGTGTGAACATGGCACTCCTAAGTCAGGAATGAGTATTTAGTCTTGATCGGAGGAGGAGAGAGAGTGCTACCAGCACTGCCTTTGCAAGCTTCCTGCTGCAAGATTAATGGGGTTTGATATTATTACGGTTATTTGTCTGAAAGAAAACATCGCTTTGGTCATCAGCAGCCAGCTGACCATAAGTTGGGGCAGCCCGGACTCCTGTCTGAGCCCCCTCCTTTTGGTGACCCTACCTGTTGGCTGTGTTCATTGCTATCAGACCAGCCACAGTGGAAATTCAGCCATCAAATTACATACCTATAAGAGCGCGACATTAGACCGTTGATTCCTCTAGGAATGGGTCTGTCTTTTAAGGATTTTCTGAAACATTTGTGTATTTTGGCTCACCCAAGTGCCGTTTGTCTCGGTGCAGATAGTGAGGAGAAAAATAAGGCAATGGTGCCAAATGAGAATGGATAGTGAAATGTGGCTCACACTTGGAGATGTGGTAGTTTTTCATGGTGACAGAAGACGACTACATTTAAAAAAAAGACCAAAGCTCCAGATGATTTTTATGCTACATTGGGTAAACAACACTACCAGCAAAGTTAACCTGTTTATGAAATCACCCATTTAAAAAAAAAACAACAAAAAACAAAAACCAAAAACCCAAACAAATGGACAAAAAAAAAAAAAGATGTAGAAGTTCTTTCATGTAACATTTTGGAAGGCATATTTTTGATATTGCTCTGTTTGTAATCTGGTTACCAAAGTCAGTGATGGTTACAGTGCTTCCCTAGTTTTTTCAGTAACACAACCTAGAACTCTTGCTATATGCAATAGTATGAACCGTAAATGTGATTTATTTAATTTTAAGAATCAATATATAAGGCAGTTCCTTCCAACGATTGATCGTCTAATATGATTAAATGTAAAGCTTAACAAAGTACCACATTCCCATTATCCGATTCACAAAGACAGATTTGGTTTAAAAATATGCCTGAAACATATTACAGATAATATCCCAGATGATTATTATGTAAACATTGTTATTACAATGAAATTAATTTGATATGAGCTTCGTTTCACATTTTTAACGTCAACGCTGTAACACAGAGGCCTATTTAATCTGTCCAGTATTTGTGCAGGGTTTTAAATGAAGCATACAAAATCTACAATGTTCTACCTTCTTGTCATGAGGATCCATCTGTTTCCAATTATTGGCCTTTAACTGATGAAGTTCATCAAATTTCATACTAATATTTTCTATGGACAACTGCAGCATATCCCAAAACCCTGCTAAATCCTGGGAGGTCGGCCGTGGATGTGCATTAGGATTCTGTGCAACAGAAGAAAAAAAGACACGTTGGCTTTAGTACCTCTTAATGTAAAGCATTTGTGCAAGCGGTTACGAATCTCGCTAGCAAAGCAGTTTCCGCAGATCCAAGCGATCGGTGTGACACAGAGAGAGAAGCAAAGCGGAGCGCTACTTACTGACAGGGGTTTTTGCAAGCCGCTGTGCCCCCCGCAAACCCCCACTTGCCGAAGGCAGCGGCTGCCCCCCATGGACCACAGGGAAAGGGCGTGTGGCAGGTCCCCTGTGGCAGGATCTGCCTAGGGATGTTCCCGGGCACAACCGGTGATATCCTAACTGCACTGGAATTAATCGCCAGCCTCCTCTTCACTTTCATGAGGAAGGATTCCCTGCCACGTTTGCGCTGATACCTGTGCAAATGCACATTTGCTGCTTGTGCAAATAGTGATATACCGATGCATGAACAAGTTTCCACACTTGGAGAACCTAAGGTCTACAAAAGCATACCATTTCAAGTAAAATTACCTCTTACACACCTCAGACCAATTTCTTCATAATTTTTTTTGACAAGAATAACCTCTGTAGGGTAAAAAGCTCAGAAGAGAACATGCAGAAGCACCGTAATCCCATTTCTACAGGTGCATTTTTAGGAAGAGTGAGACTGGGACACATGAGGAGCGTTACTTTGCATGTGCAAACTGAGTCCCATTCATCAGCCCCAGAATACCGCTCAGAAGAGCAGACCTGGGCCGTTAGCATCTCCAGCGCAGCACGGACCAGACGGTGGTGACCCGAGAGGTCCTGTTCTGTCTTGTGTCCCTTCAGTGAAACCCAGCTCTGAACATTTTCTGCATGCAGTGGACATACATGAAATGGTCCCAATTGAAACTCTTCAAAAAAAATGAGGTGTTGCACACGCTCACTTCAAGACTGTTTTTTTGTAAATGTTGAGCAGTCCCTATGCCAATCTGAGTCAGCAAAGTTTCATGGATGCTGTGGCCTCATAAAATTACATTGATATATTGTTAATATTAAAGAATAAATAAAATATTATTAGACCCCTGCATGTTGCTTTACATGGCTCAAGTTTTACTCTGTGTTTAAGTTTTCTCCCTCTCCAGAAGCAATAAACCCAAAAGAGTTGGTTGCTTGCCTTAAGAAATTTCTAAGTATTTTGCTTTTCACAGCAACACTGACAAATGATTTTGATAGGATGATTATACACCAAAGGAGCAATTATTGAAAACAATAAAGTATATATTTTTAGATTCGTAAGGACACCAGATATTATACTTGGATTCCTAGTTTTTCAGTGCTTGACACCAGCAGGTTGCTCAGTTGTAGGCCTTTACAAAGATGTGCAACCAGAATGTCTTTTCAATTTTTATATTAAGAATTGGAAGGCTTAGGCAGAGTTGATTCCTGTTGCATTTGCCCACTGATGCAGATTTCAGTTTGGAGCTTGATTTTCAGAGGTTCATTAGCTGAAGTGTAAGACAGTCACCCGACTCCGGTGAGCATCACAGGGTTTGCCTTCCCTTCCCTTGTCTATGCTGAGAGACCATAATGCTCTATGCTTTTGGGGCTTCTAGAAATTTATGCCAAAAATTGGGAATTAAATGTATTGTATCTACTCTGCAAGGTTGGGTTGTTAATTAAAAAGTTTGAAAATATTTATAAGTGCTGGCATTTTTGAGAGTACTGCTTTAGATATGTGGTGTGAAATGTATTTTTATCTACCAACAGGAATATCTTTCTGATTTTACTACTAGGATAGCAAACAATAATAACAATAGTGGTAGCATATACCTATTACATACAGTAATAGTAATGATAACATACAGCCTCTTTGCCCTTTTAGCACTTTGGAAAAATACTTTTATCTCTTTCGTTGTTGGAGTTGTGGAACAGGAGGCACCAACTTTCAGTGTCTGATTTCCTGATATTTCTGTCTGGCTGAATACAGGCAGCATTTGGATTACGTGGGAAAGCCCCACTCGTGAGACTTCTGGTCCACCCCGAAAGACACTGAGGAGGCACCCACGCATCTCTGTGCCCATGAGAACTGAACTCAGGGGTCAAGGGACAGATCCTTGCTCCTCTGAAGTCAGTAGCAGAGCCTCAGTGATATTTCACCCATAGCTTTTTGCCTGTCTTTAAGGCTATCAAGCTTTTGTTACGCTCACGCTGACTCTGCCATGTTTCATAGAGTTACTCCCAAATTCATATCTAGGCCTTTACTGGAAAAAAAATACCTTGTTAGTCAGAAAATCTGTCTAGTTTAGATACGATTATTCACAGGGTTAGTAAAAGGCACACAGCAGTGTCGAGCAGAAAAGTTACATACCAGGTTTTCTTCACAAAGTTCTCTGAACTGGTAAAATTTCTGGGCCATGAGAAGCTGGGCACTGCCCACTGCAGTTCGAATTTTCCCTAGAACTGAGAGAAAAAGAAACGTAAGTCAAATGCTTTCTTTGCTGCGGGCAACTGAAAGCCTATAAAAAGAGAGGAGAAAGCTGCGCAGTGGTCAGCTTTGGCCTGCAAAAAGCACGCTATCTCTCAGTCATGGATTAGAGACACGCTCATAAATCTGAGGCCAGATCTGCACTATGCAACAGCGCGCTGCAAGGACTCCCAGGGCAGCTTGCAATGGCAAAAATACTCATCTGTTGCTGCAGCGTACTCTCATTCTCCCCAGAGAGACCAGTTGTATCCAGCAAAGAGCACTTCCATGGCAGTATAAATATGGCTAATCAAAAGCTCTTGCAACCTGTATAGAAAGCTCTCCAGAAACGACACCTCCCGTTACCGCTATGACCCAGGCTCAAGCTTTGAATATAAACCCAGGTCCCTGTGCAAGAACGTGGGGCTTTCAAACCCTGTAATGCCATCTACTCTGTTTGGAAAACACTGTGTCTACCAGCATTTCGGCCATCTCACTTAGCAACTTGGCACCTTGTTTTCAGGTTTAGCTGAGTGTTGCTCGATCTGAGCCCCAGAAAGGGAAGGGTGATTCTAATGCACACCGATGAATCTCATTTGGACCCTCTGAGTATTTTCCACAAGCACAATCTGAGGTGGCTTCTGCCTTTGAACCTGGATGCCCAGGCATACTTCAGGGAGCAATCAGACCCTGGCTTCTCCTCTCCTGCTTGCTGGTGACCTGCAAGGAGGCAACAAAAAGTCCTATCCCAGCTCCTGCGCTGTCTCCCAGACTCCTTTGTACAGACAGCTGGGTACTTATGGTCTCTTTGGACTCACTGAGTACTGTGAAGGACTGCAGTAAACCAGAAGACAGCCCATAGTAAATTCCTCTGAATAAAACAGGAGCTCATACCATTTTGGTTGCATTCATCCTCACTGAAACAGTGGGGTTTTACTGCTGCAAGGGGTAGCTGAGATTATGGTACCTGAAACAGAGGCAGACACTGGTGCATTCAGTGACCTGCATTTCCCCGGGGCTTTGCTGAGTTCTGGTAGAGGGCGAGAGTGTGTGTGTGTGAACAAGAAAGCAGCTATTGGTTTTTTTGAGACTCAGTGCTCAGGAAAAAACCCCAACAGCTATGCTTTATGCATGGTCTTTAAATAAACAGGCTGGCATCATGGATGTATCTGGCTCCACCATTAATGTTCCCTCAGCTGAAGCAACTTATTATCCCCCAATTCTTTGGTTAAATATTGATTTTAAAATTAATTTCCTTTAATAAAAAAATATTCACCACTTTGTTAATAAAAAACATGAATGGCAGCCACTGTGTCACAATTTTCACTATCATAGATATTTGCATTGTCCCAGCCCTCATATAAACACAGCAGCTTCTCCATGACAAATTTACAGTCTGGATACATGAGGCAGGTGAGGGAAGAACAAGAAGAACAAAGAGATGAAGTGGCCTGCTCAAGGTGAGTGAATTATTTGCAGAGCCTAGAAAAGATAATAGTCCTAAACTGCCATCCTCTGTACCATCCCCTGGGCATGGTCACTTTTTGTGTAAAACCTAATCCAAGATTAGCAGAGCTCCACTGGCAAAATACTACTAAGTGTTTCGACTTACCACAAGGTAAAAATAAATAAATAAATAAATATGTAAAACTTTGCTATAACCCCTTCTGACAACATTTTTAGGGTCTCAGGGTCCTGTGCCTGGCCGCAGTGCATGTTGGCAACTTGCGACCAGACAGACCGCCACCACGCAGTCTTTGGTAAAAGAAAGGTCTCTCCCAGGGATTCACTTGCGTAGCCACACGCTAAGCAGACTGGCACAAGCACTCGTGATGAACCGAAACCAGACACAGAGTAGTACGAAATCTGTGTTCTGCTCCTTCAAAACAAATGGCTTTTCCTTCAGCAGCCTTAAAGCTTGCTCCTTAAGGCTGCTGAAGGAAAAGTGGTGTGTGGAGTTCATTTATATTTTAGACATACAAAGGGAAAAAAAAAAAAAAGGGAGAGGGGAGGAGAGACAGTCTTTTCACATTTTTTTCAGAAACTATAGGAAAGAGCTCTATGAACACACACAGAGCCCAGACTTTCATTTTGTTCCCAGAACTCAGCTCAGCACTGCCAGGAAATAGCCGTGAACTGGAAGATTCACTAAGTGGAATATTTTCAGCATATTGCGCAGGGAGTTTTGCACACAACTCTCATTATTGTTAGCAAGGCTTGCGTGTCTAATTCTATGCGCACAGTGCTGAAAATGGACCCCTTGGTGTGTCTAGTCATTTATGCAACCCAATATGCAAACCACTCAACTGAAAGGACTCTTCAATAGTAGGAGGAGCTACTCCGGGAGCTTTCATGTGGTTCCCATTGTTATGAAAACTCTACCCACTGAGTATATTCGGGAACAGCTGCCTCATCTGGAGCTCGGCCACTCTGACGCTTCCCAAGACTTGAGAAGGGGAGGAAAAAACGGTCTCTCGACTTCTCGGGACCAAAAAAAAAAAAAAGAGATGAGGCGGGTTCTTGCTGGAAACTCTGCACCACCCGAGTTGGAAATCACATCCCAAGCTCGAAGAAATGTAAATACACCTTGTTGGTGATGGATGGGAATGTGCCCCTTTCTTTGAGGGAAGAAGAGCTTAATATTCAGAGATCTCAGCAGAGGGAAAAGGAAGTCCTTGTCCTTGGCTGCCTAGCGACTGGCTATTTGCCTAAAAACCATCATCCCAGCTGACTGTGGGATGCATGCTGATGCTGTTCTCTATTGTTGCCACTTCTGCTGTAGCCCCGGCTGTATCTAGTCAAGTGTCACTGATTCCTCACCCCTCAAAAGCAAGCGGTCTGTTAATGCGCAACCAGTCAACAACCAACTCTGTCATGGAAGTTAGGAGGGGAAAAAAAAAAAAAAAAAAAAGGACAAAGCATGTGAAAGACTGAAAGGAATCTCTCCAAAAGGCACAAAGCCTTATCAATAGTTTTGTTTCCAAATGCACGTTGATTTTAGTGTTTCAAGGCAGAGTGCTTATTTTGCTTACTCAGTCAAAACCTGCGGTGCCAAAGAGAAAGGCCAAGGTGTAGTAAAAAACCAAGAAGTAAAAATAGACTGATACTTTCTGAGGAGAAAAAAAGGTTTGAAGCCAAATACCAAGAAAATTAGTGGAATTGCAAAGATAATGCTCAAAATATGTAAGAAAAGAAGTAGAGAAATCTTTATCAGCAAGGGAGACAGGATACAGGAGAAAAACAAACATTCAAATCAATGTGGTCAGCTAATAGGATACAAATAAGATGTATAAAACCAAGCAACAACCAAATAATACGACTGATCAAGATGCAATCATAACGGACTTAAACACCTATATAATATTATTCATGTCTGCTTTCTATTCCATACAGGGTTATACAGCACACTCAGCACTGTCAGATCTGAATGCCTTCCAGTAATGCATTAAGCAACATTATTAACATCCATCATATGCTTTGCTGTCACCCCTTCCCCAGGGGAAGAAGTGTGTGTACTGCAGTGTTTTGTTTTTACAGTTTGAATTTTTCCTTCCTCCCCCCCCCCCCGCCCCTGCTTTGCTTTGACCTCTCTTCCTTGTAAATCCAGTTCTCTCCTGTGATGACTTTTAAGAAATAGACAGTTACGTCTGTTCTGGAAGAACTGCTTCAGTATAGCTATTTTGATATAATTCAGCTATTGTGGAGTGCCTCCTATTATTGTTCTTGACTAGGGGTCAGAGAATGTTATTCTAGGATAGACACATGCCTGGGAATTTCCGTGTTTCTCTAAATCCCCCAACCTGTTCACCTTTTAAAACATTTTTAAATATAAACTTAGACTACGTGCTGTTCAAGGAATCAGTTCTTGCTTCTCTTGGTTCTAAGAACTGCATAGGACCTACTTTGGGATTGTGGAGCTCTATGTATCTCCTCCCTCTCTCCCCATTTTCATGGGAAAATAAATGAAACAACGACAACAACAAAATAATTTCAAACACAAGCAAAGAATTGGTGATATTGTTGTCTGCTCCACCTTGGAAGGAGACTGTGTGTGTAACGAGGATAACAAACTATAAGAAAACAACAACAAAAACCACCTGAAGTGATGTGAATAGTCATCACATGGAAGCCACGGGAGTTTTGAGGAATGGCAGCATTATTTGGCCTCAAACCACCACCGGATCTCTTTGCATTTCAACTCTGACAGGCCCCAGGGTCTAACAAGGGACAAAGGAGGCACTTTAGGACTGTGACTATCAAATGCCCTTAAAGTGAAATCACCTGGCTGGTAGGCAGGGCGCAAGCTAGGGAACAGAAACCCAGCGGCTCGCCCATTGCCCCAGGAGCAAGTGGCAGGAACAATAACCGAAATTACAGGGACACAGCCTGACATTTGCGTTGCAGATGTTGGCTGGGCACTGTGCATATGAAGCAATCCTGCCACAGAGCTGTCACAATCCATTTCCAAGCCAGGATGGACCAGCGTTTTAGCCTATTCATGTTGACAGACCTACATTTAAATAACGCCAGGCATGACAAAAGCCAGGAAATTCAAAGTTAAAGCTACTGCTCGGGTCTTCAGCTGAGCTATTAAGGAGAAAACAGCCAAATGGAGTAAGGGATGGAAGGGGCAGTCCTTGCTTTGAGTCATATTTACTTATAGGAGTGATCTCATTGAAATTAATAGGGCTGTCTGCATGAGTAAATGCTGTTCACTGAGAGTAAAGCAGTTTCCATGTGTTCTCTGACTTACTCGGCTTTTATTAGCACACTTCACGGTTTTTCCCTAACTATATTGTTTCACTACTTGCAGATTTCTCTTCTTTCCTTGCTAGCCTTTGGACACTGGCAGGGCTGGCTTTCCCTGGAGAAACCCTCGCAGAGGGAGAAGTCCCTTCTGGAGAGAGAAGAAAACTGGAGGAAGGAAAGGACGAGTTGGGCAGAGGGCCAGAGGCACGTAGCCAGGGGAATTCCAGCAGGACTCGTCCACACGTCAGGCTGGTGACCATCCCTCTGCAAGGCTGCATCAGCCCGCTGCGGGACGAGGCCACCTCGCACCTCCGAGCAGCAGGGACCACAACAGCTTGGGGAAGCCCTGCAGAGGACTGGAAAATGGTTTTCCTTGCTCGTGACTGACAGTGAATTCAAGGTTCTCCTTTTATTTTGCCATGCACAACTATTGCAAAAAGAATATCATTTCCTTAACTGTCTTCTCAGGTGTCTAGCCTTCACTCTTTTTTATGTTTTCCTTTGAAACAATCAAAACAAAAGAGAAGAGCAGAAAGTGTGCAAATATTGCATAATTTGCCAGAACTGGCTGAATTTGCAGAGACTTTGGTCCGAAGCAGTGAGGTTACTGCAGATTTGAGGTCAACCTTCATTTGCAGACTAGCCCAGAGGAGTATAATGTACACGCAAGACAGTTATAATGACACATGTTGTCAGAGCCTTGGTTTTCTATTTTAGTTTTTACTTGATTGGCCTGACTTGTCTTGCCACTAACCCCACATTACACCTGACTTGTGGTGAATCAGGCCCACTGTTTGCTTTGGATGGTTATCTTTGCATCGAAGCCACGTTACAACCCTGCATGGAAGAGAAACATTTCTGAAGGAGGGGGCAAAATGAAGTCCTGAGGTTCTTCCAGAAAGGTTAATGCCCCATGTAAAATAAAAACAACAGCAAAACATCCAGCAAAAGCCAGGCCGAGGCGGTAGGTGTACGTTCCTGTGCACACCGCTGCCGTGGACAGAAGCGGTCAGAGGCTGCTGGCTAACAGCGCGGCGAGGCTCTGGCTATATGAAATTTTGCAGGGGAGAGAGGAGGAAAGAGTGGAAGGGGAAGAGAAAAAAACAAACAAAAAAGGTAAACAATTGAGGCATGATCCAAAGCGTGAATCAATTCTCACAAGGTGTTTAGCCTCATATCTCTAACATCTTGTTTGGTTTTTTTTTTTTCTATGAGAGCCCTAGAGTTTGTAGCTGACGTCCCTGTAACAGCAAAATACATGGAAATCATATCAAGTATCCTAGCTTAAAGTGTGAGTGGTGTTCATCTGCCTGTTACACACGCCGCAGCTTTATCAGAAAATGATTTCAGATAAAACCAGAATATACTATACAATAAATAATTCATGGCGGAAGGGGAGCCACATTTCTCTCTATATTGGCATTTTCATCGTGCAGCCACTGAACCACAGCTTGTCTTTATACACAGCAGCAGACTCCATTTCCCAGCTAGAAACATTCAATCCCATCTGGTAGATTCATTCCCAGCTAGATAATACCCAACGTATCTATGTAACATACAAGCTACTGTCAAACAGCAGCGAGCCGTCTCCCCGAGACAGCTGTTTCGCACAAGGGCCGCATTGTCTGGAGGAAGCGCGGATCGTTTTACGCGGAGCGCCGGGGGGACGAGCCCTCTGTCAGCTGCCATGGCATCGAGAAAACCTCGCTCATCACACGTTCTCGTTATTTTGCTATCTGGCCAAACACACGCTGGGGATGTCAGGTTGAAAACAAAGGGGTGCGTTCCCTGCTCTGGTTATATTTCATTAGGAAAACCAAAGCAAACACACCTCTTCTGCTCCTTTCCTCCCTCTCTTCAAAGTTTATAGACGTATGAAAAAGACGTATTTCAGGGCAGGGTTGGTAACAGCCAGGCTTTTGTTTCTGGCGCTGCTGAGCAGGCAGCGTGGCCCTGACCATAGACCATATGGGGTTTTTTTTGGCACCAGGTAGAGCGGGCCGTGCAGAGACAGACGGAAAGCCCTGTGCAGCCGGTGTGGGAGGCAGCTGTCACGTGCCGGAGTGGCCGACGGCGTCACACCGAAACCAGCACCTCGCCAGTGACTGCAAAACAAGGGTGGCCCCTTTCTTCCTCCCATTTCCAGCAATCGTGAGGAGTGCCAGTCAGAAGAATGAAGAGGAATAATCCTCAGGACACATACCATGTGCTCTGTAAGGAGGCACTGGGAATAGCCAACCTAGCCACTCCTTTATCTTCCCCATAACTGACTTCTCCCACTGATTGCTCTAAAGAAGAGCCCTTTAAGACTATCATATATCAAAGACACTGAGAGAAAATTCTATACATGGATATACACGTTCTGCATGTATCAGCCTTGTAAAATTCACTTCATGTTCTTTTCCCAAGGTGAATAACTACTTTGGTGCACAAATAAAGTATTTGTATGTTTTTCCATTATTAGCGGTTCATAGAATCATAGAATCACAGAATGGTTTGGGTTGGAAGGGATCTTTAAAGACCATCTAGTTCCAACCCCCCTGCCATGGGCAGGGACACCCTCCACTAGACCAGGTTGCCCAAAGCCCCATCCAACCTGGCCTTGAACACTTTCTGGGAGGGGGCATCCACAACCTCTCTGGGCAGCCTGTTCCAGTGCCTCACCACCCTCATTGTAGAAAACTTCTTATGTCCAATCTAAGTTGCTGTTGCAAAGAGAAAGCAAGTGGGTTTTGTGGTTTGGACTTACAAATGTTATTTCCTATTTGTGATGTGCTCATACTTCTTTTTCAGTCTAAAATCTCATAGTTCATGGGGTTTATTTCTTGCATACTAACATCAGAAAACCTTTGTATTATGACACATGTTCAGAGAGATCTTTGAATGTATTGATGATGTAAATTAAAAATGAGGTTCAAATACTCTAAAACTTGGGGAATCTGGATCTGCTTTGAAGGCTAATCCTTCTGTATTTTTCCCTCAGAAGAAATCATTAGCCTATTAGGTAACAGAAATTTTGTAGAAATAGAAAATCTTAACATATCTTAAGGTTAGCTCATACTTTCCATTAGAAGTCAATTTCCAGTTGCTTATAATAGTGCCTAATTTTAACTATCTAGATCGAACTTCTCTATGGTTATTTCTTCCATTGGCTTGAATGGGAAGTTCCTGCAGAAACAGCTTATGCATTTCTAAGAATTTAAAGAAATATATTTTTTGCAAGTGTTATTTCCTTTCCTTCCATAAATCAAAACCTTCACATCTCACAAGAATGCTAGCGCCTCCCTTCTTGAGAGGAAGGGTTAGAAATTAGGAAGAAGCAATCCTGGAGCTGAAGCAGTAGTCCTTGCTTTGGTAGGAGCTAATTTGGGGGTGGAAAATATCCAGGAAAATATGCTTAGGTGTGCCTGAATTATACAGTATTTTACTCTCTATATGCAGCTGCTCCTTAGTGTTTTCTAGAAGCTCCCTGGCAGAATTTGAAAAAGCTTCATTCACATGGAGTATGCTCCTAAGCTCACAGGTTTACCTATGTCTAAAAGTTGACAGCTATCAATAGTACTGCTCCTCGTAATGAAAGTAAATGGAAAAAACTTCCATTTTTACTGGGAGAAAAAAATCTGGACAGGGAGGCACATGTTCAGCTCTTCCCTAATTAGAGTGAATGAGTAAGACGTGAGCTACCCAACCCTTCTTACTAATGAAGGCTTATTAGACATTCCCATTACCTTACAGGTGGGGTAATAGTTCTGGCAGTGGTGACAACTGAAATGAGAGTTGCTTGTGTGTGTGTTTTATCACAGAATATGGAGAGCTTGTTTTACCAGGAAGATCAAAGAGGAATGAGAACTGCAAGGGAGATGAAGGGAGATTGGAGAGGGGGAGAGAGAGAGAACAACTTGGAAGCACAGCTGAAACCTCTTCCAGTTCGGAGAAGTATCTGAAGACTCTGATGCCAATCACTATCTAAAAAGGCAGCTAAAATATTAATTTAAGGAAAAGGAACTAGAATCTGTTCAATTATATTCTAAGGTTATGAGAAGTGATTTCAAATGGAAGAGTTAAGAAACATTAATACTACAAGATCCCTAACCACAATCTCCTAATTATCCGTTGAACTATGCAATCCCAAAAGCTAATACCTCTGGAGTTTCAGAAGTGCCGAGCATTTGCATTCCCCGTCAACTTTAATAAGGATTATTATATACATACATACAGTCCTTTTGAGAATCATGACCATAGCTTCATTAGCTAAATAAGAAAGAGCACGATACAGAATTCACTGGAGTAAACTTGACCCATATTAAATACTTTTTGTAGTTGCGATATCATTATATACAGTTACTTACTGTCCTCAGGTAAGTTGTTTTCCCGTTCTTCTCTCTCCATCTGTTGGCACCATCCCTCCATACGATCTCTCTCTGCCTGAAGTAGCTTCAGAAACCAGTGGCCATCTCGTGGGCACACTGACCTTTGAACAGCTTCCAGAGGATCTTCGGTGATAGAGTCAATCCAGGGGTCAGGAGGAGGTAAAATGGATGGATCAAAATCTGTATCAAAGTCATCATCCACTGCACATGCATGGTAATGGTTTCCTGACCCTTGTATGCTAACGGTAGAGGTGCTTGCATCTCGGGAAAATTGTCTTGATATTTGTCCAGAACATGTATTGTCCTCTTGAGGGTCGATTATTTCAAAGTTCTCCTGGAAATCCAGGTCTGCTTGCACGGCTGTTGTTACACTATTAGACCGTGTAAACCTGCGAAAGCTTTGGAGAGCACAAACATAAAGTGGTTAGAATGTTTTTTCTAGGTAACTCGGTAAGAAAGCACTAATTAAGATTCTGCCAGTCCTCCAAAGACTGGCAGTTGCATCTCTCAGTCCTACACTCAGGTGTCTTTTCTTGAAATGATCAGCACAAACTTATTTTCTCATTGGAAACCAACAAACATCTTTTTTCCGTGCAAGCTCACTGTTTATTGAGGCAAGGTCCCCTAATTCTTGAGTGGTTTAACAAAGCCAGAGGCTAGCCCAAGAGACAGCTCATAGTGTTAGTAGCTCAGGTTTTAGGTTACTGATTAATGAAAAGTTTAAAGGGCCCAATTTTAAGAAATGACATCTTTCAGTTTTTAAAACTCACACCCCTTCGAGGTTGCACACCCAAACTCACAAGCCACATTTAAAAATCACAGATGTGAGATTGATAAGATGGTAATACCAAGAAGTCCACTATCTACATAACGTTATACATTCCATTTATAAAGAAGTTAAGTATTTTTAACCCAGGTAAGTAGTTTATATTGCTTCTTCATGCTTACTCTTCATAGTTATGTACATGATAGTTCACTGCTTCTGCAAATACCACTGCCATCTCTCACAATTTTAGCACCCATTCCCACCATTAAGACAGTTTGTTTTTCACATCCGACTCAGTTTCTAAATGCCCTTCTCTTTTACACCAAAGCTAGCATTCTCAGTTGCTGTCTGTGTTACCCCCATCGTGATGGCTGCTACCTTGTAGGTAGCTTCCTTTCACCTTGCACAGCTTCCCCATGCTAGAGCCTCTGAGGGCAGAGAGCAAACCCTGAGAGTCAAGGCAAAAGCAGGGGAGAGAGGAGGTTTGGGGCTTTGGGTCTGGGTGGGTTTTCTTTACATAAACAGCACCCCATATTCTGCAGTCCAAGGCATCTGAGGTAAAGAGACTGATAGAGAAGGAGCAGAGGGAAGTGTAAGGAGTAGCAGACACCTAATGCTGCTGTAGGGGTTTGTAGTGAGAGCAGATATGACAAGCAGAGGGAATGAGTGGAAAATCTGCAGGCAAATAATTACAGAAAGTCAAGGTCACTCTGGAAACTGATGCACTGAGAGACACAAGAAAACAAGCGAAGCAGACACCTGTCTTGACCCATGATGAAAGGAGATAAAGAAGGTGGAACCATAAAATAATTAATGTAGATGTTACTTGAATTAGTAATATTTAGGCTTCAGAATTAACATAGTTTTGTCCTTAATAGAGACAGATTCCCACTCCTTCTTCTTACTAATCGAGGATGCCTGTGCACTCACGCAGCTGGGACTTTGCTTCTAACTTGTTCACAATCTCACATTTACTCTTAAAACCAGTGTTGGGATCCATTTCCCTATGATATTTTGGCTGGTTTGCCCTTACCAGTTCTGTTTTTAGTTTGAGCTCAAGCGGCAATGAAAATGCTTAGGAGACAGGGAGCTGGACGCTGGGCACCATTTTGGTCTCTTTCATTTATATTCCACCTTGCACTGAAGAGCAATAGCCGATTAGACGAGTCCAACTAACAGCAAAACTTTGTCAAGTGTACTTAGTGTGCAGGTGGGAGGGAGCAGATGGAAGGATGCTGAGGGAGAATTTCATGTCCTATATACCTGATGCATGCAGATACCTCAGGAGGAGTGCGGCAGACTTCAGAGAGAACTGTATCAAGTCCTGCTGATACAGGAAATTAGTGGCTGTTGGTCTGGGGCTTTGAGAGGAGTAGAAAAGCGAAAGGCAAAGCAAAACAGGAATTGAGAAGGGTTCTCCAACTAAAAAAAAAAAAAAAGGCCAATTCCTCTACAGAAGAAAGCTTGAATTAACTTCTCATGCACACTATTCCCTAGAAAACTTTAATAATAGACTGTGTATATATTTTTTTATAATGGCCTAGAATACATGCATTTTAATGTAGCGCCTGTTGCTTGCAGTTCTTTAGAAACCTACATGATGTAAAAGTCACGGTTATGCCACCGTAGTTTTGCACGATACGCACCAGCAAACTGAAAAATATGGAGTAAGCAGAACTCTTCAGCTCGGTAGTATTTATCCTTTGACAAGCAGAGCAAAGCATTTTGCTACGGACTGATACAGCAGAAAAAGTTCAAAAGGGAGGATGAGGATCATTGGAGATATGGTATGGCTTCCATAGGAGGAAAGACATTTCTTGGTTTAGAAAACAGATGGCTGAGGAGGGATATGAGAGACCTATGAAATCCCGACTAGGTGATGTTTCACCATTTTTCAGAGGACAAGAACTGTGGGGAGGAAGGCAGCCAGTTGCAAGACTGGTCTAAAGATTTACATCTAGTGAAAGGAAGTATTTCTTCACACAATGTGTAATTAAATTGCTACAGGATCCTGGGAAAACCAAAGGTAAAAATAGGTTCAAAGAGAATCTGATCAAATTCACAGGAGATATGTCCAGGAAGAGCTATTATACAGATGTCCTATCTGGCTTAGGAAGTCCCTGAACAACAGACTGCTAAATTGGGAAGGTCTACCGGGAGAAGCAGTGCTTTATACACACCCTTTATACTTTTCCTTTACGCACACTCCTTTATACTTTTCCTAAGTATCTGCTACTGGCCCCTGGCAGAGAAAAGCGGTTAGACTGGTATTAGTGGTTAGAAAGACTTTAGCTTTAGGCTGACATTACAATGAAAATCTTTTGGTCCAATCTATGCTAGTTTTTTTTAAAAATTGCTTTAATTTGGCCACCAATCTGACAAATCCCTTATCTGCACTGAAGTGTGTGCATGCACGCATACACACACACACACACACACAAAAACATGTGTGCCCACACAGGCACATGCTCACGCAGTATTTCTTTGCCGTCATTTAGTCAGGGTTCACTGAGAGCCAAAGCATTAGTATACGGTGTACTCTTCCACACCTTCCACGGTACTGGAGAGAAAAGCAAATGCCTAATCCAGGCTCATTCTTCTCCATGCCCCTACCTCCACATCACAGCCGCCTCCTGCTTTCCCCAGTGCCTCTAATATCCTCCTGTTTCACATGACCATTTGTATTTTCAGTTAACACCCTGGCTTTTCAGTGTACACCAAATCCCAAATGTGAAAACATCAAGGTCTACTTGTCAAGAGGATGTATTGCTGGAGGCACTACATTTCAAAGCTTTCAGGTGTGCACTCTTACTGGGTTCAATGAGCTAGTACCACCAAAACCAGACACTGCTCAACAAATAAAATAGAATGACCTACTTTTTTTGCCTTTGTTTTATCTATATAATGGTATGCTACAGGCTTGCTTGACAGATTCTTGGCACTGGATTGTGTAACCTATCTGTCTTCAAAAGAAAAACAACTTGGCAATAGAATATAGCATCAGTTCAAAATAAAAAAAAATACTCCCAAGGAAATGTATGTTGAATGAAATGGAAATGGAGGAAGGCACCCACTATCTGCTGGCCTCCAGCACATCTATATAAACTGCCTAATAGATGGTAATTTTAGTCTCTGACATAGCTTCCTCACTCGATTCCAGGATGTTTTACTCTGACAAAACACCATTTGTGTCCCACATGAGCCTTTTTTGTTTTGCTCTCAGTTAAAACTCCATACCACAGGAGAGCTGCTGAAGCTAATGCCTAAGTTTTCACTGTTTCTAGACATACAAAACATTCACAGGTCCATCTAAAAAACAAAAAAATTTTTCAAAAATTACTGGCAATCGTTAAAAACAGAGATTTGCTTCTTCCTCTGCTTTCAGGCTTGGCCCTTTTGTAATCAGTTGTGCCCTGCAGGCACAAGGTGTAATAATTACAGCTTCAGAGAACTGCAGCAGATATCTGGCCTAAGGTGCAGAAAGCCATGAAACCTCAGACTGGATAAACCAGTACCGAGAACAACAGCACAATGTGTTTTGAACAGCAACAACAGGGTCACTTGTTAGCTAAGTCTTCTTTTGATTTCTTTTGAAAAACATGTTCACTTTTCAACTCAAAGAACTTCTTTCTTTCCTAAAAAAGCCCAAAAAACCCAGAAAAGATCTAGGTTTCAAACCAACTGATGTGTGGTGAGCCTCAGAGGCACTTACAATAAATTCAGCCTGCCTCACTTTACCCATTGACTGTGCTCTTTCTTGGTCTCAGCAGGGAAACTTTAATCCCTTATGGCAATGTTAGAATAGACTATTTCAGTTGGAAAGGGCCTACAACCATCCTCTAGTCCAACTGCCTGACGAATTCAGGGCTGACCAAAAGTTAAACCATGTTGTTAAGGACATTGTCCAAATGTC
This sequence comes from Grus americana, assembly GCF_028858705.1. Classification (NCBI taxonomy): domain Eukaryota; kingdom Metazoa; phylum Chordata; class Aves; order Gruiformes; family Gruidae; genus Grus; species Grus americana. The sequence continues at coordinate 54,153,914 of NC_072853.1, forward strand.
TCTTAAACACTGACAGGCTTGGGGCATCGACCACCACTCTAGGAAGCCTGTTCCAGCGTTTGATCACCCTCTTGGTAAAGAAATGGTTCCTAATGTCCAGTCTGAACCTCTCCTGGTGCAGCTTTGAACCATTCCCACGTGTCCTGTCACCAGATCCCAGGAAGAAGAGCTCAGCACCTCCCTCTCCACTTCCTCTCCTCAGGAAGCCGTAGAGAGCCATGAGGTCACCCCTCAGCCTCCTTCTCTCCAAAACAGACAAGCCCAAAGTCCTCAGCCACTCCTCACAGGACATGCCTTCCAGCCCTCGCACCGGCTCTGTGGCCCCCCTCTGGGAGTTCTCAACCACCTTCACATCCTTCTTAAGCTGCGGGGCCCAGAACTGCACACAGTACTCGAGGTGAGGCCGCACCAACACAGTGGGATAATCACCTCCTTTGAGCGGCTGGTTACGCTGTGTTTGATGCACCCCAGGGTGCAGTTTGCCCTCGTGGCTGCCAGGGCACACTGCTGGCTCATACTGAGCTGCTGCCGACCAGCACCCCCAGACCCCTTTCTGCAGGGCTGCTCTCCAGCCACGTCTCTCCCAGTCTATACTTGTGCCCGATGTTACTCCATCCTAGGTGCGGAATCTGGCATTTGGACTCATTAAATTTCATCCCATTAATCATTGCCCAATTCCTCAATCTATCCAGATCCCTCTGCAAGGCCTCTTGTCCCTCAAGAGAGTCAACAGCACCTCCCAGTTTCGTATCATCAGCAAAGTTGGTGATGGTGCATTCAAGTCCTGCATCCAGATTGTTGATAAATACATTGAACAGGACTGGCCCTAGAATTGAGCCCTGAGGAACACCACTGGTGACCGGTCACCAGCTGGATGCAGCCCCATTCACTGCAGCCCTTTGAGCTCTTTGGCAGGTAACCTTATCATGAGGGCCAGGGCTGGAGGAGAGAGGCTATTGCCAGCCAGTGAGGTCTGATCAGAAATCCATGGCAAATTCTGCAAATGCCAGGCTTGGGGCAGCCCACCAGCAGGCTGAGAGCCACCAGAGGTGTAAGGGCTTGCTCTGATCACAGGCAGTTGTGTCCAGGGAAGGAAACTCGCCATGTCAGAGCCAGTGGCTGCTTAACCCTCTGTTGACCAGAGTGGTAGTTCCTCCCCCAAGCACGCATGGGGCGGCGGGAGGTGTGGAGAGTGGGTCCCACCAAGGTGGGATTGGGCAGGGGCAGAGCATCCTCAGCCCTGGGCACCCTGGTCTTCCCAGGCAGGGCCTCTTTCATGCCAAACGCCCCTCAGCCAAAGGGACCCATGGTCAACCACTTGGGCCGCCATCATGATGGTCTCTGATGTCACATGCCACCTCCTCACTACCCATTGTCCCCCACCCCATAAAATGGCAGCCCTCCCCCTGACCACCACTCACCGAGCTGCTTGCGCCTGCAAGACCAGGTCAGGGCCCTTAGCTTTAAACAGGGAACATTATTAAGCCTTGCTTTTGAAACTGTCTTTCTCTTCTGAATACCAGCTCAGTCACAGCCAGGTTAGAATCACAGAATCATAGAACAGTTTCGGTTGGAAAGGACCTTTAAAGGTCTTCTAGTTCAGGCCCCCTGCGATGAGCAGGGACACCTTCAACTAGATCAGATTGCTCAGAGCCCCATCCAGTCGGACACTGAATGTTTCCAGGGATGGGGCATCTACCACCTTCAGAATTTCTCAGTGGAAGGGTTTCCACTGTGGAGAACACAGATAGCCAGAAAATGCTGCAGACAAAAGCCGAGAAAATATCAGTCCCAGCTCAGCTTAGCCAAGATACAGATTTGAAGGTCCTGTTCTAAAGACTGGAGAGTTAAGAAGTTTGAGTTAGAGCGTAGGACTGTCCTGCTGTGCAGGGAAGATGCTAAAACCTGAGTAATTTTTGTCAGGACAGTAGGACCAAACCCCAAAACCTAAATGAAAAAAAAGAGGGAAATATGGCTTTATATAGTAACAAAAGTCAAAGATGTGGTTTTTTTCTTTGAACAGACAGAAGACTTTATTGTTCTTTTTATGTTACCCCACCACCATTTCAAATCATTTTACTTTATCCCACACCAAGAGGTATGGTGTGGTAAACCACACCTTATACTACAGCAGGAGGTGGGGGCACCTTCCCTGGCCCCACACAAGCCAGAGAAAATGGAAAAGGACCGTGTCTATGGTCTTAGTCTCCTATAGCAGTGTTCTTGCTTCAGAAACTACCATCGTTTCAGCATTCATAAATTCTTGTGATAGCAAACCAAATACAATTGCTAGCTGATGGTATGACTAGGAGCAATGAGCAAGATGATTTTGGGGGTGAGGACATAACGAAAGGAGATCTTGGGGCAGACAAGGTAAAATGCAAGAGAGACTAAAAGTGATTACAGAGCTATGGGACTGACAGCCCCTTGTTCAATAAGGATGTGCGCTAATTGGCCTGGCACAATTTATGACTTCTTCTTTTCTGGTTCAGTAGAACTGGTTGACTTCCAACAACTCAATTACCTTTGTAAGTGAGGAATGGAAGGTGGTCCCTTGAGGTCAAGAAGAAGTCACAGATAGAGAGAAAGGACAAACAGAAATGGAAGTGACCCGAGATTATACTGATCAGCTTCATTAGATACACATTTCAAAATTGCCCTGGAGGGGGTGGGTCATGTGAGGAAAGGGGAGGAACATTTTTGTTGGGTTTTTTTAACATCATGAGGGAGATCAGGTGAGAGATAAGAGAGTAGCAGCAGGAAGATCATGAGGTTACCATTGGAAGAAACACATACCATCTTTTCTCCATGAGAAAGACTGGATAGAGGTACTCTACAAATGCTAGAAATCATAGAGCTGCACTTAGGGAATGGGCACGAAAAAGATTATTGAGAACAGGCAGCATAGAGAACTAAGGATAAGACGAATAGCGGTGATGGATCCAGTTGTAATATGGTCAGGTAGCGGTAGGCACATTAATCCTTTGAGTAGTACAAGAGGAGGAGGAGGAGGAGGAGGAGGACTCAGAGTCATTTGTCTTGGCAGGAAGCCCAGGTTACAGAGAGTGAAAGGCTAATGAAAGGTCTGAGACCAGATGGAAGATGGAAGAGAGAGATCTGTCCTCTGAAGATACTGTTTTCAAGCTACTTAGATCAAGAAACGGAGGCAAAATCTTTTGCTTACTTGGTCCAAGCACAGAAGCGGGAATGTTTGAAAGGACATGAGGAGGTAAGACTCCTTGGTGTGAGAATGACAGTCATATGAGGTGAGGGAAAGGGGGAGGAAAGAGCAGGAAGCAAAGAAGAGGAGTGAAGCAAATTTTGTATGGTAGGCTTTTTAAGCAAAGAGCTTTCTTGTTTGATAACAGTGCACTTAATAGCTTAGACTGGCAAGGAAACACAATCAATTTACTGTATTTATCCTCTTTGCTGTGTCATTCTTCTCTTCTTATTTTATATTTATTTAATATTTCTGAAGCCTGGGAGATTTTAAAAAACATTTGTCAAAGATTCAACTCAAAAGGGCTTTTCTGAGGCTCTGCAGATGTTATGGTGCAGGGGCAGGCAAGAATGCACTGTATTTACAATTCTGTTCCTGTAACAGATAATCAATACATTGTGCTCTGCTGTGTTAAAAAAAAAAAAAGAAGGAATATGAGTGCCAAACTGTGATGATAAGCCCTTTGTGTCTTGAGTGCACTCATTTTCTAAGGATTAGGGGCTGTCCCTTATCAGCCAGTTCACTTCTGAAAGTCCATGATAGATTGCTGCTTGCCGGTCTGCTCCAAACAGCAGCAACCTCAACTTTATCAGCAAGGAAACCCCCAAATACAGCTGTCAGTAGGTAATGCAGAAATATTGCTTTCTCAGGGCAGACCCTCACAGGCAAATCTTACCATTTTCTCTGGAGTAATAAAAACTGCAATAGAAAGAGGACTTTGGAAGTAAGGTATTTACAAACAGCCATTTCTTTGTTTGTTTTTCTGGGATTTTTTTTTTTTGGGGGGGGGGGGTTAGGGAAGGAGGAGGGTTGGGCTTTTGGGGTAGTTATTTCCTTTGTGCTCAGGCTGAAGGGAAAGGGTCCTTCAGCATCTATTCTAATGTGCTCATTTATCTAGTGCTGGAAGAGTTGTGGGTAAATGGGGCTAAGGTCTAACACATAAAGAAACGTCTGCCAGCAAGAGATGTTTTAGCAGGTTAATGAGGAACTTGGTAACAGCCTAGCAGGGTTATTGCAAAATCACATTTCTTTTTGCTGAAATCACTTTAGCCTTTTAAAACCACAGGAAAATACTCTGCTACTTTATGGGGAGATTTTATTGAATTGAAAATGATGGAGATAACGTTATTTTTGAGTATTTTTAGCAGGCATAGTTAAAAAACAGTGTGAAAATGGACATCTCCTCTACTTGCTACTGCAGTTGGCGGGCCAGAGGAGGGCAGAGGGCCCTGATTTTGTCAGCTCAGATTTGCTACACCCAGGTTTTTTCTGGAGAGATTGCAAGGGTGACTCTTCCCTCACCAACAAGCCATAGTGCCCTGAGGCTTCTATGATATGGTACAGCGAGTTATCAGCAGCATGGCTCCAGGATCCAAAAGTTACACTGCGCCCAAACGGCTTGCGAAAAATGAACAAAGACTTGGGTGGGTGCTTGCAGCCACAGCAGCACTGGGCAGGCCTGCACGCTTCCAGGGGGGAGTCTGGCTTTTCTTCACCCACTGAGTCCAGCTTTGGGCAGGAATGAGGGTTTGCAGATGCATTCATGCACTCAGAAACTTTGTGAGGCTGGAAAGTGCCATGCAGAGTTATGCTGCTCTGCAGAGTGAGTGCAATTTGTCATCCAAAAGAAACATAACCCTTGAAGACATCAGCTAGTCTAGATTATTTTTTTTTCAATTGTTTTGAGCATATTTGTTTACTAGTTCAGGTTACACTGCAGATTCGAGAGGGAACCGGGTTTTACAGGCTTGCTTTTTAATCTCAACAATTTTTTGCAAGGGAACAGTAGTACTGCAGAGATGTCTGGGTGAGATACCTGAGCAAAAGCAATCAGTTTGGCTCTGCCACTGCACTGCTCCACATGCCTGAAATTATTCTGCTGAAAAACAAGGTAAACTTCCCCATCAAGCTCTACGCTGCTGCAGCCATCCCGAGACTAATATTCCAGCTGCGTCACCGTCTGCTGTTCAGGTAGATTTTCTGGGGAAAAAGAGCTTATTAAAAGTATATTGACCTTCAAAATCTGTGGCACTTTTCTTCCAGTTCTCCCACTGGTCCTGAAAAATCCCCTCTGAGGAGTAAGAGCTACAGCGTTCATGAGACTCGGCTTTTCAGCTGGGTGATCTAACAATTCATCCAGGAAGCAGGTTTATACGCTCATGCGTGCAGGAACTAGGGCTCTTAAAAATTAATTGTTGCATAATTATTTACTTTAGAAAAACAGTATTAACTTCTACTCACCACTTCTCCTCCTCTACTTGAACTCCTATGGACTGGAACTTACTGGTTGCTTTATTTTCACCTGATTTGGTGGATTCTTCAGCACCATCAACCTTAAAAAAATTAACCAGCTAATTAGAATGCATTTTAGCAGAGATATCACTCAGCTACTTACAATTTCTATGCATGATAACTACTAAGTGTCTGCATATATAGCTTGTACCAGAAGTACCTTCATTTAGTCAGTTTATCTCTGCTGTGCCCATTTCTGATGTTATTAGTGAATATTCATCATTCTTGTTAATCTATAAAGCATTTCTGGCAAGACAACATTCAGCCTGCAAAATGCAGGTGGACTTTATCCAGTATTTTATGAAGGCTGGATGCTCAGATTTACCGGAGCAAATCTCTGAGCAGCTGTAACTCCACTTACTGTGCTCCACTGCTTGTTTCATTTTACCTGTTAGTCTGTATGTGCATACATATGTGAACTCATGTCAAAATTACGTGTTTATTTTGTTTAAATGTTAGTGCCCTGAATCAGAGCACTGTACAGATAAGATGTAAAGAAAGCACATGCAGCTCTTGGATGCATTTTGTTTACTGCTTCATCATGCAAACAGGCGGTTCCCAGGAGCGCAGGCAGGAACTTGATACCACCTCTCCATTGCTGTGGGGAGATTTATACCAATGGTATAACATTAGAATTCAACCACAGATGTGTCTTTGAGCAAAATCACAAACTTCTGGGTCCAATCAGTGTAGCTGCTAATTCCCAATGCTGTACATGACATTGCTAGTCATACAAGAAAAAAATTTCCAGCACACAGAATTTTTGGACCACAGCAGTGTTATGAAGTGACCTGTGGATCCACTGTGGCCCCGAGCGTACAAAACCTCCAGCTGTAGTTAGCATCTGTTCCACCCGTAAATAAGCTTGTTGTTGAGAGCCAATTTAACAGCCTGTGCAGGAAAAGTGCTCAAGGAGGGATGGGAGTTACAGAGCTGTTTGGTGAAGCAGGGTACTTACCCGATGCTGAGGCTTTGGGGGAAATAACTATGCCTTAAATCCCGTAACTGACACAGAAGCAACCTTTTGATGGAAGGGTTTTTCTTTGCCTTGCTTTACTTTACTTGTTTGCTAAAGAGATTTACAGCAAAGGCTTGTGGTGTCCTAAGAGTGACTAAGGGGTGCGGAGGACACACGTGGAGGTTGATCACAAGCGCACATTGGGTTTATTTATTAGAGGAGGAAGCAAACCAAGAATATGCCTCTGGCTAAAGCAGCTTGCCCTGCTCTACAGAGATGGGCCAGACTATAAGTAAGGTGTATACCTGGTCTGAGTTCAGTCTAAGCCTAAACTAGGCTCCCTTTACAGTCAGTGGAGAGAGACTGACTTCATACTGCCAGTCAGAGGGCTGACAGCCTACCTACCTATTTTAGGGCAGTTGTTTCTAAGAGAAGTAATTTCTGGCAGCAACAGTGATCTTACGGTATTTTCACTCCCACACTACTCCTTCAGCTGTACCAGCACAACTGCTTGGGCAATGATGCTGCAAAAGGGACCAGACAGCAGACTGGCAAAGCACTTTTATTTGTGAGGCCTGTCTGACTCTCAAAATCTCACTGATGGGCACAACTGGGAGTGTGGCACGGTGCACGGGCAGGAATCCTGTAAGGCTGTATCACTCCATTGGTTGGTACACAAAAACTACCCTGGCAGCCCCTCACGTACCATCCCCAGGCAGCTTTCACATATGTTTATCTTGGTCATCTGTAAATTTTGAAGTTTTAGAGGGAGATTTTCAAAGGCTTGAACAGCATTTGGGGCTCTGTTTTCCTCAGATCTCAGGAAACTGAGGCCCCTGTATCTCTCAAAAGCAGCATTTATTACTTGCAGCAACACCACCTTAAGAAGAGACAGCAGGGAGATGGTGTCTCAAGAGTCACGATTCACATTACCATTGTTCATGTTGGCTTCTGCAAATGTGGAAATTATTCCTTTCTACCCATTATTTTGCAGGGTGTTTGCCTGCTAAGGAGTCCTTGTTGCTTTGAGCCCTCAGTGAAACGAGGGATTACAACAATAAAATGGCACCTTCGGCTTCGCTGGGTATGGGAGTAAGTAATAGAAAAGCTTTCCTCTATCCCTGTCCCACCTGGATCTCACTCCTGTGTTTAATACTGAGCATTAGCCCTTCTTTCAGAATATACCCAAACCAAACAGCTGTGAAGCAGAAAAAGTCTACAACAAAGGCAGTGAACTGAACCCACAGGCAATGGTAATTATTGCCCTTCCAAGAAGAAGTAAGAGAAAAGTCACAGCTTCTCCAGGAGCTGCCCCTGGGATGGCATACTTCTACACAGCGCCTCTCATCTCGTCAGGCTGATGCAGAGATTTCACTGGAAATTCTTAGGCTTTGCTAATCAGATAAGCCTGTCCAGGCACATAGTGCTGTGCTTACAACCTCCATCTGCAAGAAAAAAAATCATGTCGTCTTGTGAAGGCTGATAAGCTGTGAATTGCTGTTTTATTTGCTTGGGTTTCATCTCCCATCAAAACTTGTGTTAATTCTCAGTTGATTGTAAGTTCAAGTACTTTGTTGCAAAAGCTAATCCTGCAAAGCAGATAGCTGGAGTCTTATGCATATTCTTTTTTTTTTTTTTTTGGGGGGGGGTATGGGAAAGATTAATTAAGAAAGCAGATTGAATTGGTCTAGTTTATTTGATCTTCTCATTTCTGTAAATAGGCGTCAACTTTGGCAGGGTTAGTTTTCTTGTTTCATTTCACTAGAGGTAACAAAATGTAATATTCTTTAACAAGGGCAAATCAGAAGGAACTTACCCTCTGCTCTTGAGGCTGAGGTAGGAACAATGCTGCCTCATTCAAGCGGCTACCAGTCATTATGAAATGCATGAATAAGCAGTGACAATTAATTCAGTGAGGCTGGACGAAAATATTTTTGGGTGATAGTGTAATGTAAATCATTGTTTTACACATTCCCTTTCAATGATTTAATTCATGCCTTTCTGACCCCCGCTGTGTTATGATTCATAGATTAGTGCTCATGTGTGTAATTTAACAGAGCTGAATAACAAGCAGTAAGGAGACTTAAACAAATCCTCGCATCTGATGTTTTTACGATAAATTAGGAAAACATCATTAGTACCATGCAGAATGATTATGCTGCTGCAATTTCTACATAGGCACCTGTCAGGAAAAGAAGAGAAATACACAAAACATTGCATAACGAGCAGTAAACCAGATGTAGAAATCCAAAACAATGGCAGGCAGATAATCCAGGTCCTGTACTGTACCTGTATTCCAATAGATAAGCATCTGTTTTTCTTGAAGTGGTCCTTCTTTCTGTCTTCTACTGCAACGGTGGCAATGGTTGTGGTGGTGGTGACGGTGGCAGTATTGTTCCCTACATGTTGACTTGCAGGGCCATGGATCTGCGCATTGGCAGCTTCAATAGCAGCTGTTAGCGCCTTCATACTGTCCAAGCTCTCTGTGGAGTTGCTAAGTCCAGACTGGCTGATGATGTCTCCCCTCTGTCCATGCCCATCCATATATGCATCTTGGGCAGACTCTGTGCTGCTCTGGGCTGTGATGGAAATAAATGGTTTGGTGGTAGTTCTCGGTGGGACTGGAGGTGGTGTCTTCTTATAGGTGGTAATGCAGGATGACACTGGAAAAAACATATCAGTTCTTACTTTATTGGCACTGCAGGGAAAATGGATGCAAATATGATCTCAAAGCATCAGTGAGCATGGACAGAACAGATGTAAGGACGATGCTGTTAGCCAAAGAGCCCCCAAAAGCTCCAGTGTAAGTGCCATGGAAAAACCTTGCTTATCCTGTGAGCGGCAGAATTGCCAGTAGAGGGAAAGAAATTATCTATTTGCCAAGTTTCTCCTTAGTCTTTTTAGGATTGTTTTCTCCAGTATATTTTCTACTGACTGTTCCAACTCCCATGGGAACAAGTCCTTCCACCAAAACTTTTGTTCTGCTCATGGCTTCCAAACAAGATTCACAAGGATGATGAGTCTCCAACCGTTTATCCTAGCTAAGCTGTACTTCATGAAGTTTTATTGCAATTGTTTTATGTCTCTCTACCCTGTCCTACTGTATTTACCAAGCTTACGTATAATTTTAAACTACTTTTTTCTGATCAGAGGGAGATCCCCAAACCATCCTAGGTCAAAGTCTGTTAACACTTACCATGCTTGGACTTGTGTATTTCTTGCTATAAAAGGTCTCACTTGTTGCATAGATTTCCCAAATACTTTGAAATGTTTTGTAAGCTGCTGAGGACATATTTAAAACAACATTTTGCCACACCTGAATTTCTCATCATAAATATAACATATCAGTTCTGAAAAAAAAATGCTTGATTTTTACACATGGGGAGTTAGCATAATGAAATCAATGGCTAAAGCCTGTGAGTCAGTGGGACTACTTAAACGGAAGTATAAAAGTTTGCAACAACAGAGGTTTTAATAAAAGTTTATGAAGACTTCTCTTTTCATATTTTGAAGGCCATGCTCTCTTTCTAAGTGCTGCTAGATGGATTTAGAAGCTTAGCTTGAGGTTCCCAGGTTAAAAACTATTGGCCTGTGTACACAGAATTACATGCAGAAAGCATTACATGGAGATAAAAACATCTTCCTTTAAGGGATAGTTGGCAGCTCTGCATTACTGAAGTCCTGGAAAGCTTTCAAATGAGGAAAGAAAGTCCATTAAGAACAAAAAACAATCATGATATGCTCTATTTTTTAAGAAAATAAATGCAGGCATGAACCTGTGCAAAGTTCAGACACAAACATGTTAACATAAATTCTTATTAACAGTAATCATATGGCAAGAAATGATTCATCAGATCATTTTAATTGGCAGACGTCTATGCCACCCACATAAAAGGTAACTCTACTACAGCTGTTCTGCTCTCTGTTTGCACTGTACATGTTTGTTGAGCCAGAAGCCATTATGGTATTAATTTGACTAGCTCAGATCCATATGCCTCGTATCTCCCAATAGCTGAAGGAATAGTTATAGCATCAAAGGTGTTTCCAGGGCATGAAATCACACGGGATATTTTTTTAAGGACTCTAGTATAAGTTTCTGATAACATGTCTGAACCCATGTTAAACACGTTGAATGCTAATGGAAAAAGAGCGTTTCACTAAGGTAGTGAAGGTTTTGAAATTATGATTCATTTCTGAAGAATCAAACAGTAACCACAGCATCTTTGAGAGTAGAGATGGCTAAAAATGAACTTGTCAAATTTTAACTCTGGGGAAGTGAATAGTTGATAGGGGTTAAAGGTGCTTTTTGAAGTGCTTATGAAAAGACAAATATCTGGAACTAACAGAAAGGATGACAGTTTTACAAAGGGGATTGTGAATATTTTGCTGTTCATTGCTGGTTTTGATGCTGCCCAAAAGCATCTGTTGTGAGTGCATGTTCAGGTAAATCAGCTGCTGTTGCTGCAGCACAAACATTTACTCTGGGACTTAGGGAGAATTGTGCAGGCTGCTGCTTGGGTGATGGTATCCCAGAAACGACCCAGGTGGTTCCTGGTCTGGAGAATGTTCTCCGAGTGCAGAAATGCAAGCTAAAATTCACCACTGAAGAATTCAAAGCACATATACACACGTATATCCAGGTAACGCTTTGGGAAGCTGGTGCCAAACTTGTCTAGTAGAGGTTGGTGTGCAATGCTACTTTGCAATTCAGCAAAGTATAAATGGCACCTTTTGAAATATGCTAGGCCGGGTCATTGTGGAACTCCTGGGGAGATGCCAGCACCTTCGGGACATCCCAGCAAAACACGTATCATTTCTCCTACGCAGCAGATAGGGGAATGATAATGAAACACACTTGAAAAGCACTCTTAGGTAGGAGACAGAGCTTCAAAAATAAAAAGCAAGCCTTAATGAGGCTGGTGCCCACATCACCGGCCATCCCCCAGTAGAAAGAGAGTCAATAGCAACTGTCTATCCACAGCTACCGGGCACTCTGGACACAGCAGTACAAATACAGAAACGCCTGATTAAGATGTCTTTCATTCTGTTGGTAAATGTACTCAGTGAGGAGTCTAATCCACACTGCACTGAAAGATGTTTGCGCTCAGCTAATTAAATCTGAAGTTATTCTTAAGAGGGGGAGAGAATTGACAAGTCATACGGTGAAATTGTAAAGAGAAACAGCAAACGTTCTTTTAGCAAGTCAAAACAAATCCTCAGTTTCCAGGAGTCACACAGCACATACTGTACAGCTCCGGAGAAGCGGAGTGTGCAAGTCATAAAAGAACCCCAGGCACTTCATTACTGGAAATGATGTAAGCTCCTGCCGCTCCTCTGCAGAAACGACAACAAAACAATGCTCGGGCCGCCGTCGGAGGCAGCTGTGGTCTAAATGTCGTAGCTGGCTGAGCCCTCCAAACGGCTGAAGCACAGCAACGAAAGGGATTCGGTGCATCAGTTTTTCTCCAGGCACTTTTAAGAACCTGGCAACTTGTGACCTGCCGGCTTTTCAAGTGGCTACGGTATTTTAAATGCTAAGCTGCTTGAAAAACAAAGCGAGCACTCCCCAAGAAAAATGACAAAACCTTGGCGCTCTCCTTGTGCAGCCAAGACAGCCTGAGCGCTTGGTTGGTGCGGGAAGAGCACATCGTGGCGCTTTCCATCCCCGTGGGCAAAGGGGATGCTCTTCCATCCAGCTTTCCTGCAGCAGAGGTCGACTGTCCTGCAGGAGCACTCCGAGGGAGAAGATTACAGGATCATGGGACGCGTGAAAAGGATGGAGAAATCCTCACTTCACACACAGGGAACTTTCAAGGGGTTTTGCAGATGAAAGCTAGTTTAATTCTCATCAGGAAGTGAATTTAAAGGGCTCAATAAATTCCCTGATAAATACATTCTTGGACAGGGATCAAGGAGCGAAGTTCTGTAGGGAAACTGATCTGACTGGAGAGTCAAGTCAAAGTAGTCTCATTTTTCATTAAAATTGTTTAGACATGGAGTTAAGCAGAAATATCTTTTTCTGAATAGCAAACGTGCATATGAACCCTCGGTTTGTCACAATATAGACTAGCTTTTCACATTATTTTCCAGAGCACACATGCTGCTGGAGCAAGTATACATTCCTCTCCTAGGGCATACGCAAGGTTTAATCCAGAAACTAGTTAAGTCATGTGCAAGAATCCTCTGACTCCCAAAGCACCTTGAATCAGGCCCACCATTTCCAGCTGTATCACTCTACCAACTAATGCTCTCCTTTTCCTTTTGATCTTTATCCTATTTCTGTTGCCTGCCTTTGGGTTACAGTTTAATCCCAAATACCTAGTGAAAAAGCACTTTCTCCAGATTGAAAAAAAAAAAAAAATCATGGTGTTTGTCCTCCTAACCAGTATTTCCAAACAACTAGCTCATGGGACAGGAATTTGGAACAGGGAGTGTCAACCACCCAGTTCAGAAGGAAGTCTAATGATAAAAAAAATAATCCCAGATTGCATAATAATAAAGGCTTGAATTTGAATGTTTCATTGTAAGAGCACTTCAGTTGTTTAAACATGCTCGCCAGGGAGATGAGCCCTCGGGAACAAACAGCAGCACGCAAACACAGATTTTTAGCTCAGTGAATGGGTGCTCAGGAGAACCCCAAGGCAGATTAATATTTGTGAAGAGATCAAATCCATGCAGTACTTTGAACAGTTCAAGTGATGAGATATGTAAGCAATATCTTTCTAATTTGGCAGTCTCATATAAGCTTGGTTAACAGATGCAAGAATAAATGAAGGTGCAAATTTAAAGTTAATTAAAATAATTAACTCTTGAGAAAAAGGACTAATTCCACAGTCTGAAAGGAGCAGCAAAGGACATAACTTGTGCACAACTAAGTATTAAGGTACAAGGCAGGAGTTCTTCCACCCTGCACAGACAGACCTCAGTCTTCTGATTGACTGTCTGTCAAATGGGTGTGTTCAGAGCCGTGCCCTTGCACCTCACACAACGGCCACGCAACACAAGCAGGCCTGAGCCTCACAAACACAGCCCCCGAGCCCCTCCCTGCCAGAGGTGCAGTGCTCGGTTTGGCTTGTTAGACTCAAACAGAGCTGTTATTCTCTTTATCGTGCATTTATATCCTTGCTTTGTTGAGTTTGGGGTGGGGGAATACTTGGAAATGGAGTTTCAGATCCTGTATTGTTATTTTTACATGCAAAAAATTGGTATCAAAATGGAGCATGCATTTTCTTAATAAAAAAACCTATTTTCAGGTAGCAGATGGCTTCTGAGGATGCAGAGATTTACTATTAAAAATAAACTGAAATAAAGATTTTCATAAGAAGTTCTAAACTGCCCAAGGGAATGATACCAGAGTGAGTTATGGATGTCATTATCCCACATGAGAACTACTGGAATCTCTGTACCACACCATCTTCGTGGTTCTGCCAAGGCCATGCTCTGCCCTCCTCCCCCTCCCCAAGCCAGATATCTTACCTGACAAAAGCTACACTGGCTTCGGAAACAGGCATAACTGGTAACTAAAATCCCGCAGAAATCTGTACAAAGTATCTAAACTATCTTTACGGCACACAGTACTACCACAGTTTTAAGATTTCATATCCCGTGTACTCTGAGGTCTAAAAGCCGGTGCTGGAGATCTTTTAATAAATCTGGACATTTTTGTTTGCAATTAGGGTGCCTCCAGCTTCCTAGCTGGGTACAGTAAAGGATCTCCTGAAACCTAAGAGTGGGGTGAGAAGAAATATGGCTCATCTTGCATCTGAAATGGATTTAGAAAATCTGCACATGCATAGTCAGGGGATGACAGGTGAATATTTCTCCAGCAGATTTTTTTTTTCTTTTAATGTCTGCTGCTGGAAGCTGCTGATGCCAGTCAGAAGTTTAATTGCTATCCCAGGGAAGCTGAATTAGTGTACAGAGAACAGGTGAGACAGCCAAAGGTGTCTGCTAAATGCAGTTTATCACTAGGATATCACCACAAATTATGGGTGCGCAGACAAAATTCAGGCTTCCTATGAGACGCACTTCACTCCTTGTACTATATCACTATAGCTGAACTTCTCTATACGTAAAATTACCAGTATGTTAACAGCACACAACTTAAGCAATTCAACTCATTTGGCCTCAAAGCCAAGAAGTCTATAAACAACTGAAGCTCTGTAAGAAGATTTCATGTGAACTGAAAGTCATTACCCAAAGTGGATCATTACTAGGATGGCTTATAATACTTTGCTCCTAAAAGCCGTGATCTTTACTGGTGTCAAGCAGTTAGGGCTCGGCTTTATCTTTTCTGAAGACAGAGATAAAATGGGTAAGAATACGACCACGTGCAAGCCCTAGATTTCATTTCAGTTAACGCATACGAGCTCCCTCGCCTTTTTACGAGGAGTGAGCAGCTGGAGGGCACAGCAGCAGCATTTGCTTCCGCCATTCCCCCGCCACCAGCTGCCTCCACGAGATCAAGCTGCACCGTACCTGTGGAGATGGTGCTTCACAGACGGGTTCGACCCTGGCCATTGGCCCATGGGATGCGATGAAGTCATATACCTACGGATGACTTATGAATAGCTGCTCAAATGGAAATTTAGGCAGGCTGAGAGGGAAGTCGGAAGTGAAATTATTTTGGCCTTGTCCTTAAACTTTGGCTACCAACAAAGATCTGGAAAAACACCACCAAGATCTGCAGGGATGATGATGTGAGCCTGCTCCTGACAGATGCTCTCCGAGAGATTTGAAGATTCAAACTGCTTTAAAACAGTCATGGTAGAAGATACCTGACACAGAACATCAACCTCTACATCCAGTGAAGCATGTCTGAGAAGAGTGAAAAGAAAAACAATACAGCAGCGTGGTCTTTTTTAGTTAGCATATGAATTATTTATCATCTGTTTTCATCTGTACAGCAATTTTTTTTTTTTCCTGAGAAAATCAGGCAAACACTGATCTATAGCTTAAACTAAGTCTAGTGAACCGATCAAATGCTTTTTGCACTTAAGTACTTCACCAAATTCTTCATGCTTCCCTCCTTTCAAAGCACTCATGGAAAACAAGAAACATTAACATTTTAGCTTTAAAAAAGGATACTTAAAATACCTTATGTTTCAGAACTTACAAGTCATTAAATCACCATGGTAAGAAATTCATAAGCTTTCTGAGTGTTACATTAATCTTATAAAAAGCATTTATGGAAAACAGAGGAAACCTTGTGAAATAAGGTAGTTTATCCCACTTAGACCAAGAATGTGTAACAGTAAATAAATGTAATAATATGCAGCTTGATGATATCAGATCCTTTTCCCATATATTTTCCAGGAAGCAACTTCACTGGCACTTTGATATTACACTTTGTTATGTGTTACTGCAGCACTCTCAAATTCCAGAATTTGCATCTTTTCCCCTCTGGCAATACTGTTAATAAAACAAAATGGGCAATTATTATTTTTTTTTTTTTTTTTTAACTGTGGAGTTGTACTAACCAAATACAGACACATATATATGTAAGCAGCTATTTAAGTGAAAACACAGTGCAAGAACCAAAGCCTGGTTTTTCAGAAACACAGGGGGCTGAACTTTTTGCAAGTATGTTGCCACCTTAGGTAGGAAGATGTATTTAAGAAGTTTCAAATCCATGCATACTCTGAAAACTAATAACTTTTTCTTTTTTGACTACTGAGGAATGGTTGAATGTAAAGACATGAGCTGCATGTGCACATTGCAAGTTCTTGGGGCTAATCATTTGAAAACCTGTCTCTTATTTACATTTCTAAATTGAATCTGGATTTGCGAAAACCTGACCTGAACTGTGAATACACAACCTAATTTCCCGAGTATACCAATAGCTCTTTCAACATACAGTTGCGCAGTGAGGATGCCAAAGTGGAGCCCACATTGCCACTCTGTCTGGGCATATTACTGTAGGTGCTATTTCTCAAAATTATCACGTAAGTTTGTAACTACTGGTTCTGGACATATTAATATACTCTTGTATATATGGTTTCCCTTGAGTTACAAATGGAATGTTTCATATCTGAGCAGCCAATGTATAGGAGACTTGAATTCTGTCAAACCTGGAGATATATCAGGGCAGATGTGTGGTCAGAACCAAGCCCACACGTTACTCATGAAGCAAGTACTATGGGTCATGCCCTCCTTTGCAGCTCGTTGAGAAGCACAGCATTCTGTCCTTCCTCAGCCTCTGCTGCCAGTCTGTCATCCTCCCACGGCGGCAATGGAGATGATTGATGATAAAGCAAGTTTAGCCATCAGTCATTTCAGGATGAGCTTGTCATGAATTTGATGGAGAAACTGCAGGTTGAAATTGCACAGCTTTTGTCACTAAAGAAGAATTAGGGTTCTCCTCTTCTAAGTGTGTGAATCCCAGATACTGGCCTGTGCACCTAGAGGAGTCTTGAGCAAGCCAATTATCCCTGAGTAATCTGACCATGTGGCATTTAAGTTAGCTAGATATTAACGTAGTTGGACATCACTGTTTGCAACATTACTGCTAGGATTTTATTTTTAAGCTCTTCACTGCAACTAACTTTCAAAAGGCAGTATTTGGCTGGGGTACTGCAACTTCAAAGTGTGATTCCTCGATAAGAAAAAATGACCATAAAAGTTGCTCCTTCTTCCTCAGGCTGGAAATGTATCTTCTTTGTTTGGTGCTGATGTCAGCAAGAAATCAAGCTTCTACTGGTTTTTACTCCCAGCGGTTTTCTGAATACTTAATAAACTTAAGGTAGGGTAGGCAGAATTCTGTATCATTGCACACACTGGCATCAAGCTAATCTCACAGAATTTGATTAGTAATGCATCTAAATTGGCTTAGAAATCAATTAGTTTAAATTACTGCAAACCCACCCCTGATGTGGACACATTTAGAAGTGGATATGACTGATAAGGTCTTTTTTTTTAAACTTAAATGGAAATGTAGTAGAAATAAGAGTAATTCATTCAAAGAGCTTATCCCAATTAAATGTATCAGTTCACCGACTTTAAACTGATTTCCTTTTATGTCATGGTGTGCAAACAAACTGTACATTGTTATCAGTTACATCCAGTTGGTTCCACTCAAAACTGTGTAGGTATAATTTGACCTGAAGACAACTGGTGAAGTTTAAGAGCCCTCTTTAATTTTCTGAGTCAAAATCAGTTCTCAGGGTTGCTCTATTTGAGTTCATTTGTGCTTTCATGGTTTGGTGACTTTTACATCTGGGATTTTTTAAAAGCTACGCTAACACACAGAATGCAGCGAGCAGCATTGTTACTAATGAACTTTTCAAAGTTGACCCACACTGGGGAAGTTCTGCACTATGAGAAACGTATATATATATATATACACATATGGGACAGTTATATTCCTCCAGTCATTAGGGGGCTGGTATACACAGCAAGTACAAAAAAGTAGGTATACCAGTTTTGCATGTTATTCAACCTTAAGGTTGTTCAGAAGCTTTTAGCAATCAGGAAAGTAATTGCTCTGATATGTACTATTCAAATGTGTTTCATACAACATATATGAGATGGATTTTACTATTTTTGGTACGGTAGCCACCTATTTTATTAAGCAAACTACCTCATGATGCTTATAAATTTTGATTCCTCACAGCGGAAAGCACTTTGTCACCCGATCCAGCAAAGGACTCAAATCTCTTTAAATTCTTAAAAGAAAGTATATGCTCAGTCCCTGATGGCATCAAGGCTTTACTGCTCTCACATCATCTCAAAAGTCTACCTTTCAATTTGTTTTGAGACTCTTTTTTTATGCTACTTGATATCTAAGATTATATTAAATAGTTTGGCTAAGAGTTAAAAGTTATTCAAATGACAGCAATGATGAAGGGCTGCTGTGTTTTAATCAGATATATGTTGGGAAGAAACTGTACAAATGCCAAAGACAAGAAAATAAAAGCCAATACAAACTAAAAGAAGAATGTGATTGATAAAAGCAATATGAACAACTTTTTGGCTACTATAAATTGCCATGAAGCACCACAAGAATTGATTTATATCATTTTATTGTCTGTTTCGATGTAGTTTACTATAACTCAAAAAAGCTATGCAAATATAACAACACACTATGTTATTCTCATAGAGAATTACTAATAAACACAAATGTAGAAAACCAGCATTCAGGAAGGAAAGCATCATGTGGGTATTGAGCAAGAACATCTGTTCAGCCAGGGAAGTACTGACTTGTTTTTACGCAGCCAGTACTGCATTCTTCAGTGCACTTATTGCTTTTCGGGTGTTCCAGTCCAAGCAGGAATGTCTAAAACAAGCAAGTTATGTTCATGGATTTCCTAAAAAAAATCAAAACCAAACCAAAACCAAAAGCAAGAGCCTCCTGCAGAGGGAAGAAGGAAGGGAAGAGGGAAAATTCCGACTAAATCCATGCTGCAGGCTGAAGAGTGAGTTGTCACCTGAGAGAATTACAATGCAGCTCCAAAGTCCTGCCTCCCCTGATAAGGTTATCAGACGACCTGCTACAAGGCACCTGTCGGGGCAGATCCTCTAGTGCCCTGGGGGGAAATCCAATCCCTTCTCAAATGAGGAGGAAATGTAGACAGGGGGTTTACACAAGAAATTATACTTATCTTTGGCCAAATTTCAGGTAAAATAGCAAAACTGACTCAGGCTCGAGGACATTAACAGTTTTCAAAGCCTAGAAAAAATGCAATTGTTTGGTGAACGAGGCATAAGAAGAATGCACATGAAATACGTATTCTGTGTTGAAAGGAATTAAAATCTACACCAAAACCTGATTTCTATCTTCCCATCTTACATTCAAATGAACAAGTTATGTCCTTGCTCAGTTGCAGGTTTCAGGTCACTGTGAGTGACTTCATCGTTTTATCTATTTGCTTGTTTTTATGAGAAGAGTCCTAGTTAATAATGCAACAAATCAGCTGAAAAAACTGACTTGGCATGAGAAATTCCTAATGATCAGCCTGAGTGTCCTGAGCACAAAAAATATTGACATCTCATTTACGATCACCATAGTGTACACATAAGAGCATTTAATAAATCAGTTCTTCTTGTGAGTCCTGAACTAGCAAGAGGACTGACTGCAAGAGTTCCCAGAAGACATTTAGATAAAGAAAGATGGTGGCCCTGGCACCCATGAAAGAGGACAGATCAGTCTTCTGTTACTTCTAAACATGATTTGTACGAAAGACATTCTAATTTCTTTCCACATATTTCTCCATTTATTAAAGAAATGCCTGTAAAACAGGACTTGAAGAAATTCAGATTCACAGTTTGTAGATGTCAGACTCCCGTAACTTCCTTGGAGACGTCAGCTGCATGTCTGATGATACTTCAACAGCTTTTTTTTATTTTTTATTTTTAAAAACATCAGTTTAGCAGAGGTGAAAATTTAAAACTTGCCAACATGATCCTGAAACCCTGATGGCTGAATTCATGTCATATCATTCCAGTGGCAAAAATCAGAGGTTTATTTTCCATAATTTCCACAAGGACAAAGAAGCATTGCCACAGTAAAGAACCAATGTGAGTAAACTTTTCCCTCCCAAGCACATATAGAATTTATCTTTCAATTACAATTTCCTTTAGCCAGAGGTTTGAGAATTAGTGCTCATGGTCTCAGCCTGGGATAAACCTCCCTGTTCCCTAAACCCTGACAGCAAAATAATATTAGCATTTCTTACATGTACATAATTGTAAAAAAACAAATGATGCATTTTGTACTGGTTTAGTTAAAAGGTAAACCCTGATGTTCTGTGCTGACTAAGTTAAAAGGTAAACCCAGGCCATCTATTTAATACGTAAAAGGAGAAAGCAAACACGCCCAAATGAATCTCAACATTTCAAAGTGTTTAGACCTTTTGAATCTCTAGACTACAGAAATGCTTTCTGAAGATCGCAAGGCCAATACAAAATCTTTGCAAACGCCAGCAAAGTGAATTCTACAAATCCATACAATAATTCTACAAATCTGTACAATTTCACATGCACGTAGCAAATCCTCCACACCTCCGACTGCATGAGATGCAGGAAAGATTGAATTTTTAACCAAAGGTCAATTTTTGAGCTCTCTCCCTACCATTTTGTGCCTCAGCCTGACATTTCCTTTTCTTTAATCATCCCTCTAAGACAACCCATTTATTGCACAGACCTATTCCTCCTACAAAATTGTTTTTTTCTTTTGGAATAAAAATCTGTCTCTGAGACTTTGCTGTCTCACTCTGAATTGGAAGGTAACCCAAACCTCTGGCCGAAGATGCTCCCACAGCATCTTCATATGGGGTGTGAAAGAAAGGGTAAGAATCAGATCTGGATCCTCTTTTCCAAATTCGTCAGTTAGAAAAGAAAAAGATAAACTAATAGAAATAGCTCTGAATGTTCTACGAAACCAGGGATGCTCAGCAGAGCAACAGCCAACCTGGTTCAGCTCAGGCTGTTCAGGTAAGCTCTGCCCACACTGTTTTGCTTGAAAACCTTTATATGACCTCAGTTTCTGTTTGCACGGATGTTTGAAGAATGTCTGTCTTAACACCAGCACCTTTGTCTGCCTGGTTAACATTGCTGAGAACATGTGGTTATTCATTAGTTGTTATTCTCATCAAATTACAGAGTCTGAGCAGTATCACTGTCAAATGCCAATCACCCAGCACAAAAAGCAAATAATTAAAATGGACAGATGATGAATAATCCACAGGCCAGGGTCTGCTTTCATAAATTGTCTGTTAACAAATGATAAACAAATACATGTGTAATAATGAGGACTGTTTGCAAACAACTTGGGAACTGGGAAAAAATATAAATTCAAGATTAACATCAGTTCCAGTGACTAAATCAGTCAGTTACTAACAATATTAATATAATTTACTTTTTATCACAGGGGATCTAAGAGGATATGCAGACTGTGTGTAGCTGTAGGTCACAGTAGCATCATCCATGGCTGCACTGCGCCCAGCTGAGAGAACAATTTAAGGTTAGTTGGATGTTTTCCAGAAGAGCTATTACTCTGAAATAATTATGCATTTTGGAAGTGGTTTGAACTGAATCATTACACCCTCACTTTTTATTTGGGATTAAGGGTATCCAGATGAAGAGTTATTCTGGAATAACCGCGGTACTTTTGGAGAATTTCCAGAGTTACAGAAGACTTTGCTGTAGAGAGGAATGTGGCACAGCGAACCAGCCATCTCCTCCCACGACCTCTGTTTTCTTCGGAGTCTGTCAAAGTGCTGGCAGGTCTGATTCCCTTCAGCTTTTAAAGACTAAAAAGGGCAATATTCAAGGTACTTTGGCTGAATGACTTGGGTGAAGAAAACAACAATGAAATGTGTGCATGAACTTGCCTCTATCTAAAATTTCTCAGGTCACAGACTTCGCTACCTGCAGAATGATTAGAAAAAGCATAAACAATTAGTTTATAATAATTTCAAAGGCAGCTTTTTACATCCACAATGTCATTCTTTTATGTATAAAATTGCTGTTTAATCTATGTACACCAGGAGTGAAATCTACTGATAAAATGAAAAGGAACTTTCTTAACAGTTTTCCTGAATTTAGCACTTGGGACTGTGGATGAGTCATATTTTCCTTGTTATCCCATTCAGTTGACTTTTCTATACATGTCTTGAATGTACTCTGTATTAACAGCCAAGTAGGCCACCACAGCAGTTTTCTTTGAGATTGGGAACCTGCTGGTTTGACCTGTTTATCAAGAGAAAAGCGTCATCTCAACAGGACAAGATTGTTTCATATTTTTCCTCCCTGTTTCCCTCTTGTGAACGATTTCTTTTTAACCCCATGGAGCCAAATAAAAAGTCACTGGTCTAGAGGATTTTTTTTCCCCTTTTCTTGTTTTCTAAGATGTGTACCTCGTTCAAGAAAAAATACAGAACCATTTTTCTTTATATAAAAGTTTAAACTGTGAAGTTGGAAAAGCATACCCTTAATGTTCTTTATATATGTCTATGTGGAACCTCTTTGTATCAATTTTTAAGCACGTGCAATAGAATTTAGACTTAACAGAGAAAATAAATTTCTATATTTACGAACAACCCTATAAGTGCAAAACCTGTCATGATAGAAATGAAGAAACAATAATTTTGAACCTTGCCATGCTCACATGACAGAATGGACTCAACCTCTGCTGAGTGTCTTAGAGTCCTTAAGGATGGAAGGCCCTATTTGCTGTAATTTAAGTTAGTATTGCAGTCAAAGACATTTGGTTTTAAAAGTGTCCTGAGCTCCTCTGAAATGTTCCAGAGATTCGTTTTCCTCGCTTCCACTGGTACAAGTTAAAAGTAAGACCTCCTGGATTAGCCTCACTAAGGAGAACTAAGCCAACAGTACTTCCCCCTTCTCCATAAATTAGATGTTGTCGAAAGAAAAAAAATGGGTTAAAAAGGCTACTTTTCACATTCTCCAGACTGCTGCATGCCACTTGGTCGAGAACTGAGCTTCCCATGAGCTTCCACAGCCTGCCATGTGTGAAATCCATCCTACGTGACAGTTTTAACATCAGTTGCATCGTTAACACATGTTCCTGTCTGCACAATGTTTTTTTGCACTTTTCCAGATGAGGCAGAGGCTAGATGAATTGTTACTGTGCACATGCAATTGTCTAATAAAAACAATATGGGCATTACTATTCTTGGAAATGCATTCGGAAAATCTTACTCTACATTGTATAATACGCATCAGGGTGACAGGTAGGTGAGGTGCTGGAAGTGTATGTGGAGTAAGAAAGAGGAGCCCACAAGTATAATAATTACCTGTGTGCATATGCGTGTCTGAACACATAAATATAGCCATCCATGCATACGCATACAAAACTATGTTTGAACTCTGCCTTTGAGTTTTGCTTTCATTCTCATCTTATACGATGCAACAAATTGCAAGGTATGCTTTTCTCCTGAGCTTTGATTTGCATCTTTGGTTTCTTACAGGATGCTCCTTTTGGGTAGCATTCTCAGCTTCCTTGGCATATGATGCTGGGAGAGATTATTTGGTCTATTCATAGCTTCCACGCAATGCATGTTAAGTCCCAAAGTATCTTGTAACACTAACCATTCTGACTCAGGCCACAAAACACCCCAAAACTAAATGAAAACACATAGAACTTGCAGTAGAAAAGGCTTAAACCTCAGAAGTGAAATGCTATGGGAAGAGAGCAGAAGAGCTTCAAGGGCTCAGCCAGTGTCAAGGGCCCTTCTAGATGAGGGTAAAGCTGCCCAGGTGATCCTTTCCTACAGGTAAACTAGTTTAGTTGACACCACAGATTGGAATTAAGAGGTCGGTGTCCCCAGCATTAACTGGTTTGAATCCAAATACGACTTAGTGTCCCCATCAGTTCTTCACTTCACAGAACAGCATATGAAGAGACGCTCAGAAATTTTCTGGAAACATTCTTCAGCTTTAAGGTAAGTGTACATGCATGTGCATATATTTGTATAAAGGTGTTACTGGGACACAGAGGGAATTATAGTTAATAGCACCAGATGTCCTACAGCTTTGTGTCAAAGACAAAAAACCTGCAGCTCAGTTGCTCGCACAACCTGCTTGCTATGGGCTAAAAAAAAAAATCTGCTTATGAGCAAAATAATACACATTATTTCACTGCTCATTCGAGCACCAGCCCTATAATTACTGCATTCTCAACTATCTTCCACATTCCCCTTGAGCTGTGAATTACAAGCTTTCAGCATATTGGATACTAGTACTGTGGCATGATTAGATTACCATTTCCACAGGTTGCCAAAGCAGAAGAATAGCTCATCTAAGTATGAATAGATTCATTTACTTGAAGAGAATTTTCTTTACCTTTCAGACTAATCATCTGTGGCTAACACAGGGTAAAAAGAACAGAAATTCTTTGCAGGTTAGCTTCTCTTTGAAAATAAAATGAAAACCCTAGATTTTATATTCCAGCATTTAAAGGTATGCAGATTTGGGGGTTTTGTCTGGCTGCTCGGAAGAGAGCTGTTTGCAAAATGCAGATACAGACCTGTTTTCTGTTGTAGACCGAATACATTAGTCACTAAGGAGGCTAGAGCATAATGGCAAGTAGCCATTTTGCATTCATTTTAGCGCACAGCCTTGGAGAGGAGAAACACACATATCTGTGCCATTTTTGATGTGCTATTGAATAGAATATAAAGATTATAAATATTTTATTAGTTGTTTATGAGTTAAAAAGGTAATTTGCACAGAATAAATATTTCCCTTTGGAAAAAACATAACAGGTTTGAATTTGAAATAAGTACCAGTATTTGAGGATATTTGTTATTTGCAGGCTATTTATAGTGTGAACATGTAACTGTGTATGTTCAGAAATACTCAGATCACCAGTATGCCACTAACACCCGTCCCAGTGCTACCAAGCAGCCTTAATCCTGGCCTAACGGGCAGCGCCTCTCAGACTCACAGCTCCCTTGTGCTGCCAGAACTGCAGGCAAAGCAGGCAGGTGAGTCCACTCTGCTGTCCATTCAAGTATATAGGTAATCGATCACACGCAACATGCTTGGATTTTTTTATGTGGAAGCTGATATACCTCACGTGGTGACGCTGGTCGGAAGCAGCCTCAGTGGCTCACTGGCTCCAGTTGCCCACTGTTGATGGGAAGCTGTTTTTGCTCAAATGCATTCGCATCCTTGCCCTACACATTATGTCTTGCATAAAGCAGACGCCCCCACACATTGCCTTCCCAGCCGTTTGCATTTAACAAAAGGTTTTTGGTGGATACGAAGGCCAACCCATGCAGAATGGTGGAGAAGTGAGAGCTCGTAGGTCCTTCCACGGCCCATCCCGTATGTTTGTAAATGAAATTCCTGCCATGCATTTGTGGCCTGCTTGGCAGGCACTCTTATCACTCATGTTCTAATTCTCCAGTTTATGATTTTATTATTTTAATATGGTCTCCAGACAATCTGAAAACCACCTACAGGGCCTGGCTGCTCACTCAGTTTGGGAAACATTGCTTTATGATACTCCTCTGTAGTCATTACATTACAAGCTTGTTAAAAAGGCAAATCTAAACAACTTTGGAGATGTTCAAGGAGAACCACAGATTTCTTCTTGACATGCATCATTATGTAGTTTCACATTCGTTGAAACACAAGGATATTTATTATTCAACAGATTACACTCTGTTACTGCTTAAGCTAGTCTGGAAAAAAAAAAAAAGGACAGTATTATTTAATTAATGATGGTTTGCAAATTACATCCAGAGACAGAATTGCTGCCTTTTCATTTTTTGTTAGCCCACATGTGACCATGTGAGCAGTACTCACAGAAATACCGCTCCCTTCTCCCTCGCGCTCACACACAGACACATACATCGTTCTCCTGACTTTGTCCTGACTGTTCCTGAGTGGTTTTCCATTCAAACAAGCACCTAGGCAAACAAAAACATGCCGCCTGTAGGAAAAAGAAGCCTTTTACTTTGGGGTGTCCACATCTGTCTCTCCATAGGACAAACAGTGTTTTTTCTGCCGTGGCCCCTCTCCAAGCTGTCCGCCCCCTCCTCAGCCCTGCCTCACATTGCAGCGTTTCAGATGCTCTTCCTGAGTCTCACCGCTTCCCACAACCCGGTGTGATTACAGCTGAATTCCTCCTTCCTTACAGACTCTCAGGATACCATATTTCTGCCTGGTAGTTCAATGCATCATGCTATCGCTGGCCTCTTGTGCATATTAATCATAGAATCATAGAATGGTTTGGGTTGGAAGGGACCTCAAAGACCATCTAGTCCCAACCCCCCTGCCATGGGCAGGGACACCCTCCACTAGACCAGGTTGCCCAAAGCCCCATCCAACCTGGCCTTGAACACTTCCAGGGATGGGGCATCCACAACCTCTCTGGGCAACCTCTTCCAGTGCCTCACCACCCTCATAGTGAAGAATTTCTTTCTAACATCTAATCTACATCCACCCTCCTTCAGCTTAAACCCATTACCCCTTGTCCTGTCACTACACTCCCTGATAAACAGTCCCTCATCAGCTTTCCTGTAGGCCCCTTCAGGTACTGGAAGGCTGCAATTACATCTCCCTGGAGCCTTCTCTTCTCCAGGCTGAACAACCCCAAGTCTCTCAGCCTGTCCTCACAGGAGAGGTGCTCCAGCCCTCTGATCATCTTTGTGGCCCTCCTCTGGACTCGCTCCAACAGTTCAATGTCTCTCCTGTACTGGGGCCCCCAGAGCTGGACGCAGTACTCCTGGTGGGGTCTCACAAGAGCGGAGTAGAGGGGGAGAATCACCTCCCTCGACCTGCTGGTCACGCTTCTTTAGATGCAGCCCAGGACACGGTTGGCTTTAATAATATCCTGTGTTGCTTTCTATAACAACGCAGTAAATGTCACACTCGTTGGAAGGATAAAGACACTGCGTAAGTGCCTTGTCACTGCATAGCATATGCACAAAATGACTGAAGTTTTCCAACATGCTGTTTATGCCCTGTTGTGGTACTGTCTTTCTGAAAATCCCAGTTATGACTTGGCTCCTGTTTGCTGAGTAATTTCAACCTGGCTAATTTTGGTTCCTTGCTGTGAAAGGAAATCTGAAACAAATACAAAGCACACTCACTTACAATCCACTTTGCAAATATATGCAGAAAACAAAAAGAGGAAAAATCTGTAAGAACCTGTATAAATGTCTAGAAATGCCGAGAAAACACAGGCACTTTGGGCAAAGTAACTTGTCCCACAGTCCTTACAACAGCTATATGTTGGAGGGGATGACCTGGCCTTTGGCAGTGTCTGTCTCCCTCACTGTAGTACACGGCAGGCCCGCATGACTAGCTCTGGATGGCCAATTAGGCACCAGGAATCCCAACACTAAACAACTGCAGCATGTCGCTGCACAGAGTTGCCCCTATTTGTATTTGGTGCCTTTTCTCCATTTTTGTCAAGCTCCGAGATGAAAATCTAGAGACAAAGAGACACTATTCTAGCCGCAGAGTTTATCTGTCTCGGAGAGAGTGCTTGTAAATGTGCAGAAGGGCTCTGCTTTGCTGTTTGTGTAGCGCTGCGCAATAGAAATCAGCAGTTTGTAGACAGCTCTTTCAAAGATCAGTGAGAACAAACACTGCTTTCTTTCCTCTCTGATTTCCTCCGCGTTAACGAGAGATATTGACCTTATGAAATCACTGTAGCACATTGTGAATTATGTATGAAGCGCAATTTCCCTGTCTGCTGTGGACAAGTTTGACTTGCTGTTTGCAGTACTCATCGTCAGAGGGCTTGCAGTGTGCTCGGAGACACAAAGCAATCCAACTCGCCAAAAATAAACTGTTCATTTTCAATTAAAAAACCTACAAACTTTTTCATTTCTTAAAATCCTCCCAGAAAACAGCTTGTCATAGCTGCTGGCCCACCTCCTAACACAGTTTAAGACCTTTTAAAAGCACATATTTTATATTCTCCTAAGGGTTCAACATGTGTTTAAAGGTAAAATGTAATCTTCAATAAATAGAATAGAATAGAATAGAATAGAACAGAACAGAACAGAACAGAATAGAATAGAATAGAATAGAATAGAATAGAATAGAATAGAATAGAATAGAATAGAATATTTCAGTTGGAAGGGACCTACAATGATCACCTAGTCCAACTGCCTGACCAATTCAGGGCTGACCAAAACTTAAAGCATGTTGTTAAGGACATTGTCCAAACGCCTCTAAAACACTGACAGGCTTGGGGCATTGACCACCTCTCTAGGAAGCCTGTTCCAAAAAAAACAAACCCAAGGAAGATTCAAAATATGGGCAGACACCTCACTGGCAAGCCTGGAGTAAAGAAATCAAGGATTATAGTCTACCTATTCTTTTTTGCATCCAGTGAAACTTACTTCAGTAAAGATCTCGCAGATTGCATCAAATGAGTGATCTCAGATAACAGAGCCCGTATCGAGAGAACCTAACTTTCACATGTAACCTGGGACCTGTTATCTGAGATCCAGCTGGTTCCTTGCCCAGCATGTTTCTGGTGCCCTCCGATTTGATCATCAGAGACCTTCTGTGAGTTTTATCCACGTGACTAGTCTCAGAGACTAAGGTGGAATTTGGGCTATCTTAGTATGGCTCTAGAAGTTTTGCAGCCCACTAGAAAATCAGTGGGAAAACATATTTTTAAAATTCTAATCAGAACATTTCTCCATAATTGGGTTATTAAGAAGTTGGAACATGAGCACATTTTTATGGCATTATTCAATTTTCCTTCCTTTTGTAACATTCAATTTTAAAGCTTCTAATCAGTGTTTTTCCCTCATCCTATTTTTATTCTTGTCCTAGAAAAAAATACCAACATAACAATGAAAAATAAATGGAAACGCTTATTAACACTTATTAAAAATATATAAAAGCCATAGAAGAGGACTGAATTACTAAAATTACGATGAAGAAATTTCACCTAGGTGGTGTTTTCTCTCTCCTCTTGTGCAAGCCCAATTAACAACGTACAGTGTGTACATTAACCATGTACACATGGTCCTGGATGTGTACTGGGGTACAAGTCTAGCAGGAGCTCCCTAACAACATGGGAACAGCATCCAGCCCCACTGCTGTTTTTCTGATACTCAGAGATTTTTTTGAGGGGTACAAACAGCTAGTAACAGAAGTAGAGGCAGAACATGTAAGCAAGCTGCCTTTAACTGCTGACTGCATGAGCAAATCAGAAAGATACTCAAGTACAGCAAGTAGATTTGTGTCAACAGTTCATTCTGCTGATGCAAGGGTTGTCCTGTCAGCTGCACCCAAAAGCAAGCAGAGTTGGCTTGGAAGGTTACTTCTGAAAATGAATCATAAAATGGATTATTTTAAATGCACCAAATCTTATTTTCCTTATGGGCATATATAATTTGCACTCGTGGAAACTGTAGGAGCTGCCTTTTTTTTTCCTGCTATCAAGTAATTAAAAGTGAAACTGTTTCAGCTATTTGCATGCAATGAATTCACTGTTCCCTTACATCTGTATGTCCTGTTATACATTACACGTCCAAGGATTATATATTTTATAGACATAATTGCCTTTGATCCTGTGGTGGAAATAAATTTCATAAGCCAGCCAAACTTCTCCTGACCACGTATACATCTGCTGTCTCCCTGAAGCTTGCTGACAGTTAATTCCCTTCACGTCTCCTGTAGCTGCTGCACAAGAGGTACTGTTCCCAGTGCCCTTGCGAGGTTACAGCCTGCTCCCACCCCGCATGACTAAATCAAAGCATTCCGAAAAACCAAAGGGACAGTCAAGTCTCTGGAATTTCAAAGCAAACATTTTTCTGTATGTCTTGTGCTTCAACTCCTGCCAAGTCATTTCTCCTAGTAATCATGTGTTTTGTTTAGCACACCAGCCGAGCTCCTGACTTGCATTTCACTGAGAGAGCAGAGGCTTTGATTCTGGTCTGACATACACCTGGATAAATCCACCAAGGTCAACAGAACTACACAGGTATAAATCGAAAAAAAAATAGATCCAGATCTGGCTTTGTGTGCACGGATACCATGTAGTAAGAACGCACCGTGATTTTTGCGATAAAACTGTTCAGCTTGTTCAAGAGCGCACATCCACAGGGAACGGCAGCCACACCGACCCGCCGCGCGCAGATAGGGCAACACACCTATCTTAACTGAAGGCGACTCAAATACGGATTTTTCAATCAAACAGGCATCCTGCCCAAAGAATGCTAGAGCTCTAGTGGAATGACAATCCCATATGATATCCCTCAATCAACATTTAATTTACAAACAGCAAAGCCTCTGAAAAGTGTTGCCCTGTACATAGAGTGATCTAATATGGGACTGGGCCACCTCTGGGATGGCACTGCCTGTGACGGGCATGAGATGGAGATGCATCATCACGCAGTTCTCCTTCCAAGTGTGATAATATGGTCTCCTCCTGTGGACAACTGCCAGTACTGAGAGAGAGAGCTAGTAAGAGCCGGTAGCTCTTGATGAGCCTGCTCGGGTGGATTTCCAAGGTAATGGCTCTCTGGCACCTCCCTTGCGTTCCCAGGAGAAGGAGCCATCTACCAGTCCCTCGGCTCAGCCCAGACTACCAGCGTTCTTCTATTCTCTGCTGCTACTGCCCCAGACAGAGCCTTTCACTTGAGTCCCTTTTTGTTAACGGATGTAAATCTAACAAGCCTCCATAAGAATCAATGCAAGGTTTTCATCTAAATACGGAGTCTGCGCGTGGCAGGAGAGAGAAGTAGAAGAAAAGAAGAAAGGAAGGAAAGCAAGCAGGTCCAGACTAAACACTGGGCTCCACTCACCACAGAACCTAAGGACAGGTATAATTCTCCCAGCTTTACTTAGATGAGAAAGTGAAGTTTACTCTCTTACACACTGCTCCCTCACACTCTTTATTTCTCTTTTCTTAATGCTCTCAGAGACTTCAGTCTTTAATCAGTCATCCTTGCTCTAAGTTTCTTTAAAGTGCAATTGGATAATCTCCCAGGCTGTGGCGGAACCCCTCGTCAGAGGGATTCCTGGGGACATCACCCTTATCTGATGAAATGGAGAGCAGCTAAATTGACAGAGGACCGACTAAAGATACGATTCTTTCTTTGTAGTAGAAATCCTGTTTTACCAGCAACTATTTTTAAGGAGGCCTATAATGCAATACGTATGCTTGTACACTCATGCTCCTGTATTTTATTTTCTGTCAAATAAGACTCTGAATTTCTGAATATTGTGATCGTGTGTGTTTCTCATTGGGTATTTGGACCTTAGCCTGTGCACTTGCTACCCTCGACCTTAGAGATCCCAAATGTGTAGGCACCATTTGAACTAATTTCCCCAAACCCATCTTATTTTTTCACTCTCTCTCCGTGTACATGTGGCTCTTACTCAGATGTAAAAGCCCTGCGCATAACACACAGACAAGCCTGCAGTACATGTAAAGAGGGGATTGCTCTATCTCTTCTGGTTCTCGGTGTCTTCTCTCTCCGCCCTGAGCCATGTCCCACAATCTTATTTGCTTTAAAGAATAACCTTCAAAATACTTTTCAGGAACTTGATTACTCTGGTATTACTTATGCTTCTACAATTTCAAGGAAGACCTTGAATGACATTTAGCTAACAGGCAGCGTGTAGCTACAGACATAATTATTTCTGAGGTAAAGACCGTGAGCTGAATGTGCATATGGTTTACATTTGTATTTTAAGAGAATTCCCTAATGAAGCACATTCCCCATCCCACAAGGCATAATAGTCTGCAAAAATGGTGGAGATAAAGTCTTCCCATTAATAATTAAATTTTTGTTGCTACCACAGTGGTGAGCATTAGGCAATTAACTTTTGTCTTTGGAGCTATTTGTTCAGATAGGTTTGTAAATAAATCCTTGCTTTCATGGGTCTGATACATTAAAAATAAAAAAGCAAAATAGCAAGCTACCTCCTGTTCCAGAAGCTGCCAAAGACTTCTGCAAATATAATGGTTTCTGCCCCAACCACCATATGCATTTTGTCTGCATTTTGTTCACAGTCTTTGATATATAGATCAATAAGCAACGAGCAGAAAGCAATATACGCTACTTCTACTCATTTCAAAATTAATGAGAGAATATAAACTCTGAGTCAATGCAAGGCCACCGCTGCCAAATACATGAGGCGCTTGGGATCGCTTCTGTGCTTGATGAGAGCGATGGGTGTCTCAGCCAGGGTGTACGTCGTACCAGTAACCGTCTTTCCAACAACCACCTGCACAGCTCAGTGTTGCGACCTCACGCATGAGGGAGCCAGGCAGAAGAGACAGAGCTCGGGCACAGGTATTTTTGGGTTGTTCTTCCCACTGCCACCAAAGGGGACACAATGGAGGGGACTTGGTGACTGCTGCTGGCCAGGTGTCCTCAACAAATGGGGCTATCGGCCTGCTGATCCTGCCTCTTCCTGCAAGGGCAGCATCCTTAGCAAATCTTCCTACCCAGGATCCCAGGCAAGCTGGGGCTCACCAGCTTCCATGCAGATGCTTGGAGCACCTGCAATTTAGACTTTCACCCTGTCTCAACGCCCTCCCTCCACCTCCAATGCCAAAATCCAACTATGAGAACTTGCAGTTTAAAGATGTGCTGTTATTTTTGCCACAAGTTTTCAGCCATCGGTAACATGTTTGAGGTGCTGCCACTTTTTCTTTCCTTTTTACTTGCTCTTAAAAACACATTTTTGTGGTAAGGAAGGATGAGGATGGCTCTATATTTTGGAACGTAGAAGGCTGTGATTGTGCCAGTGGAACTATATTAAGAAGACCAGGCTAAAGTGTTTATAACCAATAATGAACGTAGCCACTCCTTTTTCTATTAACAAATCTTGCAGAAAATTTTTTGACATTTTTTGTTACGCAACATCATTCTATAACACCTCTTACGGGTCTAGGTCATGTTTTAGCACTTCTTTATAAACAGCTCACTTCAATTATATCTTGGCATGTTCAGTGTTTTTGGTGTGTGGCTGAGCAATTTTCATCACACCTGGCTGTTATTGTTCTCTGTTTGTTAATGGAAACTTTTGTAAAGGGCAGAGAGACTGGCAACTTCAAAATGCCTGCAAAACCAATCTGAGTATCTGAGAAATTCAAAGTGCTCTTTGAACTTTCCACAAAAAATACCTGGAAAGAGCAAAGAATACTGTTCAGAGAGACTTTATGTTACTTTTCAGACAAAAATTATATAGGGGA
Source organism: Grus americana (assembly GCF_028858705.1). NCBI lineage: Eukaryota > Metazoa > Chordata > Aves > Gruiformes > Gruidae > Grus > Grus americana. Next base: position 54,187,031 of record NC_072853.1, read on the forward strand.
GTTGGGGTTAAAAGTCCCTATTGCCAGGTCCGAATAAAAAAAATGGAACGCTGTAGTACTTATTCCTAAACCAAACATTATACAAGGTGGAATTCAGCGGCAAAGTTAAATATAAAATAAATCCAACAAGATTATAAAAGGGCACCATAACCCTGTCCCTGCAGTGACCCATGTAATAGCTCTATGCTGGTGCTTGAGATGACATGTCAGCAATCCCACGTTAAATGTACTTTAAAGGCACATTAGCTACTCCTCTTTGTGCTTCCAGAGGTTTCCTTCACTCCTTTATGAACAAATTTCAGTGCTTTCTGCCCTCTTCCCTTTATCCCCATGTTATCTGTGAACAGCATTACGCTATTCTCTTCTGACCTTCCTCCTCAGCTGATTGCTGCAGTGGGGAAAGTATTTCAAGATACCAACTCTTTTTTTTTTTTTTTTCTTTTCCCTTCTGTTTTAAGCAGAAATTCCTTCACAGCAGCTTGTTCAAAATAGCTTCCATGTGCAGGGGCTTTTGCAGCCACATTTGCTTTAACGCTGGTGAACAGCTAACACCGTCTTTGTGAGACACGGAGTAAAAGAGGCAGATGTAGCCTTAGAGCAGCAGCGGCAGGAGCAGAGATGAGTGAGGGCGCAAGGAGCAGGTCTATGTACCGGGTAAATACCATCTGGGGTGAGAGGAATCAAATTTTTGTGATGAACTGGGGGATGGATAGGTATGGGGAGACATTTAATATCATATTTTACACTTGTGAGGTTACACATTAGCATTTAATATAGGCTATTGACACTCGATTTCAACTAGCTCTTTCAGAAGATTAGCCCTAAAATTTTAAGTTTGGGAGAGCTTAAAACACTATAGCTGCTCCACAGATGTTATGGGTAGACGGGGGGAGCTTGTTTGAATGAAAACCCCACAAACTTCTTATTTCGAGGCCACAATTACAACCTCCAAGTTTGAAGGCTGGCAATGGCGAAGACAATTTTCCCATGAGAAACGGAGCAGATGAAGCCTTTTTTCCCCTGGATTACTTCTTTCTCACTTCATCCCCTCCTCTCTCCATAACTCCATCTCGCCTTTGCCAAGTGTCCTGTTGCTTCACCCCTTTTTTGGTATCTCTGGGTCCCTTGCTCCACCAGGGGCCAGGCAGGGTGAGCAGCACCCACCCGCTCCCACGCTTCGGGGTTGCCGGGGCAGGAGCTGCCGGGCTTGTCGGCAGGGATGCAAACCCGACTTGCGCTTTCCTATCCTGCCACTGATTTTCATAAAACCATAAAGCACTTGTGAGAGCTCTGCCACACTTAAATTTGGTTGAAATGGATCAATGGGTTAAAACATTAATCATGGGGCTATGGGTTATTGGCCTTTGCTTGCCTGAAGGCAGTGGGAGAATACAGGTTTAGGAAACCAGGCTAAAACCAGCTATTCTCTTTTTTTTTTTTTTTCCTAAAAAAAAGAAAAACTTTATTCAGAAGTAGCCAATGCATAATTTTGCTGCAAGATGACAACGATGGGAAGCTTGAAACATCCGTAGCACTCTGTCATTAATGCTTCTTGTGATAGAAATGCCAGACATGGGCAGTTCTGGAAGTACCTGTCCTAATGAACTGTCATCCCTGAACTCCTGAGCTGTCTTCACTTGTGCATTGTCAGAAACTCCTTCTCTACTCAAGCAGTAAGTTTTGTAATGGCAGTCAGGACGTACACCTTTTCATTTGTGAGAGAACGAGGATGTTTTCCTGCTTCTAATGCAAAACTCAGCGTAAGGAGCTACCATGAGGAATTGCATCTGTCACCTGAAGCTTACATTTTAACGAACATTAGTAAATATCACCATTTGCTGCTGTTTGGATCTTGCAGTGAAACATGGCTGATTATAGCTGTTGGATGCAGGAGCATTATTAAAATCCATCAGTTCATACTATGTGCAAATAATAATAAAAAAAGGTGTATTCCACTTGCATGTATAACTGGTTTCTCTGTGCATATATTTTAATTTACACAAAACTTTTTCAAAACTTGTTTTTCTTTTTCTTGCTGAAAAACAACACAGAGTTATTCCTTGTTCCTCTTAAACTATTCCCTTTCACAATGTGCTAACATATACTCCCAGAGAGGTTGTGGATGCCCCCTCCCTGGAAGTGTTCAAGGCCAGGTTGGATGGGGCTTTGGGCAACCTGGTCTAGTGGAGGGTGTCCCTGCCCATGGCAGGGGGGTTGGAACTAGATGGTCTTTAAAGATCCCTTCCAACCCAAACCATTCCGTGATTCTATGATTCTATGATATGATGGGAAAATGGTCATGGCCTTGTAGAAAGCAGTAATAGAAATTACCAAAGTTTCCAAGTAGTCCCATTTCTAGTAAGTATTGTCAAATCTTGACATTTTATCAGAAGGTATTTTGTTAAAATACCTTTCTGAAAGCTCTGGTCCTCATGTTAGGTTAATATTCTTGTAATAAATCAATTGCATCTGAATGGTTTGAAAATTGGATTATAAGTAGAAAGACATTCATTTTTTACATCTCATTATTTTTAGGTACTCGTCATACTTCAGGATTTGGAGTTGCTGCTGCATACAAATGACAGTAAATGGTTTGGCATATTTTAGACCAGGGAAAACCTCATAACTGATGAACACAAGTTAAAATATATCCTTCCAGAAGTCAAGTATGGTGATCCCAGATTTTCTGGGAGCCTCTTATGGCCAGGGAGAATAGAACTTGCACAATTTCTCCTTTTCACTCTTTTCTTCACCTTAGCATTTTAAAATCCGAACCTTTGAAACCACACCTCTGCTCTAAGCCAGCAAAGTCAACCAGAACAATTTACAGGAAAAAAATTTTCTTATCTTTCATTTTACTCATTCAAAAGATAAAAGATGCGGCACTTTATGATCTTGCACTGTGGTAGTACTTGGAATTTTGTATCAGGTATCGCAGACATAAAGTACATAAAAGGAAGTTTAAATGATAAATGAAGACCCTTATAGCCCTGAACAATTCACTAAATATTTTTTCAGAAAAGGGAAGCTTTCAAGCCCCTCCACTATCAGGCAGGGGCCTGTACCACCCTGGTATTACAATCTCTTTTTTTTTTTTAGGTCCAGAAAGCATAAACAGAGACTAATATTACTGTTGGGAGTCTCTGCCTAGCATAGTTTGTGTGGGAGTTTTCTGAAAGTTTGCCCCAATAAATGATTTACCGGGACAGTAAAAAGATCGAGAAAGCGCTGAGCTGGCCTCTCAAGACAAATTACTTTCTTCACCCACCCCTTTAAATCCTTTAAAAAATCCTTGTAATGATTAATTTTCCAGAATTCTAAAATCTGTTGAAGATCAGGGCCCGTAACTACCGCACATCTCTCCTGGGATAAAGATATGGCGTGGTCTTGGACTGAATCCCATCCGATGCATCCACACGTTTGCTTCGGGTATCCATTTGTTTTACTCGTTACCCAAATTGTCCTACATCATTAGGGTTTCGATATTTTATAATGCCACACGTTTTTCTACTAAACAAAACACAAGAGAGTGTTTTGCCCTCCTTTTTTATATTCATTTTGTCAAAATAATTTGTTTCAGGCATAGTAAAGACAAAACCAGACTCTCAGGGAGGAAGGAAGAGGCAAGTGGGAAGATGCCAATAAAGGCAGAGAAGAGAGATAAGGGAGACAGAAAGAAATGACGGCACGTACTTGCGGGGTCCCCTGCCTTTCTGCGATACCGGTGCCTGGCTGCGACCCCTGAGGAGTTTTGCAATACACATATTAAAGAAACGGTGGTAGGAGACACATGGAGAAGAACAATTAAGAACAACAATGAGAAAAAAATTTACAGGCATAATTGTGCCTCATTAGAGGTACTTTATGATAATAAACAATGATATGTATTTCTGGCGATAATGAACCTGCAGTTTACTCTCTCCACTTATTCTAATTCCCCCTACCGTGCCACTGCTGTCTAATATAGGATATTTATGCGAAAGATGAGCTAGAAAATTAGATTCCATTATAATAGCATCAGGTATAATAGGCAAAGCTATGGAAAATAACCTCTCTTCTTTTACTGCTTCTACACCTGTCATTTCCAGTGGTTTCCACCACCCACCCATAGACATTAAACATTTCACGAAGTCTCATATGGTCTTCATTTTACTGAAGGAGAAACTGAGGCATAGAATAACTCGCCTACAGATACGGAGCTACAAAGCAGCTGGGCTAGGCACTGGGCCAGTCCGCAGTCGCATGCTTTAACTGTTTCTATATAGAATATTATTAATTACTGGCAATTTGTAGTAGGCAAACCCATATGAAGGCCTTATTAGCAGTGTGCGAACACAGCGAGAAGAGCTTCTGTTCCCCAGAGGAGCTCCCAAAAGGCTCACAGCTTTAATAGCCCATAGAAGCTCACATTGGGAACAAAGATATTATAAAACATTGCTCCATAGTAATTTTAATTATGGCAGATCATTAGTCAGCAAACCCATGCTTGGGGACCGCTTATTGAGCAAGAAAAACCTCATATCCACAGCTGCAGCTGCGATTGCCTCGCAGTGCTAACAAAAGCAATTATAGAAATATTTTCAAGACCCTTAGAAGACCCAGGCAGGACAGTTTCTTCACCAACCACTACTGTTCTGATTGACTCGCAAAATCAGGGAGGAGAAAAGGTGCTGGTGATGCAGACGCTGCCTGTGGGGGCAGTCAAGGGTCAGGGGCTCACCCCCTTTCTAGCAGGAATTTGGTACCTAAGGGCTGCGTGTGCCTTTGAAGCGCAGTGCAGTTATTTTTAAAGGCTCCCATCAACCAGCCCATTGTGTAACTTAAGAAGAAACAGCACTGTAATAGTAGACATAATATTCTTCTTGCAGAGTCTGCAGTTCTCTGACATGTCTGCTTGACTCTCCTTTCACAGTGGACAACCTCCTGGCAGGAACCAGTTAACAGGGATGGAGACAGCTCCTGGCAGGAACCAGTTAACAGGGATGGAGACAGCAACTCCTGGCAGGAACCAGTTAACAGGGATGGTGACGACCAGCACCGACAAGCAGCAGCTCTGGAGGAAGGCAGTCATGTATTTAAAAGGAAAAACCACCACCAAGAAGCCCACAAAAAAGTCACACTATTTATTTTTCTGGGAGGTGGGTGGGAAGACTTTAAAAGCGTGGCTGTTATGCTGTTTTGGCACAAAAAGTACTTTTCCAAATTGAAATCTTCCATCGGGCTGGTTTGGAAAACAGCATGTGGTTTATAACCACGGCTTGTTCCTTTCGGCTTTGCCTACTCTTCCAGGTTAAAATCAGCAGCTGGGAGCATCTCTGGGAGGAGCGTGTGAGAAACGCAGCATCCCCAGCGCATTTCCACTGGCTGGCACTGGGATCTGCAGGTAGTAAACAAAAATGCTCTCCCTAAAAGGACCTTGCCTGGCAGGATACTGAGGGAAAAAAGTGAGACTATTGCTGAGGTGGGGAGTGAAAAGAAGTTGTTATCTGCTGGCATGGGGGAAAGGAACGAAGGATGCTGAAAGGGTACCGGGCAGCTGCTTTTCCAGCTGCTCTGGGAGCCAAGGGAAGAGCCTTTGATCTGCTGAGCAGGCCTGGGCTTGCCGCCAGGACCTATATCCTTTCTCCAGCAGTGACAGCAGGCTTCCTCGCTAGTTCCTCTCCGATTGCCGAGTCAAAAAACAAGTGACGTAACTCATATAGGGACCTCACTGAAGTGTTTCTATTATCACCAGCACTGCAGAAAACATAGGCTACAGATGCTTCAATCTGAAATTATCTCCTCGTCCAAGACGGAGAAAAAAAAGAAAAAAAAAGAACCCATGAGGTCCTCTGGATGACATTGCGAAGCCTTATAAAAACCCCTCTAGCCTACTGGTGAATGAAACAAACCCATTTGTTCTGCAGCTGAACTACCATGTCTGTGTAGCACCTTGGCCAAGCAAGCTCTTCCCCAGATTTTAATGTGCTCTTACCTGTTGTGACTGGGGAATTCAAATAGGAATATGGCTTCCAGACCTATACCTCAAATGATGTCATCAAGATAGTACTTACTAAAGAATGAGCTGTTTCAAAATAATTGCCAACAATTTTTAGTATAGAGTGATGTAAAGACCAGCCTGCTTGATTTGTGGTGTTGCCCAAGAAAGAAGAACATGAAGGCAGCTGTGTTCCTCAGCTCTTAGACCAGAACAACCAGAGTACACAGAATTTCCTCCAGCACCAGCATGCCCTTAGTACTTATCAGCATAACATGCTATTGCCATCGCTGCAGGTAAATTCTGCTTGGATGCAATCCAGGCTTACATCTTACCCCAGAAACAGCCAGGATTTGAAAGTCTCATCACTTGAAGCACAGAAACAAGCTACGTTCTATTTCTAATGAAGCTGAATCATACATTTTTGCATGACGTTACCAAAAATTCATTTAACCTTCTTTGCAGCACAACAGCTTTAGCACCCGTCGCCTTCCCTTCCTTTCGGTACTCACCATCACTACTGAGAATACAACCTTGCAAGGTGCTAGGAGTACTGGCTCAGGAATTTGGATGGTCCCATAAAGTTAACTCAACCAAGCACTTCTCTCAATAATGCTTCTATCTTGCTGTCAGGTACTTGCTGCTCTTTATTAATGTTACTTGCACAGCAGTGGCAGCTTCTCTCAGGCGGGGTCCCCTGCAAGATGCACTGGGTGGCTCTTTATTAGTTCTCTTTCCCAGGTCACAGCTTCACACTGTGGGATGCAATAACAATTGCACGAGGTGTCCTGTTTCCACCATGTTCAGCTCTGCTGAACTCAGCTGGAGTCTTGATATTTGGATCAGGTTCTGTCCCCAGCCATTACCATACTGACTTCAGCTTGCTCGTGATGAAACCCTTAGTCTCTGGTGCCACTTGGGACACTAGTTTCTGTTTGATAGAATTGTTTAGGTTGGAAAAAACCTTTAGGATCATCAAGTCCAACCATTAACCTAGCACTGCCAAGTCCACCACTAAACCATGTCCCTAAGCACCACATCTATGCGTCTTTTAAATACCTCCAGGCATGGGGACTCAACCACTTCCATGGGCAGCCTGTTCCAATGATTGACAGCCCTTTTTCCCTAATATCCAATCTAAACCTCCCCTGGCACAAGTTGAGACCATTTCCTCTTGTCCTGTCACTTGTTACTTGGGAGAAGAGACCAACACCCACCTGGCTACAACCTCCTTTCAGGTAGCTGTAGAGAGCAATAAGGTCTCCCCTCAGCCTCCTTTTCTCCAGGCTAAACAACCCCAGTTCCCTCAGCCGCTCCTCATAAGACTCGTGCTCCAGACCCTTCACCAGCTTCATTGCTCTTCTCTTGACATGCTCCAGCACCTCAATGTCCTTCTTGTAGTGAGGGGCCCAAATCTGAACACAGGACTCGAGGTGCAGCCTCACCAGCGCTGAGTACAGGGGGACGACCACTTCCCTAGTCCTGCTGGCCACACTATTCCTGATACAAGCCAGGATGCTGTTGGCCTTCTTGGCCACCTGGGCACACTGCTGGCTCAAATTTGTGATGCTGCGTGCTGCTTTTCACATGGACAGAACCTGTGAAGATTTTGTGTTTTTTTCCACCCTCAGCTGCTAAGTTTTACTGAACCTATCAGCTGTTGCTACACATGAGAAGACATTTTAAACACAAAATCATTTATGAAATTTGGTGTATTGAGAAAAGAACAAACCACAGAATGAAAGCAGCAAGTTTTGAAATAATTGGCTAAATTTTGCGTTCTAGCACACACAATCAACTTTTGTAGAGCTCTTTTTGAACCTATGGACCTGAAACTTGTGGGTTTTTTTTTTTTGGTGGGATTTTTTGTTTTGTTTTGGTTTTGTGTTTTTGGTTTTTTTTTACTTGAGACACTGTCTCAATTGTCTGCAATTACTTGACAATAAGGCAACACACATTGGTGGAACTCTTAGCTGGTGTAAACCTGTGCTGACAATTAGGATTTCTATCAATTTTAAGAAGCCATTTTGCTCATTGCAATACTGCAAGAGCAACCAAACCTCCATCTCGTTATGGCCATTTCGGACAGCGGGTGAGGCAGGCTGCTCAAGACAAGAACAAGGCAAAGTATGTTCTCTCTCCCAGCTCCAGTGACTTGCAGTTCAGCAATTTCCCTAGCCTGATGTGGTATCCTTTGCTGTTATAGCTCTTAGTGAATTTTATTTCATTTATTTGTAGGGTTGCTTCTTGAACCCATATAGTAACGACAAAACATCTAAATAGTTTTTCATGTTTCATAAAACCAGAGAATTTTCTTCCCTGCCTATGTGCAATTCAATTTCAACTTTTTTAGCACACTCATATCCATATACCATGTGTGTGATTGCCTCACCGCCTTTTTCTACCTGTAATTGTTCTCCTTACTGCTGACAACATTGACTGATGCAGACAGAGGTGTAAACAGAAAGGGGACATTTGCAGATGCAGAAACACTTTAAAACAAAATGTCTGTCAAATGGAAAATAACAACACTGATCAAGAAAGAAATTGTGTTTTCCATCTTCCAACTGTGCACATTGCAAAATATGCAAAGTTTGTTAAAAAGTACTTTGAAAAAGTAGTTGACACTTTAATTTTTAAGAGAACTGAATGACGAGATTTTCTGCTGCGTAAATGCTTGAAACTTCATTTTTAATTTGTCATCAGTAATAAACACACAAGCTGTAGAAATGTCAGTCGGGTTTATAGGAAATTAACACTAATATATCTAGAGATAACTCTGCAGAACAACTGGAAGCATACAGCAGCAAAGCCCTCTTCACTCTCTGTGTACAGCTGCACAGAGGGTTAAGCTGTGACAAATCAGCTGAAGGACTTGTCAGAATTATTATATGGCAACATATTAATAAGCTGGAATTTGGCCCAAAGAGATGGCACAAAAACATTTTGCCGTGCCAGATTTTGCCTGCCATTGGCTTTTTGAAGCTGAAGGCTCACGATGACTTGATTTTTCCTATGGCTGGGAAGCGGGTGGCCATGGCCTCCAACAGCCCTTATCACTCACCTTGATAAAGTGTCAGCAAGAAGTATTAGGACCTTCCTTCAGGAATTCAATGCCAAACAGCTCAAATTTGGAGATCAAGAGGGAGACCTAATGCCAGTAGTTCTTCAGCTAGCAGCTCTTCTTCCTATCCTTTTCCCATGCCTGTGACTCTAGCAAATGACTCAGTCACTTAAAGGCCACCACATACTTAAAGCGCTTCCTAAATTAGTACCAGCCAGATCTTACTTAGCATAGCAGGCTCCTGCGACGTACAGCTGGGACTAAGCCTGTTGGAAAACCAGCTCAGGCTATATACTTTTGCAATCTGGTCGTAATAAAAACCAGCAGCATATCTCCTAAGCCTCTTCTTCAGACTGCTGACAGTTCTATGTGTCTAGTATGTAACTGGCATCAGACAAAGGGAGGTAAGCCTATAGAGTGAGAAATAAAAACCACTCACTAAACCAGATGTATTGCGGCTATCATAGTTTCCACTTATTTTTGCACAGCTTTAATAGTTGCCAATCTGAAATGGGATCAGCTGATTGGCTGTAATATATAACAAATATGTTCATGTTTATATATGTCCCTAGTTTCCTTTCCCACATGTACACATTTGAAAAGCCTTGTGTTTTGCAGCCCTCACCCAAACATCTGCAATCATTTAGGAAATAAAACAGTCTGCCATCTCAGCCTAGGTTTTTCAGCGCACACTACAACTGATGTCATTTTGGTATTTTGGATTTTCAAAAGAAACAAATAGGTTTCCAGGCAAACCACATCACAGAACATGTCATGGTTATCAGTTCAAAGAGCCTCACTGGCTCAGCAGCTAGCGCTGTGTTTCATCACGTCTTCCTGAGGTCAGGCAGGGAAATGCTAGCCCAGGAATACACATCTGTGTGTATACAAATAGCTTCAGTCTTTGGTTTTTCTCGCCCTGGCTGCCCCCTGAAATAATCCTCTGCAAAGCACAAGAACTGTCAAGTACAGGCTTGGCCAAGGATAGACTTTAATATGAATCACGCTACGTTCTGGAGCGTGGGTGTTTTGTATGTCATTTTAGGGATGAAGGAAAACAGACTGACTGAAACTGAGGTTGTTACTGTACTATCCCATCACCTTACTATGAAAAGGTCTCTCAGAGTTATTTACAAAAGTGTATTCTGCTTACATTTTGTCTTTCCTCTGGCCCACACCAGAGCTCAGATGAGAAATAAACTCCTCAACGATCCCAGAGCGTGGAAGTAAGATTGGATTCAGGATGGACCACTCAGACCTTCACTTCTCCAATCTGGCCAAAGAGGCTGGATGTATTTTTGGTTCCCCAAGAGGAGCCAGCATGGATCCAGGCTCCAGTGAGTGACAAATTAGACTGGACGCAGCAGAGGCAAAGCAGAAGTGCCTCTGGGGCTGCTCCCAGCTAACCCGAACATGTTTTCTGCTAGTAGCCTCAAGCAAATCCTGGGCTAATGCCTATGCAACTTTTCTGAAGCAAATTCTGCTGCATAAATGAAGCAAAGGTGCTGTGAGAAGGAGGATGAGAGCATGCTAACAGCTCAGCATCGGTAGGTGTTGATTAAACGCCTTGCTGATTAATCCTGACAGGTTACCAGTGATTGCATCAGATTCTAAAGACATCCAGTAAACTTTCTAAACAAACATCCTTTATTAAAATTAGAGGAATGAACTGGTCAGGGGACTCAAAGGAGTACTGAATATTTATTAATAAGTAAACCCTTTGGAAAAAGGCATTACGCTAACTTGGTAAATGGGTGTGAACCTAGCTGAGCTAGGGAAAATATGGTATAGGAGACGCTGTGTTTTAGGTAGATGAAGTATATTTCTGGAAGGGCTACAGTTTCAGAAGACCACAAACATCAAATTAAGTGTCCCAATACCTTGATGTAAAACCATAAGCTAGAAATGAAGGAAATGCAAAAGTTGGCTCTAGAGAAAGACACATGTGACTCAAGAATTTCATCCTCTGAAATCAGTCCCTGTGTTGCCTTCTCTTCCCTGTTTGCAGTCTGACATATGCAGGCACACACTGCTGTGACTAAGATTCATTTATTGTAGGTTATAAGTCCTCATGAAAGGGCCCCAAAAGGTGGGTGTTGTTCCAAGTAGGCATTCAAAAGCACAGGTCTCTCAAAATGTATTATTAAAGAGGAACTATATGAGCTTTGCAACTCATATTTTCCCAAGGGCAAGCTGACCTTTTTTCCCTTGTTCTTATCCCTGAGGTGTGGGGTTTCTTTTCACAGACACAGATCCTGAAAGATCCTAGTGAGAAATGATTCTTCACGTTACAAATGCCGCCTCTGCTGTCCGTACATGCTGCCTGGCACGGCCTTCTGAGCTTTAACGTAACACAACAATGATTACTTTAGAATGTAAGTCATGCTTGGCATTGCATATTTTAACTGTTTGCAGTGCCCTGGTTTTACACAAATGCCATTGCTCCAACAGTTTAGAGGACTTGTCCTTTCCACAGGCATGCTTCTCTGATGAATAAATTTAACATTCATAAGCATGTGACCTTGCTATTCCTTTTTGACTTGAGATGCTAGTCAGTTTTGGATTAGATGGTTGCTATTGCTAGGATAGGACTGTGGTGGTGGAGCAGGCATCAATCTTTGAATCTTCGTTAACAAAGAATAAAGGGAGTCTGACTTCATCAACTCTGGAAGAATCAAAGAGACAAAGATTTCTGTCCTGCAAATCTAAGCTGCTATCAGCACACACTTTAACCAAAAATAGTGTCTCCATATTCCCACCCACCCTCAGTGTCATCCCCTGAGGTTTTCTGTACTATATCTAGCATTTTTGATGCTATGTGAGTTTCTGTTGTTTCTGTCATGCACTGATAGGTACAGCTCAACAAATCAACACCCAGCTCCTGTGTTTGCTATTGCGCTTTGGTCTTAAGAGATATTCATCATGTTTTTATGTTTCGGGTGATGACAACATATTGCTTCAGGTCTATAAAACATCTTGTTTTGGATATCTGTACTCAGTGGAGGACAGTTGCTAGACCCACAAGCTCCTCTGCAAATTCTCCCCATTCCTCAAGCAAGCCGGTGTTCTCCAGGCCCACCAGCAGAATTCGTCATAAAAACTACTTTACAAAACATATTATTTTCCTTTACCTCAATGCTACAATACTGTTGCAGAAGAAACACCTGCACTACTCAGGAGTTGTGGGTAAGTCACACAGAAATGTTTTAAACTCACGTAGAAATGTCATATGGAAATGTTTATAAGTCTATAATGAAAATGTCCCCAATGAATGGGCTGTTCACAAAGGATCATTTCAGCTCTTTTCAGAGCAGGTATTAAGGACAAGGTTTGATGGTAGCTGTCTTCAGCGATAGTACCGATGCAGATACCGTAGCCACTTCCTGCTATTTCTGCATTGCCACATCCCCACCTGTACTAAAACACATCAGTTGGATGGTGCTATGGTGCTGTCAACCGAATCAGGTAGATGATACACATCATTGCTTTTACATTCAGGTTTTCTTTCCTTTATCTTTTTTTTTTTTTACTTTTTTTTTTTTAAAGCCAGATTCACAGCACACTTCCAGAAAATAGCCATATTAGCAGAGCTGGAGGGAGCAATAAACTGTATGACAGTATCACTTCTGAAGACAGAGCGCTGTCACTACAGCCTAACTTAAAATGCATGGAGGACCCTCTGTCTTTACACTGACCATGAGAGCAGCCCAGGGAGATTTATTTTTCTAGGCTGAAGTTGGCCTTATATATAACCTTTACTTCTCTCCATATCGTAGGAAGATTCAAATCTGTATTCTGATTTTTACCTTCAAAAGCAGGAGCAATGTATTACCTTGCAACCAAGGAATCAGACCTGAAGTCACAGAGATACTGATATTTAAACAGAGTTACAAAACCAAACCTACTTAAACATTTGGTCTGCATAGGGGCTTCTGTGAATTTTACCAGGCATCTATCCACATCATTAAATACCTAAATACATTTCTCCTCCTCTACATTTATGCTGGTATAGTTAAAATGAGAATTTGATTCTCGTTCTCTCAGGGTTCTTTTTTACCTATCAGAAGAAAAAGATTTACTGCCTGGATAATTTGTGTATGGTTCTGATTTAATTAATCAACAATTAAACACCCACCTCTAATAATGCCCAGATCTTTTAAAAGCTCTCTACAATGCAACTCATCTACCTGAATGTATGAAGCATCTTCTACGCTCACCGTTATAACAATGCCAAGATCCTCTTTTTGTGATGGTGAGCTCTGTAAAGCTGACACACCTAGGAAGAGAATAGGCTCATCTCCATTAGATCTTACGCACCTGCAATAAAACTGTTAAAAAGAAAATAGTTCTGTTGCAGAATCCTTCACCTTGGCAGCATTGCGAAAGCCAGGGGCATATAATTTAACATCGGGCTCAGCCTGGATTTATTTTGACATTCATCAATGAAAGGGTGATTTTTACAGAATACCCTTCTGAGAACAGAAGAGGACTTTGAAGTATTCTGCTGAAAAGACAGCTGGATTGTGTAATGAGCAAATCTTTGCTTCATATTCCACAGGTGGACCTCAGCGGCTGTGAAAAGTTAAGCACCATGTAAATAATAGAAACTAAAAGCAGTCAGTGCAGAAGCATTAATTACATGTGGGTAAAAAACAGAGAGTGTTTCTGCTTTAGTCCGTTGTATTGGACACCAGTGGCAAACTGGAGAAGCTTCCCACCTGCCCCAGCTTTGTGTGGACTGTAATGGAGTTGGGTCGGTTTGTTCGTTGAAATGTTTTTCTAAAAGACACTGGCATAGATTTACCTTGGGGCTGCCTGTGAGTTTTCTTTCAATCAGTTACTGAAAATCGAGCAGTTGCAAGAGCCTCTAGATGGAGAGCCCAGGGGATTCGCTTTTCCTGGTACAGGGCAGCTGAGACTTCATGGGCAGAAGAAGGACAGGCTTTTAGCAGGCACAAAATACAGGTATAGCTGCTGAAAGGGCAGAGCCACAGCCATGGTGGGTTGAAGTACAGGGCACTTCAATAAGCACCTGGAGGCTCACAGAGCTGTATTTGTTGGCACTGTGCCTTTTGGGTGAAGAGTATGTGGTGTATGAAAGGAAGGGTCCTTTTTACTTATGGGACAAAGTTACAGAAGCAAAACAGTGATGTTCCTCAGGTATTTGAGATCTGTGAAATCTAGACCTGTGATATATTATTGCAGAGAACAAGTCTGCAACTTTTTCTCATATGGGCTTCTCTGGGTAGAAATATATAGGATCCTGGACAGGAATATGAGGATCCTATGAAAGTTGCCAAAACCTTAAATTTCCAATGAGTAGATAGCCCACTTGCTTCTTTCCTGTGTTCCTAGATTTGCTTCAATGGAAAACCAGGGCACCGGGGGAGATGGTTGCATCCTGGTCCCTTTCCAGCATGCAGCACACCTGGGGACCAGGACTCTGAAGGTCCAAGGACTTTAGCAGTTCAGACACAGAGGTAGGGCACATGTGGACTGACCAGGAGAAAAGACTCATTTAATAAACAAGTGAAAATAGTATTCCTTATTTGCTGGTGACCCGGCTCTGGACACTGAATTGTAAACCCCTAGTATTGCAAAGAGATCATAAAAAGTTATTAGACCAAAAATGAGTGTTGCAAAACTGCTCCTTGGTACAAAGAATCAGCACATTGGAGTCAGCACTGAAAAACAATGAAGAGCACGGCTCTTTCAAACATCACTAGAATGACTGGTTTCACCATTTAAATTTCAGTAGAATCTTGTCATCTGAACTTTTTTCTTTGTTTAGAAAACGCAGTCACTCTATTTACAAGCACCGTATCCCGAGGCTTTCCTTTCCCAGCTCTTCAGTAGAACAATAACTCCCTCTGGTGTTGGGCTGCTATTGTTACTGCTTGCCACGGGAAACCCTGCCAGAAGATGATGTACGTACTCCAGACCCTCTTTCCTCGGCCGATGTTATTTCGTGCTTTGGGCAGAGGGGACAGCGTGCGCCCATCAGGCACTCGCCGGCCCCAGAGGCGCTCACCTTTGCAGGCGAACACCACTGCCTCAGGAAAAGTGGAGCTCACCGAGCGGCTCACGGTGCCAAAGACTTATTAGCATTCTCCCTGCATTTATTTAAGTACCCGAACAGTATGCTTACTGCAATGTGTCCGGATGCTTTATTTGATGAATACTGGAACTTACCAACCCAATCCCGAGAAGGTCAGGATATGTATAGGGATATGCCGAGTGACCAGATGATAGTTCAGCATGAATGAATTGCTGTGCTCTGCTCTTGGGACAGACAATGTGGAACTGTCATTGAGCTGCAAACTGATTTACAGAAATGCTGTCACAGCTTCAAGGCTCAAATCTGACCTACAAGTGAGTTTCAAGCTATATCTGCAGGCAGAAGAAGCAAAATGCAATGCAAGGGAATTAAGTGCCTATTCTTAGGGCTAGACCGTACCTACCTATTGCCATAGTAGTGATGAGTGTTAATTTTTTTTTAATGCAAAATGTACAAGAATACATAAACTTTTAATATTAAAAATGTATCACATGATAATTTGTAATTAAACACCCAATAATTTTTTCCCCAGATTTCTTCTGTCATCAGCTGATGAAAACAATATGCTTTTTGCCAAAGAAAAGAGGCTATTTTTCTGGTCAGTTTAATAGAAATTCCTTCCAAAGAATCATGTGATCATTCAGCTGGCTGCTCGCTCCAAGCAGCCTACAGGCTTTTTATATTTGACCTGAATGTCTGGAGCTTTTTTTTTTTTTTTAAATTCAGCATGTCACAGAACAGGAATCTGTAAGCTGATTATCATTGCTGTTAATTCACTTCTGAATGCAAACATCTTTGCATATTTCAAACACTGGTGTATAGAGCTGAAATCAGAAAAGTTGAGAGAGCTTGAAAGCTCATACTAAATCCTGACTGTCTGGCTCCCTCATCCTTGTTACAAATAGCCCTGTGGCAGAAGGCTCCCTGGCCAATGCCTTGTATTATACAGTGTGGCACCGTACGACACCTTTGATGTAAAACAACTCCCCTTCAATGTGCTGTAATCTCTTATCCCCTTTGTCTCTCAGATAATAATCCTCTTGCGCACGGTAATCCTCAGAATCACATATGCTCTTGAAAGCTTTTCTTTTGGAAATTATTCATATCCATTTTCTGGACACTGGCAACTAAATATTACAGAGAACCTGATTCTTCTGTTTTTGACTAAGACCATCTGATTTTTTTCTTATTCCAGATTCACTGCTTGGCTGGAACTGGGTCAACAAAAAATGAGTAAACAGTTTCTAGATGTCCAGCAGAATGGTAGCATGCCTACTTTTTGTTTGGTCAAGACGGAGGCACAACATTTCTGGGAGAGTTAACAGGAAACAAATGAAACATTTTCTATTTGTGTTGTAGAACAGAGAATTAGAAAAGAATAGAATCTAGTTGTCTGGAATGATTTAAAAATATCTCCTCCTGGACTACTAAAACAAGCTAGTAAAAGAAAAATTCCCACCTCAGTAGTAATAATCAAGTCCCCTACCACTGGCACCTGGCCATTTACAAGCATGCTACCAGCTACTCAAAGTTTCATTATTGCAAGATTAAATGTTTTTAGATAGTGCCACCTTAGGTCAGAGGTAGAGGTTGAGACTAGAATTACTTCATCAGATCAGCATGTTTGTTTAAATGATCTAACCGTGACAATAGGTGATGAGTATAATGTGAGTCTCATCAGGTCATTGTAAGATCCTAAATGACATAAACTGCATTAATTGCAGGACATGATGAATATTATCCTAAGAATTCAAAAAAATGTTTTTTATTTGCTGACAAATGTGCACATTGCCATAAGGAATAGCAAGCTTGGAGGAATGCTGAGATATAGCTTCCAATGATGCAACAGCACAACCTGCTGATCAGACCATCTCATCTTGTCTGTCCAAGCCCAACCATCTTGCCTTTCTTGCTCCCCGAAAGATCAGGCACAGAAATTTCTTCAGCTTTGCTTTTTACAGAGGTCAGGACAGACCCTGGTGGTACTGCTGAGGTCTAGGGGCATTTTATTCCTTGTACCTTTGTTGGTCCCCACTGTCCGTGGGCATGGGAATCACCCATCCGCAACCACTCTGCACTGGTCTGTCCTACGCAGCCACGTTGTCCTCCCATCTCCTGGGCCAGGGGCTGGAGCGAGGGATCAGCAATGGGCTCTGGGTCAGCTGCTGAGTCACAGCAGCTGCCCTGGGGATGATGGATGAATACGCCTGACCTAAACAGCACAGCTCTCTGGCACCCTCAGTTAAAGTTTCACAGTGTTCATCATTTAATCTTGTGACTGCAAGAGGCTTAAAGTTTATCCTGAAGTTCTGCGAAACTCTCTTCCTCGTACAAAATCAAAATTACCTTGCACTTACTTCATTCAGATTATAACCTGTTCCTCCTGACTCAGAAACCTGAATGCAAACTCCTCAGTTTGAGGAGTTTGAGGGAAGAGGTCTTGGTGGTCTCCCAGCCTAAGTGGCTTTGAACTTTGCTGGAGACTTAGGGATGCCCCACAGACCTGCAGGTCCTTCTTTGCCATGAACTGCGGCAGCACATGTGTCGTAGCTCGAAGACTGCCACCCAGGCGTAACAAGAACAGTAAGTAGTACTGATAAACACTCCAAGCTGAAGTGGGCTGCACGTGGGAATCAGGCAGTACTATTTCTAAAAGAAAGGCAGGAAATTAGGCTCTCTTATGCCATTTCAAATGTTTACAGTAAATCAGCAAAATTAATGGTTCTAGCAGAGAGAAACTCTACTCTCACTGAGAAATTCACTGTACTCCAAGCAAACTAGCCAAATATTAATTTCCTTACAGCTGTTTTTGCCATTTATTTCCTTGATTTGCCAAAATTAAGTCAGCTGAATTTTCTCATGAGTGCAAACATTTGTGTTGCAAAAAATAAGAAACTCAAGGATTTAATCCATTTTTAGGAAATAAAGTTAACTTATCAACTATAAGTGCTAATCTTCCCATCTCACATGAAAGTCCAGAAACTCCAGATAGATATAAAACACTTTGGTAACTTGATTGTTTGCGTGAAGTTTTAGATCCTGAACATTGAAGGCAAACACCTGTCAAAAGGAACTGATTTTAATTTGGTGAATAGAAAAAAGTGAGGTAAACCACCAAGGTTACAAGCAAGATGCTAAACAAAATTTTTCATGTAGATGCATCAATGCATGTAAAAAAGAGGTAACCTCATCTCCTCCATTCCTCTCTCTAAAGAGGATTCGAAGTCCAGCTGTCACGGGGAACATGCTCGCTCTTTTTAGTCCTCATCGAGGTGATGACAAGCAACTCTAGTTTGCCAAAGCTTAATTAAGTAATCACTTTTCCAAACTTCATTAACAGTGCATTGATTAGAAAAACACAACTTTTAAATTATGAAATACGTTGCCCCGTTCAGTTTCTGAACTTTTAAAATCAGCGTAATCACTCCTAAATCACTACTTTAATGTTTGTTGATTGAAAAACAAATTACTGAGGTAAAAGCTAATAGTTAGAATTAATACTATTTTTCTTTCATCTTAATGCTTAATTGAAATGAGATTAAGTGAACAAGAATTGAAATAGAATCCAATATAAACCCACTGCATATATGTTATTACTATGAAGAGAAGAAAACTTCACTATTAAGATGAGAAGCTTAATGTTATCAGCACTTACAAGGCTGGAATCAGAATGTCCAAATTAAAATTCAGGCGCTAATTCCCTTTCTATATCAGCTTTCTCATCAGTGATACAGGGCGAATAATCCTTATTTTTCTCATTCACGGATTGTTTCAAGGATGAAAAATACAATGTCAATGTTGAGTATCATCACAATTAGCTTTAAAAGTACAAATTAAATCATGAAGATGTATCATAAAAGTAAAGAACTAGGGTATTTGAAACCATAAATGCACAACTCTGAATTCTTCAGGAAATAATAACCGTCCGATGAGGAAAGGCAAGGAAACAAAATTTCAGAAATCACTGCATGACTTTGTTTCACATGTTTTCCACTAAAGAGATCCATTCTGAAAAAGTTTATAGAGTAATTTTTAGGAGTTAAACCTATTGCAGGTGCATCTTTTAATGTATATATGGGCAGGGTCTAAGATTTTCACTTTTTAGAAAAGTGGTTGTACAGACAAAGAACAGGCGTAGGGAACTAGTAAAATGTTGTCATTAAATGGGTTTCAGAACACCTAGTGATACATATAAAAGAAACTACAAAGCCCTATTTAATTACCTAACTGTATTAAACCCCCCACAACCCTTCCACTTGGAGAATTCTTGCAGAACATAAATGGCATAATGGCGTAGCTAACTACAGAAGGAAAAAAAAATCTCCTTTAAATATTAAAATTAATCCCAGCAAAAATCATCCATCACAGTTTAAGATAACACACGACAAGCATAATCGGCTTATTATTTTTCCAAGCCATCAGTAGAACAAGACAAATGACAAACCTTACAAGTCACAGCAATTTATCAGTTGCTTATAAACTAATTTAGCTATATTGCCTTAAAAAGTGTGTTGCTATATATCAGGTAATGGTCCGACTCCCTTTTTCACATTGTGGACATCACCTAGTTACCTCTTCTCTACAGTGGATTTTTCAGGACTCACTCCACTGATAAACACGGGAGTGAAATGCTTTGGAAAATTTGGCCCTTTAACTTTTTTACGCCTAATCTCAGCAAAACTTCGCACCAACAAGCATCCACTTATCATTCATAACAATGTCACTTAGCGGCCATTGGTGGGTTTCCTCTCGGAAAAGACAGTCAAACCCCAAATCTTACATTTACATTTATGACTGAAACACAGAAATTCCAACCCACTTCACACTTCTAGGTATTTCTAAATCAATATGAAGGCTTAAGCTCCAGTGGGATGTTTGGTATAAATTAATTTGTTTGGGTTGTAGGATATGGAACTGATTTAGTTATTCTTTCAAAGTCAAAGTCAAAGTCATCTTATATACCTTTCTAAAAAAACTTCAGGAGCAATTAAGTGAATCAGGGATACAACATGGATAACCTACGGCAAGGTGTATGCAAAGGTCTACCTTCGCACATTGTTATTTGCTATGGAGACGTGCCAATGCTTTTTATGACCTGAGGATCCATCTGTACACTATGTAACGTGAGGATGAGACCAAAATAACAGAATTTGAAAAGCAACTGTAAAACTGACAGATTTTGCATGCTGACACACTTACTTGTGTGGTGCTACACTGTTCTGTCCTGTCTGATGAGAATCTGGAATAATTTTAAAATGAATCAACATGACATCAAAAGTACACTACTATGATACCATAAGTGTGTTTTGTTTTTCTGCAGAAAATGAATCCTTTATTAATTGCTTTCATGGTTAGTATGACAGTTATCTGAAGAAATATATTTTAATGATAGGCATTGGTCTAGATACTCAATTTCCACAGAAAAGCAAGGAAGAACGTATGATACCATTTGGCTGTCATAAAATTCATGAAGATGTCATCCTTTGTCATTTCAAACTAGTTTTAAACCTTTCAGTTAAGACATGCAGGTCTATCATTATGTCAAATCCCAAGCTTTTAACAGCAAACACATGATTAGTGTTGTCAGATCTGTCAAAACTCAACAACTTCTGCAGATACTAAATGCGGCAGCGCCGACTCAATTGTCGGCAGCTGGCCAGCTCCAGCGGCGTCCGCTGTGGGACTGGGCTGGGATGCTCCTGGCAGGCCCTTGGGGTGACCTTCTGGGCTGCCACCTTGTCTAAAAGACCCTGGGCAAGCCCAAGCACAGGGTGACCTTTCTTGATGATGGAGGGACAGTGAAGGGATTTAACAGGTGGCTGGTTGCTTGACTTTCCCTTTCACTGACCATGTTAAAGCTGCTGATATCATATTATATTGTTTACAGTGTGTTATGAAACTCTACTTTGGATGTTTTTTTTTTTTTTGTTATTATTGAAATCAAGTAACTGAATGCCAAGGGCAGCTGTGCAAGAAACATATTTCGTAGCCAACATGGTATTGTATTACATTATCCTACCAAAACACACAACGAATGTCAGATGGTGTAAGTTTTCACCAGCCCAAGTCTTCTGTAGCTGCATCTTTCCTGAATGAAGACATAATATGAGAACAACTGAAAAATATTTTAGAGTTGCAGTTTTCAAAGAATGATTTCTTGTATAGCTGTTATGCGCCCAACTCTACACAGCTCAAGCTTTGAAAGCATAAAACCAACTATATGTATAAAACTTATGAAAGCTTTTCAAGCCAGAAATTGATAATTTCAACTTTGATGCATCAGGTCCTTACAGGATTTGAAAGAAGCAGCTGCACAGAACAATTAGGCAGCTGGAGATCAACCCTCTGCAGCGATATAAAGCTCCAGTTTCTGAGCCTGTAGGGATATGAGATATCAGATTTTAAGTAGCGATGTCTCAACATGCGGAATAGCTGTCACTGCTGTTTTCGGTTTCAAGAAGGGAAATTATTTCTGGGGGTAAAGCCAAATTTGAAAAGGAAACATTTTGGGGGTGTATTAAGGCTAAAGCTGGAAGCTCTGAAATGGCAAACATGTTTGAAACAGCATAGTATAAGTCTTCCTTTTAAACATTATGGCTGCATTTATCTTTTCTGAAATACTTGATTTTTAGCCTTGTTTACAATGTGTCCTAGTGCATTTGTATGTGATAACTCTTACAACCCAAAGGCAAAATTGTAACAGACTGTAGGATCATTTTGTTCCAGCATTTTTCAGTCTCTGCTAATTTATTTTTAATAATAGCCTTTTTATATTTGTAATTTTATTAAGAAGATTCATCAGACCTGCAGATCCTTAAATAGCATGTAGAAGTGCTTTACGTATACTGGCATTGAATTCTGCAAGTGTTCAAAAACTGGGGGGGACTTCTCTCAGAGCTAGCCAGGTACTATAGGATGCCCAGGAGTGCTTAGCTTCATTTGAATCTTCTGCCTATAAAAGAACTCCATATGATACTTGACATTACTTAGAGTGAAAACAGCAACCCTCTGTATGAACATGAGTGGTTACAGAACTCGTGTATTGGAGATCCCAGGGGAAAACACACACACAGGGGCATAAGCTACAATTTAAACTAAATTTGAGTTAGGGAGAAATCAGAGAACAGATTAAGTATAAAATGTATATTATGTATTTTCTATATAATCAATATAGTTATACATCTGCACATAATGCATAAGCCTTTTTATAGGATCCTGGAAGAACAATAAATGCCCTGTACTCAAAATGTAAAAAATTACAGTCCTTATAAGCCTTAACTTAGCTCCCTTGGCTATTTCTTCACAAAATGGCTACTAGTTCAGTACACAGGAAAAGCAGTGCTCATTTGATCAGCAACTCTGTCATTCATGGGGTTTTCCTTGTTGTTCAATCTGCAGTCCCATCATAGATCTACTAAACACAGTTAACACTACACCCAAAAGACAGAATGACTATGTTCTTGGTGGCTAACTTTTTCTTTTAGAAAAATTACTGTATTTTAAAAGCATCCTTCTGAGGAAAAGGGAGGTTAATTACTCCCTTTTCAGAGGTGGGCAAATGAGAAGCAGAACAGTCAAATTTAAGATTACCTACAATTTTTAGTGCCCAGTCTGAGATGTTACCTAATTTTCCAGATTACATCACCTCCTACATGCAAGGGAGAGCTCCCTGTGACTTCAGTTCTCAGCACTTCCACAAATCAAGTCTGTGCCAGAGACCTACGAAACAAGGATTTCAAAGCAGGCAGACATGTCCTTGCCCATGGCAGGGGGGTTTGACTAGCTGATCGTTAAAGGTCCCTTCCAACCCAAACCATTCTGTCATTCTATGACATCTGCAGGAAATGACTTGTTTAACATCACACAGGAGCTGTGTGTCAGAAGCGGGGCAGAATACAGCTCTCCAGGGCAGTTTTCCGTGGGTTTAACTGTGAGACCATTCTTTTTATCACTGCAGTTCCCTGATCTTATTTGGTACACTTCTTGCTCCTGCAACAAATGAACCTTGGCCTCAGAGGACAACAGCTCCAAATGTTCAACAGCCTTTTTTATTTCTGTGCTACCTTTTTTAATTTCTGTGCTATTGTATTGAGTTTGCATAGTTTTGGTAGCAGGGGGGCTACAGGGGTGGCTTCTGTGAGAAGCTGCTAGAAGCTCCCCCTGTGTCTGACAGAGCCAATGCCAGCCGGCTCTAAGATGGACCCGCCGCTGGCCAAGGCCGAGCCCATCAGCGATGGTGGTAGCACCTCTGCGATAAAGTATTTAAAAAGGGGAAAAAAAAAAACCCTCACCAAGAGCAACTGCAGCCGGAGAGAGGAGTGAGAATGTGTGAGAGAAACTACCCTGCAGACACCAAGGTCAGTGCAGAAGGAGGGGCAGGAGGTGCTCCAGGTGCCGGAGCAGAGATTCCCCTGCAGCCCCTGGAGAAGACCAAGGTGAGGCAGGCTGTCCCCCTGCAGCCCATGGAGGATGATGGGGAGCAGATATCCACCTGCAGCCCGTGGAGGACCCCACGCTGGAGCAGGTGGATGCACCCGAAGGAGGCTGTGACCCCATGGGAAGCCTGCACTGGAGGAGGCTCCTGCAGGACCTGTGGACCCGTGGAGAGAGAGGCCCACGCCAGAGCAGGTTTGCTGGCAGGACTTGTGACCCCATGGGGGACCCACACTGGAGCAGTCTGCTCCTGAAGGTCTGCACCCTGTGGAAGGGACCCACACTGGAGCAGTTGGTGAAGAACTGCAGCCCGTGGGAAGGACTCGGATTGGAGAAGTCAGTGCAGGACTGTCTCCCATGGGAGAGACCCCAGGCTGGAGCAGGGGAAGAGTGTGAGGAGTCCTCCCCCTGAGGAGGAAGGAGCAGCAGAGACAATGTGTGATGAACTGACCCCAACCCCCATTCCCCGTCCCCCTGTGCTGCTGGGGGGAGGAGGGAGAGAAATTGGGAATGAAGTTGAGACCGGGGAGAAGGGAGGGGTGATGGGAAGGTGTTTTTTTAGATTTGGTTTTATTTCTCATTACCCGACTTGGATTTGATTGGTAATAAATTAAATTAATTTTCCTGACTTTGCCCGTGACGGTAATTGGTGAGTGGTCTCTCCCTGCCCTTATTTCGACCCAAGAACCTTTTATATTTTCTCTCCCCTGTGCAGCTGAGGAGGGGAGTGATAGAGCGGCTGTGGTGGGCACCTGGCCTCCAGCCAGGGTCAACCCACTACAGCTATGTTGTTGAGTCACTTCGAGTTTTCTGTATTTTAAAAACTAACTAGTTCAGGTTATAGTCCTGAAAAAATATCTTTTTGAGTTTAAAAGTATTTATGGGTCTTTTTTGGATCACTATGAGGAATAGGCTGAGGCTGATCTACCTCGAAACAACAGTTGCCTTGTCTTACCAGTCACGACCCTCCGGACTTTTAGTCCCAGGCCTACCACAGTGCCATTTTGGCTCCTCATCCATTTCAGAGTCACCAGCAGTTCACAGGTATCCTATGAGGTCACTACTTTGTTTTCCTGACCTGGGGAACCAGGCATCCATACATTAAGTGAAGATCTCTGGAAGATATCTTTAGCTATATTTGCTTTATGTGATCCCCTTTGTTCCAACATGATATGCATAAGTAAAACCAGTTGTTCTCAGGTCTTGCGAAAGTGATGTCCCTCTGTGTCAATGGGAAAGGCAGCACTGCTTGGCAGGACTTACTGCTGATGCTAATGAAGAGCAATCACGTTGGAGGAGGAAGCAGCCACATCTCATTTTGGTCATCTTTCTTTAGGAAAGCTTTGACCCAGATTTACAGTTACCTCCAAAAAAGTTCTCATTTATTCATTTTTAGCTTGAAATGGTCTTTTGTCAAAACCACAAACAGGTACAATTCATGGGAATTCAGACTGGAACTTTCTGCCTGGGACCAGTTTGTACTAAATTAGGGGTAGAAGCAATGGAATTGATTGATGCAAGTAGTATAACACGAAGGTCCATGAAAAAAATCCTTCAATACTGAGTAAAGCTGACAAACTAAAAATTGACAAAACTGAGGCACCACACAGCTTTCAAGAAAATAAGGATTGTGTAGTAATAAATTTGCAAACCTCTGCAAGAGAAAGGGAACATTTCAAGTAGAGCACCTGTTAAGTATTTTATTAGCCTTCCAAATCAAACCCATCATTTCACATCCCTTGTTTCCAGGATCAGGTATCAGTCTCCTTGGAAAGCAGGAGGTGCAGCAGATAATACCCTCTGTTTCACTTTCAAGACTGCTTGCTTTCCAAGCATGTCTTTCTGTTTTTCTAAATGTCATGAGAACAGTTGTCATTTTTGCAAATGAAGGGAATGCTGGTATCATGGCAATTGCACGATTTCCAGAAAAGTGAAAGGCACAGGGCACGCTGACGGGGTTCACGCTGTGCTGCAGTTCACACCCAGATGAACTTCGCTCCTTGGAACTGTCTGTCCTCAGCACTTGCTGCAGCTGTGAAATTCGGAGCTGTGCCTTGGCTGCTGCTAGCTCCAGCACGGCGCGGTCACGCATCGCAGCCCGTCAAGCACTCAGCTTACAAAGGAACTAGCACTAAGCACACCTGTGTGATTTTGTTGTGATTTCACAGATATCCTCAGCTGCTCAGCTTCAAAAGACATGAAATAATGGATTTACTTCTGATATCCAAAGAGGATAATGTAGGATGTATTTATTTCAGGGCAAAATTCACTTTGGTTAGGGAAACAGTGTTGCCTTCAGTGTTCAATAAGAATTTTTAACATTTCAGTTAGAATACATGAAAAGAAAAGAGGGATTAACTCATAACTTTTAAGACATCAGAACTAGGTTTAATTCATACTATTGCTGTTATTATCAACCTAATTTTTGTAAAGGGAATTGTATTTAGTTTAAACCCAGTTAACAGTTTTGTGTCTTGTGCCGGAGTAGATCCTTACTGCCAATTCTGACCCATTAACGAGATCAGGGCTCCCTAAAGGCATCGAATGAGATAAATCAGCACACGCATATGCAGTTATTAAAAAACTGACCCTGTGCCACACAGTCCATGCATCTGAATGAAATACAGGCCTTACTTTTGCCCACAAATTTTACATTTTTTAATCTCTAAGTTGAAAGAACACAATATACTGTAATTGTACTGTATTTGTAACAACTTGTTCAGAAAGAGATTTTTGTAAAAGAACAATCATGAAGTGGAATTGAGCCAGTCAGATTACTGGCAAAGCTTCCTGCTGCATATGATTAGATAAAGGGAAAACGGAGACTGGAGAAAATTGATCCTCTCAGCAGAATTTGCCATAATTATATGCAGGATGAGGAATTAGCTATTATTTTACTGTTAAATTCCTCAAGTGGCCAGAAGGAACTGTTTTTTCGATCTAGTCTATGCAAAATGATGATCCTGTTAAGAAAAATGGAGATGTGGCCAGTCAATTTCTACAAAGCCGGTAATTTTTCTCCCTAAAACTTAGACAGCGGAAGGATGTATTGCGATTGCCTTACCAGCACTTCTCCAATAGCCCACTAGCTTCTGTTTAACAGAAGTTTTCATTTCAAGAGGTAAAATCATTGCATTTCACACATGCCTTCATCCCTGGCAAGTTGCAACGCAAAAAGCCTCTGAATCTCGAACGCTGTTCTGGTAAGGCGACCTCTTTGCCATGCTTCATTGCTGTCATTACCTGAGCTCTGCCCTGTTGCAAGAGCAATCACGTTGCTGTGAATCAAATTCTTGTGGTTTTACTAACGAAACAGGACTTCTCTGATTGCAAGCCTCTGTTTATGCAAGGAACTCACGGCTTGGAGTACAGCTTTCTCGTTGCTGCCTAATTCAAGTGGAGACAGTACTAATAAGATGCAATAATAATTCTGAGAAGATACAAATGACTCATTAACACAAACAGGGAGTAGGCTATGTAGCCTAACGAGAAGAGGGGATTGCCCTTAACGTAACCAAGTGCAGTGAAATTGCAACTGTGAAATCGTGGTAGGTTGGCACTGCTGGCCCGCGGGCTGGCTAAGAGCTGAGTTATCTGACAGAGGAACTGTGAGCGCAGCTATACGAGTGGAAAACTTCTCAGTGCTTCTCCTTTCCAAAAATCAGACACTGTTACATAATTATTCAAATTAGCAACATGAAACAGAATCAAAGGAAAAGGAAACAAAAGCAAGAAGCTATGAAAAGGGACAGCTTGTCTGAAAGATAATTATATACAGTTAAAAAGAGTAAGAAAAAAAAGCACTGTGTTTAGTATGCATCTAGATTAGCAATGCTCCTTCCTTAAATGCAGTCTGCTCCGCTAAGTCTCCCCATAATAATCTTTTATTATAGATGTTGCAAACATGATGATTTTATAGTTCATGACTGGGTGGGTGATCTTAGCTGCAATACTACTACAAGCCACCCATATCCCGACTGCTGAAATGGCCACACTGTGATTCTAACCGCCAAAATAATCACTAATTAAAACATAAAAAGGAAAAGAAGGGAAAAGAAAATCTGATTTACTAGGAGGGGCCCAGAAAAATCTCTCAAGTTGCCAGAGCTGTAATCTGCTTTTTGCTTCCTGCAGCCTCCCATGTAACCCAGTCCCTTTCTTCAGCCAGGAATGACACTTGTCTGCTGGAGCTGCCCAGTTTGTCCAACAGCACATTTGACTGTGAATGCACAGAGTTCCCCTTCATGCTAACCAGAAGGGTGCAACTGGGAGAAACCAGAAAATTATCATGTAGGCAAAACTGACAGGAAATTACTGTTGCAGCCATGAGTGATTAACACGTATGTGCACAGCAAGGAGAGTTGCAGACCAGTAACATGATGATACAATAATGCATTTAGCAGAAATAAAAGATGACTTTAATGGATATGATTCCAGAGAAAGCAGCTGTATTCTAGAGGTGGCTGTAGAAGTGGAAGTTCAATTAAAGGCCTTGTAACAACAACAGCTCTAACTATCTATATGCTGTAACTAATGGGCAAAGGGCATCTGGGGCACTGTCTTGGAGTTCTTCCCTAGAAAAGCCTTTATTTATTCTGTACATACCACCGGACCAGATGCAGCAAATAGCTTTATGTCATACAATTTTTAGATATTCTAATTTGCATCTTTAAGACGGAGGCAGACTAGCAGCATATCTTTAAAGACTGTCTCAGAATATATAGTTATGCACTACTGCATGGTAGTCCCTCAATTTTTATGACAATGTCAATTGCATAGCGTTGCTTCAAGAAAAAGTATGTTGTTTTACCGTTTGCCGGAGGTGTTGCTGGCTGACGAACTGAAAGACATCTGCATTTTTCATAGGCAGGAAAAGGTGAAAGATAAAAGTCTATGTGATAAAAATCAGTATGGACACATCATTGGTTTTCTTCTAAGCAGTATTATAGAATGGTTGGAGAGCCACTGTCTGTGAAAATCAGAATAAATGGCCTAGGAAAAATGGTGACTGACATGAGTGTCATGAGGTCATCAGATATAGTTTACCGAGCAGCAGTTTTTATCGAGTAAATGAGCTATCCTATTAGCTTCAACTTGTCTCCAAACAAATCTTCATTAACTAACCACCAAGCATGGCAAACAGCTCAGGCTTGATTATTGTGGGGAATCATCAGGGACTGAGCCAGAGAAATCACAGTGTAAATACAAGTCTAAGAGAAGACATGCCAGTTGCCTTCAACATCAGCCAAGTATTAAAATATGGATTCAATGGAGGTAGACCGGAAATCTGCAGTGAGGGTAAAGATGATTCAAAGTGTATGAAATTCAAAGTTCTTTATGAAAACGCATTTTAAGCAGACAAACTCATAAGAATCAGCAAAGTAGCTAAAGTGAATAGTGGAAAGCTGACTGGCAGATGACTTGTGCATTGGCAGCGCACGAAGCATTTGCAGGCCTCATTCTACAAAATTATTTAATGACATTGCCACTTTTGCAATGTGAAATTCTTTTCACTTAAGCTTATTTGAGAAGTGCGACACTTTCCTCCAATTTGATGAAAAGCCATGATTTTGTGACTTACTGCACTTTGAGGAAGATGTATGTTAATTTGGATTTTGAAAAATTTCTGTAATTGTCCCAGTAGAAAGATACCCATTTCTTCCCACTACATTATCAAAAATCAAGCATGCACCAGTTTTATTTTACAAGTGAAATGTTTTTCATAACAATATGAATGAGCTAGGTATTGCTGACAGCTTGAATTAATTATTTCCCTGGGCTTATTTCTCTCTCCTAAGAATCATAATGTCATGCTCCAACAACAATAACAGATTTTTCAGAAGAAAAAAATAGATGTAAAAGATGGTGTCAGATGATGCCAATGCAGCCAGTGCACTTCAGTATCACAACCTGACAATGCCTCAAGCCCCCCAAAAGTTAATATCACATTGAAAGTGAGAAAAAGAAAAGTGCTTTTCAAATGAGAAGCCTAGACCAGGTGGGTATGCCTCATCCTGCACCCATGAGGGTGCAGGTGGAAAAGGACTTGGGGGTGTTGGTTGGCAGCTGGCTGAGTATGAGCCAGCAGTGTGCCCAGGTGGCCAAGAAGGCCAACAGCATCCTGGCTTGTATCAGGAATAGTGTGGCCAGCAGGACTAGGGAACTGATTGTCCCCCTGTCCTCAGCGCTGGTGAGGCTGCACCTCGAGTACTGTGTTCAGATTTGGGCCCCTCACTACAAGAAAGACATTGAGGTGCTGGAGCACGTCAAAAGAAGAGCAATGAAGCTGGTGAAGGGTCTGGAGCATGAGTCTTATGAGGAGCGGCTGAGGGAACTGGGGTTGTTTAGCCTGGAGAAAAGGAGGCAGATCTTATTGCTCTCTATAACCCCCTGAAAGGAGGTTGTAGCCAGGTGGGTGTTGGTCTCTTCTCCCAAGTAACAGGACGAGAGGAAATGGCCTCCAGTTGCACCAAGGGAGGTTTAGATTGGATATTAGGAAAAAGGTATTTCTTCACTGAAAGGGTTGTCAGTCATTGGAACAGGCTGCCCATGGAAGTGGTTGAGTCACCGTCCTTGGAGATATTTAAAAGACGTGTAGATGTGGTGCTTAGGGACATGGTTTAGTGGTGGACTTGGCAGTGCTAGGTTAATGGTTGGACTTGATGATCTTCAAGGTCTTTTCCAACCAAAACAACTCTATGATTCTATGATTAATGTCACATGTCCCGAATTACTGCAATGATGTTGTTCGATAACCACTCTGTTTATTTTTTGAGATTAGTGATAGTAATTGGCAACATTTTGCAATTACACAGCTTCTGGCTTGGGATAAAAAGACCTTCTTTCATGTGCTTCTGCATAGGCTTTGGCCAGAACGCCACCCTAAAAGAGTCCCTGACTCCTCATGCTGGAGAGGCAGCCAGCTGAAGATGGAGTAAGGCTTTTTCTCCTCATTAGCAGTAGCTGGCAAAGTTAGTTTTTTGCCTGTTCTTCAAAGGTGATACAAAGGACATGCATGTACCAAAATTAATGTGTTGGGGAGGAGAAAACACAGATGGTTTGAGGGAAGTGCACATGGTTGCAGTGCAAATAGAAATAATTTCTTTAATGGAGACACGCTAGTTTTGCAATGGATGGTCTTTTTTTATCATTGTTTAGCACATGTACATGAAATATGGTGGCAGTGGTCAATTCACAATATGATGTTATGGACAACAGATGCAAGTCACCCAGGATTGCTCCATATCATTCCGCTGAGCATGTTCTCCTTGCTAATTGTGGGGGTGGAAAGAAAGATACAACCACCCCTTCTGTTTCTTCCATTTATGAATGTGACAGAAACAATCTTGACATTGATAAAAATCACTTTTTCTTGTGCTGCAAATTTGTCTGCTACTACAGCATAGGGAAAGTGTAAATATTTACCTCCCTGACATTTCCCAGGATCTCATCTTTTGTAGCAGCATAATGGAAAAAAAACCACAGCATTTGAAAAGACTGCCCAGAAATTACTTTTTGCAAACCATTTCTATATTATTTCCTAGGATCTGGTTGCACAATTTAAGCTTTCAACAGAAAATGGACTAGAAATGGTTACATTTGTGTCTTCTAAAAAATATCATAAACTGGATTCCAACAGATTCATGTTCTTGACCCAGACTTTTCTGGTTGTAAAGGCTCCTACAGTGATATAGAGGAGCCAGATGTTCCTGTGACACCAGGCATATGGAAATTATAAATGGATTCAACGATGCCGGCAGCTGAGGACACTCAGCACCTTTTACAATTAGACCCTCAATGAGCAAGGTTTGCAGGAAAGTCAGTCTCACTTTTACAGCTTAACAGACAGCTCTGATCTGCAATGCTGCCCTTAAAATATTAAAAAATGTATCTGCAAAACAGATAGGGGAAAGAGTTACCCTTCACTTGATGAAATTCCAACACTGCTGCTGTGGTCCCACAAATTCCCACAGCTATTTAAGCTTTCTATCCAGTGCATACTCTTATTTGTCATGGTCATTATTTTCCATTCACTAGTTTTGCCAGCCCTTTGAATGCAATAAAGGGATTCTGGATGCCATTAATTTGATGACCATCTCATATCCCTCTATATCTCCTGCCTGCAGGGGAACTGGAGACTCATCACAACCAGAACACATGTACTAAAATAAGTGTCAGAAACTGGCTACACTGGGGGATCAAACAGCATCAATAAAACATGCTAGATAGGACACCATTTCCATCTAGTCTACAGACCAAGTCATATGTGATGAACGAATAAAGAGAAGACAAAGCATTTTGGAAAAACTCAGGCATCTATTTCTCACCATCAACTATTCACACAAGGAAACGTGTTACTGATTCTACATTTTGTTGAAATGAATGAGTTTTGAAGTGCAGGACACATTTCTGTTTCATGAAATTATTCTGGACCCACTTTGTTACTCAGAATCAGTTTCTTCCTTGTTGTTTTCCTTCCCCTTTTGTTACTTCTTCTCATCTTTTTTCCTGAACCAACAAACTCTTTGCCCTTCAGTGAAAGGAGGTATGTTGAACTAGGAAAAAAAAGTATAATATTAAGAGTAAAACTTGCCTTAACTCCTCCTACTTATTTACAGACACATGTTTTCTCCATTGACATGTCTCACCTGTAGGGTGGGTTATTATATTTTAGTAAATAAAAAACCCCCACTCACATACTGTCAGGCTCAGTACCTCTTTGCCCTATAGCTGTTACTCAACCATCCCACCCAAGCTCACAGGACATAAGACCAGTCTTTGTACTCAGCACGAGTCTGCTCAACTTAGTTGTACAGGCTCTCCATTCTCAGTAAGCATTGACAGAAACAGGAAAAGGATCTCAGGACTGCAGCACATACTTGAAGTCCACATAGGGGGATGACTGGGAAGGTAAATCAGATTTTTTGAGGGTGTTCTCATTCGTAATGCCATATGTAATCTGTGGAAGCCCGTGACATCACAACAGATGTTGATGTGCTGCAGGCTGCAGAGTTGGCATAGACAAGACTGCCCGACTGGTAGCTGGATAAAGTCCTAGAGGAAGATTTGGGAAGGGTGAATTTTGATATTGGAAATCTTAACTAATGACTTCTTGCCCTTATTTGTCTCCCTTTTTCTGAAAAGAGAATAAGCATTTTGGCCTTAGCTGTGCATTAATACAATTTTTAACATGATCTCACTTCCCTATAGCAACATGCCAAAGAGGGAAAGAGGAAAGAGATGGTGTAAAGTGATACCTATAAGGACAGAGCCAGTAAGACGACAGTAACTGACTTCACCTAGATCAGAACATGCAGCCTTGCAAACCACACTGTCAGAGCTTCCAGCATTCCAGCACAGGCACAATACTTCCCCTCACCCCACCTCCATCTCTCTGAATACCTTCTTCCCCACTTCCTCCTTTTTTTTTTTTTTTTTTAAGAGGCAAATGGTAAAATGTCACATGAGAGTTCAGGGAACCGTGTGAGATGAGACCGTGTAAGGTCACGACACCAAGCGACAGCTAATTCTATCACTTGGGTGTAAATTACTCTTCATGCAAAATGGAAAGCGGCACATTTTCTCAGGACTTCCTGAGGCAGGCGGATTGGGGCTAGTAGTTCATGGGTAGTTTGGGTTTTATTTGTAGCTTGTTTATTTTTGGTCTACTAAGACCCTAGCTTTTTTTCTGCCACAGATGAACATAATTTTATTTCACTCTTAGCAAAGTTCAGGAGAAGACAGTTAAAAGGAATTGATAGCAAGTAATTTCAAAACAGAAATAGCCTGCTTTGTTTAAACAAAGAGTCTGCCAGCATTTATTTTGTTATACTATTACAATGTTCTGACTATCGTCTAAACCTTCCCAGAGGGATACAGATCTACACTTTATTTTAGCTAAAGACAGAATTAATTTGAAAAATCATTACAGCAAAAAGAATGGTTATCAAGCCACCATCGTCTTGACTGTGCAGAGACAAAAAGTAGGTATCTTTCTCAATGGAACAAGCAAGAGATCTGTAACAGTAAAGGGTTCTATCATGTTATTGTTTTTTTTCTCCTCTGATAGCTTAGCTCAAATCCTTGATCAGAGCAGCTAGGAATTGTTCTGCTCAGATGGCTTACTGCATTTTAAGTGGAATGCAATTTAGCACTCTCCCATCTGACCAAATCCAAATTCAGTAAGGGAAAACAATTTCCAAAGACCAACACATCCTTTTCCCCCTTGAGAGGCCAGACAGAGGTTGCGGCATTAGAACAGATTACCAGCATCTGCCTACACTGTGCCTTTGATAAAAGGGACTATTAGATTGTAATGACAGCTAGACTGTCCCTCTTTGCAAAATAACATTAGGCGTTTTCCAGATCCCAGTATTTGACTTCCATTGTGCTTTGTTATTGAGCATTGTAAGAAGCAGTGCAGTAAGATCAGTGTAATACCAAGAAATAAAAAGAGTAAATCACATCTCTCTGTACACTTCAGAGCTTCTGAAATTTTTTTTTCAATGTACAGATTTCTTTGCTGCCACATTCCCTTTGGGTTTATCTGTAGCATTACTAAAGAAAAAAGGCAGTCTCTGTTTCAAAAAGTGGTTAATAATATACGAACCCCATAGTCCACTATAGCTTCAAAGAGCCAATTATTGTTAGACTGTTGCATAAACACGTATTTAGGAAGCATGAAAATGTGTAGCTGTTTACTGGATCCAGTACCGAATGCATCATATCTGAGCTCTGAAATGGGAATTACTCACATGATGAAATATAATGGCTCCAAATGAATTGCTGTAGTAGAAGAGCTGAACTCATTAAACCCACTCATTAAAAATTCTTACTTAGTTTTTTGAAAATTCAAAATCACTCAGTCACTTTAAAAAGCCCGTCGTCACCAAATAGGTCGTCTGTAACTTCTCGGAACATGCTATGGCTCAAGAGAGCTTTGTAATTATTATATCTGAGGACAACCAAAGTATTCAGGTTTGCCTTAACAGAATGACATGGAACTTACTGCAGGTGGGTGGCAACACATTGCTGAGGACTGGACAGTAGCAGACACTAAAAATAGCAACCAGAGTTATTTTTATACACTGGATGTATTAATTAAGCATAACCCCTTCAGGAAAGAGGTCTAAATCTTGCTTCCCAAAAGACAACTGTAGTTAAAAGCCACACTAGTCTATTTTAGGAGAATGGCAGGAATTATTAGTGAAAATGTGATCGCATTATATAAATTGGGGCATGTCTTCGGCTTACTGATTCAGCTGATTTCTGTCACCACCATCACAAAAACATTGCATTGGAAACAAGCCAGAACAAAGAAACGATTCAGGTCTTTGTTGTATTTCTCCATAAAGTGAAAATTTAATTATTTGCCCTTAATTTGTTATAAGCATCTCAGCTGAGGGACAATGTATCCTTAATGCTCAGAGTTCTGCTGTTTTCAAGCAATGACCAGTTCCTGCGAACTACAGTTTGGATAAAGGTTATACTGTCCTCCTACAATATGTAAGTGGAAATGGACTGTGGGTTTATTTTATATTCTGCTGCATGTTCTACCGATTAGTTTGTGACTAAGCTGACATTGCTATGAGAAACCTGCTCCCTTGCAATGTAATTCCAGGCATATTTCAAAGGGGGTTGGTTCCTACTCCTGCTTGCAAGTCAGAAAACATTGTCCCCAAAAATACGGATGCAGAAGGCTGCAGAGTCAGAGCTATTGAAGTCACATCAGCCTGGCCCTGCACCCAAGCTCACTGTGAGGATGCCGGACCTGAGCTAAACTGCTGCTTCTACCTGAGGTAGACCTGTCAGCCAGCCCAAGCTTGACGGCACAGGGTAGACTTGCAGCAATGAGCAGAAGAGATGGTTGATTTAGCCACTGCTTCTTGGATTGTGGCAAAATCACTGAGGTTTCATGTTTGTTTATAGGCTTAGAAAACAGTTAATTCTCAGCTAATGAGACTTGATGCATGCAGTGCTCAGTCAGCACAGCAACCTTCAAATTACTATTTTGCTTGCAATGCCCTCCTGTACTTTTGTTACAGTAAATCAAGTGGTGTTTTGTCTCAGCTAGGCATTGGACGTTCAGATGCATTCATATACACAGACAAGCAT
The DNA here is from genome assembly GCF_028858705.1 of Grus americana. Taxonomy (NCBI): domain Eukaryota; kingdom Metazoa; phylum Chordata; class Aves; order Gruiformes; family Gruidae; genus Grus; species Grus americana. Next base: position 54,222,677 of record NC_072853.1, read on the forward strand.
GGCTGCAGGCTCCATCAGGGGTACTTCTACAAAGTACGTGCACACCAGCAGGAGTGGGGTGCACAACCGTGGCACCAGGGTTCTCTCACTGCATTAGTACACCAGGGGGTCTCCATCTAATTGGGGCTCTGGACACTCCTACAACAATCTCCAGATAGTGGTGTGTTTGTGTGTTGGGTTTTGTGTGGCAAGGTTTTGGTAGCGGGAGGGGCTACAGGGGTGGCTTCTGTGAGAAGCTGCTAGAAGCTTCCCCTGTGTCTGATGGAGCCAATGCCAGCCGGCTCCAAGATGGATCCGCCCCTGGCCAAGGCCAAGCCAATCAGCGCCTCTGTGATAACATATTTAAGAAGGAAAACAAAGGAGTTAAAAGTTTTTTGCAACCAGAGAGAGGAGCGAGAAGATGTAAGAAACTCTGCAGACACTAAGGTCAGTGAGGAAGGAGGGGGAGGAGGTGCTCCAGACACCAGAGCAAAGATCCCCCTGCAGCCCGTGGTGAAAACCATGGTGAGGCAGGCTGTCCCCTGCAGCCCATGGAGGAAGGATGAGGGGGTGTAGAGATTCTACCTGCAGCCCGTGGAGGACCCCACGCTGGAGCAGGTGGAGGCACCTGAAGGAGGCTGTGGCCCGTGGGAAGCCCACGCTGGAGCAAGTCCGGGCCGGACCGGTAGACCCGCGAAGAGGGGAGCCCACGCCAGGGCAGGTTTGCTGGCAGGACTTGTGACCCTGTGGGAGGGACCCCACGCTGGAGCAGTCTGCTCCTGAAGGTCTGCACCCTGTGGGAGAGACCCCACGCTGGAGCAGTCTGCTCCTGAAGGTCTGCACCCTGTGGGAGAGACTACGCTGGAGCAGTTCGTGAAGGACTGTAGCCCGTGGGAGAGACTCCATGTTGGAGCAGGGGAACGTTGAGAGGAGTCCTCCCCCTGAGGACAAAGAAGCGGCAGAGACAATGTGTGCTGAACTGACCGCAACCCCCATTCCCTGCCCCCTTGTGCCGCTGAGGGGGGAGGAGGTTGAAGCCGGGAGTGAAGTTGAGCCCGAGAAGATGGGAGGGGTGGGGGGAGGTGTTTTAAGACTTGATTGTATTTTCTCATTGCTCTACTCTGTTTTGCCTAGTAATAAATTAGATGAATCTCCTCTCTACGTTCAGTCTGTTTTGCTCCTGACGGTAATTAGCGAGTGATCTCCCCCTGTCCTTATCTCGACCCAAGCCTTTTGTTAGACTTCTCCTCTTCCATCCCGCTGGGGGAGGGGTGAGTGAGCGGCCGCGTGGCACCCAGCTACCGGCTGGGCCTAAACCACGACAGTCCTTTTTGGCGCCCAACGTGGGGCTCGAGATAAGGATAGTAATTGGAAGAGGTAAGGAGCAAAACATGAACTGAATGTAGTTTGAGAATGAAATAGTGGTGAAGGGATGAGAGGTGGATTCCATGTTTTGATTTTGGTGTGGGGAATTCTTTTTTCTTTGTAATGTGATTACTGTTTGTGAATTTTTTGTGTTGAATGTATATTTTAATGATAATTCTTAAATATGTGATTCACAGAGGCGAGGGGTGGAATGTGTTGGGTTTTGTGTGGCAAGGTTTTGGTAGCGGGAGGGGCTACAGGGGTGGCTTCTGTGAGAAGCTGCTAGAAGCTTCCCCTGTGTCTGATGGAGCCAATGCCAGCCGGCTCCAAGATGGATCCGCCCCTGGCCAAGGCCAAGCCAATCAGCGCCTCTGTGATAACATATTTAAGAAGGAAAACAAAGGAGTTAAAAGTTTTTTGCAACCAGAGAGAGGAGCGAGAAGATGTAAGAAACTCTGCAGACACTAAGGTCAGTGAGGAAGGAGGGGGAGGAGGTGCTCCAGACACCAGAGCAAAGATCCCCCTGCAGCCCGTGGTGAAAACCATGGTGAGGCAGGCTGTCCCCTGCAGCCCATGGAGGAAGGATGAGGGGGTGTAGAGATTCTACCTGCAGCCCGTGGAGGACCCCACGCTGGAGCAGGTGGAGGCACCTGAAGGAGGCTGTGGCCCGTGGGAAGCCCACGCTGGAGCAAGTCCGGGCCGGACCGGTAGACCCGCGAAGAGGGGAGCCCACGCCAGGGCAGGTTTGCTGGCAGGACTTGTGACCCTGTGGGAGGGACCCCACGCTGGAGCAGTCTGCTCCTGAAGGTCTGCACCCTGTGGGAGAGACCCCACGCTGGAGCAGTCTGCTCCTGAAGGTCTGCACCCTGTGGGAGAGACTACGCTGGAGCAGTTCGTGAAGGACTGTAGCCCGTGGGAGAGACTCCATGTTGGAGCAGGGGAACGTTGAGAGGAGTCCTCCCCCTGAGGACAAAGAAGCGGCAGAGACAATGTGTGCTGAACTGACCGCAACCCCCATTCCCTGCCCCCTTGTGCCGCTGAGGGGGGAGGAGGTTGAAGCCGGGAGTGAAGTTGAGCCCGAGAAGATGGGAGGGGTGGGGGGAGGTGTTTTAAGACTTGATTGTATTTTCTCATTGCTCTACTCTGTTTTGCCTAGTAATAAATTAGATGAATCTCCTCTCTACGTTCAGTCTGTTTTGCTCCTGACGGTAATTAGCGAGTGATCTCCCCCTGTCCTTATCTCGACCCAAGCCTTTTGTTAGACTTCTCCTCTTCCATCCCGCTGGGGGAGGGGTGAGTGAGCGGCCGCGTGGCACCCAGCTACCGGCTGGGCCTAAACCACGACAGTTTGATAACACACATACCGAGTCTGAAGGAAAAGCATAGCTCAGATCAACACGATCTGTACTCCTATATAAATCTGATCACCTGAAATGATTATCACTTTAATGTGTGCAGTATAATCAAGGGAAATGAATTAATGGTAGATTATCTTTAGGCACGTTGTATATAGATGTATGCAAAGGGATTCTGTACAATTTTTCATTTCTGTAAAGAAATTAAGAAAAGACTAACAAATAATGAAGCATTACATTTTATGTACCTAATTACTGCATCCTCTTTATTTGTACTGCCACTAGATGAACAATCTCCTTAAAAGTTCTTTTCTTAGAACGATATAAATTTCTGTTAAAGATCTTTTTCTCCTGAAAAATCATTTTTTCCTGTTTCATTTGAGACTGTCAAATCTACAGGTCTGATGGCCATGCTATTACTAGCATCTAAAAAGCTAGTGATGTACCCATTTCAGCCTTGGAGATGTCCGAGTCATTTGGACAACTGGAAAAGTCAACCACACAAGCGCTATCTGAACAAAATAGCAGAGTTGTTCTGTGCTTCTGGAAATGTTCACAAATTAAGACAATACATGCCTTCAAGACATTTTAAGATCACGGTTTTGAAAGACTAAGATATATCTCATATTCTTACCTCACTAAGAGCCTTAGCCCAAAAGTTTAGAAGCATATCAAGCAAATGAAGAGTAAGAATAGTAAGCAAAGATTGAATACCAAAGGGTATTACAAACCTTTCATTTCCTGCACTTGGAAAACATTTATAACTTTGGAGACCACTTTTAAATCCTCTAAGCTTTATGTTTTCAGAGGTGGAAAAAATAAATAGGCCATACCCTACAAAACATAGTCCTTCTCTCACCCTTTCTCTTTAGGAAATTCGGATCTTTGGCTGTGCCCTTATGCTCAGCAAGTTGCCTGAAATTGCAAGGACCGAGCACTTTCCTGAAGTGCTGAGAGGGAAAGTGGACTTGTCATAAAGAAACCAAAATCACCAAGCTCCAGGGTGAATGCCACAGGTTGCCTCTCCAGATCTGGGCAGTGTCTCAGAGAGGACCAAACTGTTTAAATTTAATATTCATAATCATACAGAGAAAAGAGGTAGAACCAGGGAGCATGATGAAAAATTGATGTAATACATCCCACTACCTGACATCACTCAAATTGCGAACCAGCTGTAACTACCAAGTATTCTTAAAGTAGAGGCCCGTGTAATATTTATTCTAGTAATCACTGTCTTTCAGGCCACAAAGTTCCACGTGTCTTCAGGACATACAGACTTTATATCCAAAAGGTAAAATGGAATTTATCAAACATTTCAATTCCTGTTCTCAATTGACATAAAACTACACTACATGTAAACTGACCTGGTGCGACCTGCCAAATGTTTAGGTAGCCTTTCCGTGGCTGAGTCTTTCTCATGGCTCAGTCCTGCTCCTTCTCAGGCACTTATTATCAGAGCAATTTCCATAAATGCTTTGCATCACGCTTTAAGTCAGTTAGAAATGTCCCAGCAAGAGCTCTGTTCTGAGTTTCTCTCATTAAGAACTTCTACTGGCTTCATAAACATGTTTTTTTTTGGTTTTGGGTTGGTTTTTTTTTTGTGTGTGATATGGAGCTTAGCATTCATAAAGCTGACTTCTGGGATCGACAAGACGAAACTTGCTACAGCTACAGTCAGATGCCTCTGAAATCGGAAACAGTGTTCTCCTCCAAGGTCAGCTCCTCATTAGTAAAGGAAAACATTTTTAAGTGCTGGTTTAAGCAGTTTGATAGTGGATCCAAAGGCAGACTGCATTTCAGGATTAGTCAAGGAAACAGAGGAAATGAACCATGTAAATTCTTTGTCAAACAGTTTTCTACTCTCTTCAAATCTATTTTAAGGTTCAACATCTGCGTGAAGGCCCTAACTTAGTTATATTTTTTCAGACCTTGTGCAGAAATATCTTAATTTTGGTACAGATCCAGAAACGAATCCTAGCTTCAACTGGAAATCAAATTTGAAATCCTAATTCCTTGTTTCTTTTTTGGACAGAACAGTCTCTGAAAGAACAGTTCTGAGGAGTCCAAAAGAGCTTGGACACAGCTGGCGTACAGTCAGTTACAGCTTCCTTCTCCACAGGATTTGATTTTATTTTTGAATTATGCTTGGCACAAGTCTATTTTTAAAGTTGTTTGCATTTTTCTTTTTCTTTCTTTCTTTCTTTCTTTCTTTCTTTCTTTCTTTCTTTCTTTCTTTCTTTCTTTCTTTTTTTTTTTATTGGCTAGGCAGCCCCTTAGAGATTTTCCACAAAATACCTTACCCCCTCTTGGTCAGATGTTCCAACGAATGGAAGGAAAATAGCTTGCTCAGCTGAAGCACCATAATTAGCATATACTGCGATAACTCCCAGTCCTTCTCTAACCTGCTGGCTACACAGCATGATTTCCTTGGGATTTTTGTTTGTTTTGCTTGTAGGCAGAAGTGTAATATTACTGAGAATCACCAGATGGCATTGCTGCAGATAACTTTGATATTCCTGTTTACCTGACTGTACAGACATTGGATATTGAGAAAATACTTGCAATCTAGTGCAGAGTTTTTGCCGATGTTGCTGCTCCAGCTCCATGAAAGAGGTGTTTTCAAATTAAACATATCCAATCTCAATCATATATTTGTAACCACATGTGCTAATGCCTGAGCTCTCACAATGTTACAGGATATTTTTGCAGCAAATGAACGTGCACGGCTGCACAGGCATGGTTTAGAAACACAGACACAAGAAATGTGGGTGAAAGATGTTTTTTAGACTGCTTTAAAATTTCTTTGCTTCTTAATTACTATATTCTTTAAGCTTATTGAAATGATTTACAGACTTTTAAAACTGTTAAAAGGCTACCTATTTAGTGACTGAATCTGTTGGCTGAAAAGCTTCAGCTATAATGGTTGCATTTGCAAATAACCTGGGATCAAATTATACAATAACTCACACCTCATTAAATTCCTCTGAAGAGACCAAATTACATGGGTGGTAATTTTTAGTGCAGGCTATGGTGTATAACATATGCCAGCACTTTAGAGCTGCTGTAGCTCCCAGCCTGCACAGCCCCGCTCCCAGGGACCCGCAGCTGCCGCCTCCACGGGTCTGACCGATGCTGAACGAGCAAATAGGAGGGTGAATGGCCTTTGTCAACTGCTTAGCTTTCAAGGCATGATGAAGTTGTGATGTAGCACTTATTTCCCAAATGTCTCTATTTCCATATAAAGTGGTAAGACCGTATTTTCTCTTCTTCATTTCAATGTCCTTCATTTAAAAACAAGGATAAAAACTAATTTCACATATAAGACTGCCTCATGAACAAAGTACTCGCCTCCCAGATACACGCAGAAACTTCACTTTGGTGACGTTAGGGTTTTTTTCCCCACCCACAGTAGAACGTTTCATTTTTTGATGACAACAGGTTTGTGCGTACAGCCCCATTTTCACACTTGGGATGACACCTGATGCAGTCACCCCGCGGCATTGCCACGATAGCACTAAGACCAGCGCAGGCTGCAGAGGCCACCAGTTGGGCAGTGACCCATAGAAGAGCTCGTTGCCACAGCTAGCACATTAGCACTGGACTTGTAGTTAGATTGAGCACATCCTCAGTAACTGAACAGCTATGCCAGTAGAGATATATTCCTAATTCCAGAACTAAACCTCTAACACTATGTGGCAACAGGAAATTAAAACCTGAGGCTGCAGCCACTGTAGCATAAGCTAACAGGCAGAGGAAAGTGTGATTTTTTTGTCCATAGTGCTTCATATTTTTATCCAGATGCCCTGGAAAGCTGTGGGTTGTTGCTCTGGAGGAATAATTTTGAATCCAGTGGGCAGGCAGCTCTCTTGTCTTTTCCATCATCATCAAGTTGGCATTTTCCTGGGCTTCCAGCAGTCAAAGAAATTCCCAATATCAGTGTATGATCACAGCTTTGTGCATTAGTGAATAAAAAGCCAGGTCCCTCAGGGAATTGCTAATGTTGATGAAAGGAACATTGCTTGGTAGAACAGGTAGAGGTGCTTTTGGGGCAGGGGGATGGCTGTCTTATTTGGGGATGTCAAATCCATAGTTTAGATCATAACTGCCCTTATGTCTCCCACAAAAGCATTTGAAACATCACCTCAGTGGAGATACGTCTGAGATACTGTTCTCCTTTCTTCTCATCTGCCTAGCTATTGTGCCATTTCCCATTTTATTGAAGCAGGTATTAATCACAGAATCATAGAATGGTTTGGGTTGGAAGGGATCTTTAAAGACCATCTATTTCCAAACCCCCTGCCACGGGCAGGGACACCCTCCACTAGACCACACTGCCCAAAGCCTCATCCAACCTAATGTTAAACACTTCCAGGGATGGGGCCTCCACAACCTCTCTGGGCAACCTGTTCCAGTGCCTCACCACTCTAACAGTAAAGAATTTCTTTCTAACATCTAATCTAAATTGACCCTCCTTCAGCTTAAACCCATTACCCCTTGTCCTGTCACTACACTCCCTGATAAACAGTCCCTCACCAGCTTTCCTGTAGGCCCCTTCAGGTACTGGAAGGCTGCAATTACATCTCCCTGGAGCCTTCTCTTCTCCAGGCTGAACAACCCCAACTCTCTCAACCTGTCCTCATAGGAGAGGTGCTCCAGCCCTCTGATCATCTTTGTGGCCCTCCTCTGGACTCTCCAACAACTCCATGTCTCTCCTGTACTGAGGACCCCAGAGCTGGATGCACTACTCCAGGTGGGGCCTCACAAGAGTGGAGCAGAGGGGGAGAATCACCTCCCTTGACCTTCTGGTCACGCTTCTTTAGATGCAGCCCAGGCTACCGTTGGCTTTCTGTGCTGCTAGTGTGCATTGCCAGGTCATGTTGAGCTTCTTCTCTCCCACCAACGCTCTCAGGTCCTTCTCCTCAGGGCTGCTCTCAATTCATTCTCTGCCCAGCCTGTAGCTGTGCTTGGGATTGCCCTGACCCATGTGCAGGACCTTGCACAAATTAATAGAAACCATCAACGGTACTTTTCATGTTATTTCTCTTCTGTGAGCCAGCCACAGGCAACAGCAAGGTAGTCAATATAGATGCTTTTGGGTGGAATTAATTCAGCTCTAATCCCCATTAAATGGGTAGTGGTATGTAAGTCAGGTAGTAAAAGAGACAAGTTGTTTGAAATGCTACCGGTGCAAGGGATGTGCCCAAGAATTAAAAAATGAGAAAGATAACTCAGTAAAATTCCCACAGCAGAAAATGGATACCTACAGCAGTCTTTAAATGCTTCTCGTGATGTCCAAAGAGAGGGCTGAAAATCATTCCTCTCTCTGCATTTTAAGGGGTTGACTACAGAAGCAGTAACCCAAGACAGACCACTGGATTACATTTTTCAATAACATAGCTTTGTTCATATGATTTTTTAATAAAGCCAGCTACTCAGAGAAGACACCAGTCCTCCGTTTGTGGTTGTACTACAAAAAGAGGAGCATAAACAAGAGACAGTTTACAATAACTATTTTCCTCTTTCAGGTTTTCCAGTGCTTTTGGCTGATACATACAGCCAACCTTCTCCATTTATACACCATCATCCCCAAACACAGGCACCATTTTTCTAAGCGACAGAAGCAATCTCTTATATCAAGATAATTAAAAATAGTTATTCTTTTCTGGATTAATGATTACAGTTATTTTTTGTAAAGGAAAAGTGTTAACAGAGCCATCCTCAAAGAACTGAAAAACCACTCTGGGGTACCCAAGGTGATCTAATATAGGCAAATGCACACTGAAAAAATCCTTGAAAACTCCCATCCTTCAGCTTTTGCCTTGGAATACATTGGACACAAGCTAATACTCTGCAATGAAGCAACACATACCTCATGTAAATCCTGTCTTTGTGGTGTGGTGCAAATCCTGTGTGCATGCAAGAACTACTTTTATAGCAGAAATGTTGTCACATATTTCTTAAGGGTTAGTGATTTAGAAGAGAACTGCTCTGCAGCATTTGCTAAAAACTCTTTGATGTTTGTGATGTACTGCCAATGTATTTCCAACAGTACTTAAACTTGTTACTTTTAGAAAAATCATGAATTAAGCTGAACGTTTTTGGTAAAAGGATGGAAAGTGTCCTTTGATGACATAAACCAATTGACAAGAGGCTTTAAAAAAGACTGGAGTGAGAGATAAGGAACTTACAAGGTATAAACAACTGCACCTGTGAGATAACACACAAAAAGGCAAAAATTTAAAGTACAGAAAACAGAAATTACAGAACTGGGAACAGAGATAGTAGATACAGTGAAATACTTATTATAGTCAACATTAGTCTTGAATATGAATAGTACATGTATAGTAAATGAAGCTTGTGTAAAGCAGTAGAATGGATGCAGAGAAGTCAAGAGAAAGAGGGTGTCTCTTCTCCCACAGGGAAGAGCACACACACATAATGGTTCCTGCCTCTTGCTTTCCTAAATGAGAGAGGCAGATTTGGATTTTGGTTTGTGACTTGCTTTTTCTTCCCCTTAAGCACTAATTTTGGTGACAGAATCTGGAATTCATCATGGTTATTTCCAAAAGAAAAGCAACTTCAAACACTAAAAGGAAGGTTTGTAAGTCTCACTTTTAGATGCAAACCTCTCCCTCTTGCAAAGCTTGAACAGTTTGAACTGCAGAAGGACTAACAGCAGGATGTAAGCACGCATGTTTTGACCTGCAGACCTCTTCTTCCCTTCTTTTTTCCCACCTCTGAGATATGGCCTGGAGAGCTGCAACAGTCTCTCTGAGCCATTAAAGAACACATCCAGCAACTTTTCACTTTTAGAAAAGACAAAGATGACCTCATCTTTGTAGAAAAACTCAGCAGATGGACCCTCCTCTGCTGGTAAGAGCCAGCAGAGCTGCTAACCCAGAGCCTGCACGTTCAGGCTTGCCAAATTATGATTGCTCTTTTGGGGAGGATAGCAAGAGGAGACATGACCTTGGACTTCCCTTCTATGTGCTTTTAGCCCAGAATAAATTAGCTTGGATGTAGGAGACAACACAACTGCATCAGCCTTGATCTGTGCATAGTTTTAGGCTGATTAGTCTGTCCAGCTCCCTGATGAAATGCAGACTCTCTTATAGGCTTGGTATCTGACAGGGAAGAGCTCACCGTTGATCTGATGGAGCTGCACAGAAAGGTACCTTCCCTTTCCACCACCCCTCTGGATTTCCCTTTTTGTTACTCACCAGTACTGCTCTGGATGGTCCTCACCGTGGTGGTTGTACGTGGGGGAGATGAGGACCGCAGGGATATGCACTCGTCGTCCTGGGAGCAGCCCTTCTCAATGGCTCTGACGTAGCTGTGGCTCCTCATACGGAAGCAGCCCGGCATGGGCAGATCCAGTGCCTCCACTGCCTGAGACTCAAGTTCACTGAACACCGACTCGCAGACGGATTCGAACTGACCATTCACCTCCATCTCACTCACCTGCAGGCAAAGAGCGGGCAGGTTCAATGCATCCAACACACCAGCCTAACCGGTACAAACACTCACAAGCTATGGTGGCACAATGGCCAACATCTGTTAGAAGATGCCTTCACACATGGGGAACAGGTGAATGGCACATAAACACATCCCATTCTACAAAGCAACAATTGTTAAAAGAAAAAAAAATGTACAAAAAGGGGAGACAGAGGCTTTAGGCAGAGATTCAGCAGCTTTGGCTCTTGGTTCCTGCTAATACTGGTGGGAAGCTGGGAGTCCTCATAGCAGCGTCTGGTTTATCTCACCCTGGGCCCACAGCAGAGGCTGAACCTCTGGCCATTATGACCATTATATTGAAAAATATAAATCACACTCTTTCTTTGGGGACCAAGGGGAAAGAAAAAAAAACCCAGGTCAGCTTAACCCTGGTACACAATCAATGCAACCCACAGGCAGTCATGGTGATAAACCTGAGGGGTTGGGAAGCTGGGGGGGTAGAAGTGGTAACAACCAGTTGGGAAGGGGAGGCTGATAAGGGAACCAGCTTTGCTGCAGGGGAAAATGTATGTATAACTACATCTCTGGGCTGACTCTTTTGGCTGAGCACGAGAGATGCAAGGGTATCCTTAGACCCTTTGTGGAGCAGACACTAGGTGGTGACAAAGACTTGCACTCACGTAGATTAAAGAACATTCAAAAGCATGTGGCCTTGCTGCAGGTCTTGCAAACCTGGAAACCACTTACCTCATTTTAATTAGTAATGGCTGCTCATGTTTCTAAACTGAGAATAGAGCCCTGAGCTTAACATTAAAGCACAATAATTATTACTGTAGGAAACATGCACATGGAAAGCACCACTTGAGGATTTTGTTGGTTTTCAAGCATGCAAAAGACCAAGATTGCAAGACAGGATAAGACTGTGTTAGGGTGGTGGAAAAAAAATCTAGAAATTTTTTTCCAGGATGAATTTTACTGAGGAAAACATTATGCCAAGTATTTGTACACATAAATGAAAAGGGAAATCTCAGAGTAGAACATATTTTTTCAAAGGGAAACTGCTTAAAAGAGCATGGAAGGGTAGTGGATAGCTTATCATAAAGAACAATCCCATGTTCCAATATCCAATACCTGAAATCCAATATGGTGGGGAATAGCCATATCCCCAAATAAATATGTCTGAATTAATGCTTTTTAAAAAAACCCTGAGCTTCTTCATACTGGCAAATGACACTGTATCTTTGGAAGACAGCTTTGTATAAGTGTTAGATGTCCAGCTAAATAAGTAACCTGACCTAATGTTCATGTAGTTGCCTCTGAGACCTGAATTTCAGTGCTGTTTCCTCCTGTATACATCCTGACCCTCTTTCCAGAGCATCAGTCCATACCCTATGCAAAGTGCCTCACTATAAAATACACAGGTGGATACTCTGAGGTTGCAATGCCCAAATAGAGAATTCTGCAGAAATTCAAACTACAGCTCCATTCTGAATGGCACATATATTTGTTATGGTCACAGCTAAAGTCCTGGCATCAATGACGTCACACGCTTTTTTTTGACATTGCAGTGACTTGACATGCCAATAATAAGGGGCCAGTATCCTGCACCACAAATCCTGCCTGCTGCACTTCTGGACTAGTGTAAGAAAATTCTTTTATCCAGGTGATTTATCCAAATGATCCACTTAAGCAAGCAAGCCAAAAGTCATACCAAGGAGCTACAGGATTTAGCAGATGAACTACTGGCCCACTGCCTGGTGGAGTGCTGGCACTTTCATATTTCTTTCAGATCCATCCCTGACCAATTCAACTGTAGAAGCATGTTGTATGCAAGGATAGGCTTTTTTGTGATGCTAAAACTCATAAACTGAATGTGTCACAGCAGACTTTTTTTTTTTCTGGCTTAGAACGAGCATGAAGAGATCTTACAGAATTTCAGGGCAATAATACCTTTGCACTTAATATATATACTACGACATTTGTACTATATCAGTGAACATTTCAGAGGTTCACAGAGCCAAGAATGTATACAGTAGCATAAAGAAAGCTTTAAAAATTCTAATAAAATACTAATAAAATTGTGAAAAACAAAATACTATGGACTTAATGTTCTTTTAGCATCTCTCTCAGCATGTGAATTTTTTTTTTTTGAGGCATTCAAAAAAATTTGATTTCAGGTACAAAGCACAAGATCCTTAAGAGAATCCTGTTTAAAGACACTGTTGATGAGCACCTGCTTTTGGAAAAGAAAACTAAAAAATCAGACTGCTCCTTCAAACAGATTACATCTTGTGCCACTCATCCATTTGCAAAGGGCAGGTTATGGCATTATCAAATGTTACCCTCTCAAAACTGAGACTGTGTGAAAACATTTCTGTTTTCTTAAAAACATTATGAAAATGTGTGGCATGCAACATCCTGATTCCACTTAAAGCAAAACCCAGTTTCTCCTATTGCAAGGGCCTGGCTGGTGTCCAGCGTGGTGGCTGCCCTCCAGGCCACCACGGGTGTATGTCACCCACCTGACTGATGGTGCTCATGGCTCTCATGTAGCTCTCGTTGCGGGAGCGAAACTTGGGGGATGTCAGCAGCCCCGCGGGGTCCAGGCTGTCCAGGCTCCTGTTGATGGAGACTTCGCTCACTGCCCTCAGGTAACTGTGGCTGCGGATCTGAAGCTTTGGCGAGTGTTCGCTGGATATCCTGGGAGGTTTTGGGAGAAAAAAAAATAATAAAAAATAGAAATTTCATTAAATCTGAATGGCCTCATCAGAAGTAGGGTAAAGAGAGGAGAGGCCCAATAGTAAGATTGGCTGCATGATCCTAAACACATCAGCTGAACATCTACTTCTTGCAATGCAGTTGGTAGGAACTGTAGGGGCTTTATTCCTCTAAAGGGTTGTTCCTCCATGAGAACCCGGTGCTGATCAGACCTGTGGGTGCTGTGACTCTGACACCCACATATATACCTGTCTAACCAGGCTGCTTCTCGTGGAGCTTTCAAGGGTGTATGGGCAAATAGGGCAGGCAGATCATACACAACATGTATGACACTCATAGTACATCTTAACCTGGGAAATCATCTGAAGAACTTGGGGCACCTGGTAAGGTTTGATGTGCTTTAAATTTTATTTTATTCCTGGCTTAAGTTGAAAGTTCAGAAAATGTAGACCAGGGAAATAGCTTTACATGGCTCGATGTCAATTTAGAAGTTTAAAAAACACAGTTGTATTTCTGAAGTGATAACAAACCCAGCTTTCCAATAGCAGTGACAGATGAGATGCACAAGCAGTCAGAAACAAACAAAAAACCCCCATAGGTAACGTGCACAAACTACAGTACTCCTGCCATACGTGCTTAGAGTTGGCTAGCAAAGGTTATAATGTGTAGCTACAATCCTCCACCTGCGAGACATTTTATCCTCTGAAAATGCCAGATGAGTGCTGTCTTCAAAATCTGAGGCATCCTATAAAGATGAGTCACAAAAAGTGATCCATGTCATGCCTCTTATGCAATACTATTAGTGTGGGGGATATTTCTTCTTAAACAATTAAAAGATAAATTATTGAAAGGGTGATTCTTCAATATTTTTATTGGAATATCTTTAAAAGTCTCCAAGTATTACAAAGTAAACAAATTAAAATAGTATTTAAATGTCCATTTTAAAATGTAAATCTCACATGGATGTTTGCAGCTATATGAAAGAAAAACCTGTAACCTAATTACAGGCTTAATCTTGGTCCCCTAGTCTTTAGAAATAAGTACACAGCTGACCTGAAAGAAGAGAATCTATTTTATGTCTAATTCCTCAAGCATTTTCAGATATTTTGTATTCAAGTAGCTAATGATGGTAATTAGTATGAGCAATCTCCCAGTGGCATGCACAATTCTGGTAATTGTCAACGTAGTTTAGGAGGACAATTCCATTGTGTAATCGCACACCTAAGTAGTTCAGAAACTGGGTCTGTTTCTGAATGGTACAATACCGTAATAAAATCTAGGTCATCTCTACAACACCGTATTCTCTGACTACTAATTACCTGCCTAATAAAAATACATAAACTTATGCTAATTACTAGATATTCCTGTCACAAGATGAAGATAAAGCCTTTGCTTGCCATTTTCACTGTGCATACAGTGCACTACTCACAGCAGCCATGTTCATACGCTTTGACTCCTTACGCCATTTGATTCCACATGACAAAAGTAGAAAGCTTTTTAGACATCATAATTAGCAGTGTTCCAAACAACTCAAAAAAAGGAAGAGAAAGTGATGAAAAAGTGACCGTTACTAATGTTTAGCTGCAACATTTTGATAACTAACACTAATCGTGGAACTCTTGGAAAAAAAATTCTTGTCTATTATTTGACAAAAAATAAAGAAATAAAAAATAAAAAAGATAAAATAGAATGAATAATTCAACAAACATAATTTTTCAGATGCACGTGAGCTACTTCACCACCCTGCAGATCTGTAAACTGATCAGCATTGCTTGAAATGCATTTCTTAAATTAATTCAAAATGTATTTTATGACTATGTTGTGAACAGTTTGCTGCCAATATGTGACATGCAAAATTCAAATATGCTTGATTAGCTGCCAGTTAGTCAAATACGTCACCTGGGGCTTGTCACTGTTCACTGATTAGCTGATTTCGCAAGAAGACTGCAGCGCATCACCAAATTCAGGGCACAGATATTGCCAGACAGAAATTTGCAAGTGCTGAGGCAGGTGTCCTTTAAAGATTGGAACCAATATAACAAGATGCAGGTACCCACAGCAGCAAGATTTTGCTGTGGCAGCCAGAGTACACATCAGATCAGATGCTCCAAGTGTCATGGAAAGCCACCCCAAAAGATATAGAAATTCATTTTCTGTATGCATTAGTGTTGCATAACAACATTTTCCCAACTCTGCTTGAAACAAGGGCATCCATCCATGAGAGTAAATGTTTCCCTGCTGTTTCAGATGTGGGTGGTCAGCACAGCTGCCTTCTTTTTCTGACTAGTTTTGTTCCTGACTATCTGACTGGCCAATTTGGCACATATCTAGAACCGTATTTTACAGGTGGCCATTTATCTTAGCCTGCACATACCTCCCATCTGTCGTATAAAACAAACTAGGATATTGGCAGCTGTTGGAGGAGGTGGCTCCTTGCTTACTGATTGCTGCAATCACTGTTTCACTAGATGTAGTGATGAAAAAAAAAAAAAAAGAAAAAAAGGAAAAGGATTTAAAGCATAGGCAAAGAAACATCTGAAGGTTTGCGTTTATAATGATTACTACTGCTTTTATAGCTGTGTAATAAATTGTCACTGTATTCTACAGTACGCTTTAATGAACAGTTGAAATGCCACTGGAAATTTTGAAAACATGCCATTTAGGAATAAATCTGGCTATGTATGACAGGGGAAGATCTGAACGTCTAATTTATTTTCTCAGAGTTACTATTACCAGCAACCTGTAAATGAAAATATTCTTTTCTTCCTTAAAGGTTCAACTCCATCTTCTATTTATCCTGCATTACCTAAACTTCTGTTTGTGCCATCATAATTTCCACAACTAGGTATGACAGACAAGGGACTGAGACTTTGGGACAGCTCTTTGGCCAATGCAAAATGGTCTGTTAGCTCTACTCTCTTCATTGGATATATTAATTGGCAGAAGGAGGACGTGAATTATTAAAGATCTCGAATGAGCTTCTCAAGCATGCTGCATCATTTCTGTGCTGCAGTGCCTGCCGGTGTGACATGGGACAAGCGTAGCCCTGAACTCAGTGCCAGAGCCCTTGCGGAGGGGCTTATACACAGCTCATCCTTACTGCTATGGTGAAAGGAGATTTTGCCTCCGAGGTTTCTGGTCCCTTGTGGATACACGATGTGATGAAGTTGGTTGAAGCAGCGTTCAGGGAGCCTGCAAGGGGCATGGGGAGTGAGGCGTGCTTTGGGGATGGTCTGTCCCCTAAGGCAACGTGCTTTGTTCATGGGTGACAGGTTCCCAAACTGGCTGCACCATCTTTTTTCCCTGTACTGCTGCCCTTGCCCCAGACTTCACCCCAGAGGATGGGAGTACAGCCACAAGGGCAACACGCCAATAACGGATGGGGCGGGAGGAGAAGCACTGCTAGATGCGCTTCCCAAGAACCACACAGCAAGAGACACCAGGAGAAGATGAGGGCTTTGGGGTTCTGCCACTCTGCTGGCTGATGTTGCCGGTGTCCCAAGGGGATTGACCAGAAAAGGAGCCAGCCCTGTGCTGAGATTTGCGGAAATGGAGTCTGCCTGAGTCCCAGCGGAGAAATAAAGGCTCCCCCGGGCAAAGGATGGCAAGTGCCTCTGATCCACACTGTGCCTCAGGGAAGATTGAGATACCCAACCTGTGGGGACAAAACTCTCCTGAAAGCCCATGAGGGGCTCTGAGAGGCAGGAGAATGTTCATTTAAGCAGAAAACGCATTTTTAGTGAAGCATCTAAACCAGAAGATCGTGTAGGTGTGTCAAGGAAATTTTTAAGCTACCTTTACTGACTGCCATTTGGTTTCTGCTCTGTACACTTTAGACACATTGAGGCTGATTCTCCTGTTTTCATTCAAATATAGAAATTAGAAGATTTTAAATGCACACACCTAATCGCCCCTACCACTGTTGCAACATGCATGTTAATAAATACTTTTAACCAACTGTTACAGATGTGTTTGTATGTACACAGTCTTAATTCAGATGGAAGCACATTTTGGTCCCTAATTTGCTTAATTGACTATTTGCAGAGTAAGGAGTTGGTCAGCATATGTAAGCATGGGAGGACCTAGGCTTAGCTCATTTGCTCTGGTTTGTACAGGGAAGTCTGAGACAGAGGCAGGAAATAGTCTTAACCTAGTGCCTGGCTCAGATGATGGCCCAGGATGAATGAAAGGGAAAGCAAGCTATACACTATCTTTACATACTGCCTTGTCATTTCTGACTTGTATATGCTGGCCATAATTTAAGTCATTCAAATATATATATTAAAGGATTCAAAATGCAGTGTTAGCAGATTAAAAGTGAAATAGCTTTGAATATATTCCTAGAAGAGTTCCTTTGCCTTCAAAATGACTTTCAAATGCCAAAGAGAATGTAGACAACAGGGATTTACAAGAACAGGCAAGTTCAGTTTCAAATATTTCCGTTTAATTTAGGAAAGCACAATGCACTCTGTTGTATATATGTTCTTTATGGAAAACGCTTTCATGTATTATGTTTCATTTCTGAATGAAAACAGGGAGAGGCAGGACTAACGACAGCTGCTTTCTTTCCCCTTTAGGCGAGACACAATAGAAAAAAGCGTTACAATGAAAATAGTCCTAAGACTGTATTGTCTTCTGCAAGTTCAGCATTCAGATTCATAGCACAAAGCGCAGTGTTGTGCCAAATGGGTACTGTGCTATGCCAACAGAAAATGACAAAGCAGAATAAAGTGAAAGTCCAGAAACGTGTCCAGAATACTTCCGTAAGCCAGCAGACGAGTGTGCTAAAATTTGCCTTCAAACAAATGGAAAGCCCCCAACAACACACCACACACAACCCAAACCCAGGAAAAAATAAACCTCAAAACCACCACTATTGATAAATGTCCCAGTTCTTGTTTCTGTAGCCTACAACGGACAGCTTAGTTCCCCAGGGCTTAATTATCCTAGGCTGAACGCCCCACCTCCAGCATGGCTGGTGGGCACATCCAACGTACATTTCTGTGCTTAATTTTGTTTGCATTTTAGCGTTGCTAGAAGGTACAATAATCCAGGGCAGTCTGACACAAGGCAAACAGGGAAGGACATCAGGGAGGAACATATACAGAACCAAGTAATTCAGGTGCATCTGTCTGATCCCGGTCATGATACGGGTCACCACGCTGGGGTAATTCGATCATGTTGGCACCTATGTTCTGCTGCTTTTTCAGAGCAGCGAACACAAATCTGTCATGCTACCGGCAGAGACAAGGGCAGCACATAAACAGTTTTGAACATTCTTCCCCCTCACCAGGGATTTTTCTGGGTTTTGAAGATCTTCTTTTCTTTTTTTGTTGATAATCAAGTGAACCTCCTCATGGGGATTTCCTACCTTGAAGCTAAAATAATTAATAAAACCTCTCTTCAAGTCCTTAGTGTGTTGCTAAAGAGCCAAGTGTGAGAAAGAAAAATCTAAAACTTGGAGACAACCAGAAAAGCTCATCTGCTGAAGAGCAATTCAACATTATCAGCACAAAATTGGCATCTGCTTCCTTTTGCGTTATAAAAGATTCCACTGAACAGACTACAGATCGTCCTCCCTGCATGGACCAGCCAACACATACCACAAAACTGCGTGGGACATGCCAGCGTCACTGGGTTTGTCACAGGGTGAGAAGAGGCAGAAATTGCACTATAGTGTATTTGTGTCTCTGCCTGATTTTACAGATTCTGGTAGGGCTGCAAAGGAAAGCACTTAAAAAAAAAAAAATCCAGAAGTCCACTCAGTTTGGTGTCACACAGCTCTCTAATGTGTCTGTCTCCAGCTGTTGTGGTTTTTTGGAGTAAGCACATGGTGTCCTGCCAGAGAGCTCCTGTTTGTTTGATAGAAGGCAGCACGAACTGGATCAACATTTTTTAGTAGGAAATGCTTCTAAAAAGCCCAGTCCCTTTTAAAACTCTCCAGGTCTGGCCACTGCCGGCTTCAGAATCAGCCATGAAACCACTTCTTTGTGATTTTACTACAAACCTGCTTCCCTCTCAAAGAACATGGAATCATTGGGTTGGTTTATTTCTTTTTGGGGTGTGGGGGTGCTCAGGTTGTATGACCATGTTTCAAGACCATTTTTAGCCCTTAATAAGTGTTAAAATGTTGGCAAACAAAGCTGAGTACTGTAAAAAAATTCACATATACATTAAAAGAAAGCTTCCTTTTTATTTCAAAGATCCTCTTAGGTGCTGTGTACAATCCCCCCCCAAAAAATAGGCTAATAAATTGAAGGGATCTTTCTCTTGTCATTGACGTGCTGTGTCTTCTCCCTGCTTTCTAGACATGGTGAAAGAACAGATTACAGCATGGAATGGGCATGTTATGCTGTATGCAATTGAGTTGGTAAGAGAAGCAGATGGAAGATGATGCAGACAGACATTATACAATTCTCCTTAATCAGAAATCTGGGCTACATGCTGGTGTTGATTCCCATGTGGGGGTGTGTGTGTGGGGAATAGTTGTGAGCGCTCTTCTGTTCCACCCTGGAGAGTGAAAAGAGATGCTGAAGCATAGAAACAGTTCCAGATGAACCAGCTCAACCCAGTGGTGCCAGGGTAAGCCACTACTGTACAACACCACACAATTTTTGTTTACACTAGAAAAGAAATGTGTCCTCTCTTGGCACACCTAGCAGGCTAAGATATAACATTGTCGAGAGCACCCAGCTTGAGAAGAGTAGCTTTCCTCTCAGAAGACCCTCTGAAGAAAGCTGTGGGCCTTCATGTCTCCTATTGCCAATCTTATTGAGTACATGCTTAAAAGGTTTTTTGGAGATTCTTGCTTGAGACAAGGATGTCTGAACCTAGACCAAATGTGTGACACAAGGCTCTTGCCTTTTTCAGCAGGAGTTTCCTTTGGGCTGGCACTAATAATCCCAGGAACAAGTGCTACTCACCAACAGAGAGATAAATATATCTGAGCTGGAAAAGCTCTTGCCTTGTGTCAGGTATAGCACTAAGAATGAACACTGGAGGGCCTCAGCAGGTCAATGATGCCTGCAGCCTTGCCTGGAACCCTTTGCCCTGTGTTGAGGTGAGGATGAATCCTTTGGTGCTCTCCTTATTAAAGCCCTCCACCACTTCTTTGATGAACTCTCTCTTTGCCAGCAAAAAGTTAACCCATCCCTCCTGCAGAAGGTGCTCCTTCAGATCCCCTTGGTGAGGCCAGGCTCACCCATCTGATCCCACATCACATTACGTTCTCGGTTACTTCTGTGGTTAATGACCTGCTGCACCACTTAGACACACACAAGTCTATGGGGCTGGATGGGATCCAGCCAAGGGTACTGAGGGAGCTGGTGAAAGTTCTCCTGGAGAAACTGACTGCTCATGGCTTGTACAGGCATACTCTTCGCTGGATAAAAAACTGGCTGGATGGCCGGGCCCAAAGAGTTGTGGTGAATGGAGTTAAATCCAGTTGGTGGCCGGTCACAAGTAGTGTTCCCCAGGGCTCAGTATTAGGGCCAGTTCTGTTTAATCTCTTTGTCAATGATCTGGACGAGGGGATTGAGTGCACCCTCAGTAAGTTTGCAGATGACACCAAGTTGGGCGGGAGTGTCGATCTGCTTGAGAGTAGGAAGGCTCTACAGAGAGATCTGGCCAGGCTGGATCAATGGGCCAAGGCCAACTGTATGAGGTTCAACAAGGCCAAGTGCTGGGTCCTGCATGGACATGGACCACTTCACCGCCACTTCTGTAATTGCTGCTATTATCATAAATGAGTCAAATCATACTGTCATTTTCTTCCTTTTGGGTGTCTGGTAACACACTCAAAACATCCTCTTGTACACCTGCAGATCTGCACTGCCTGATGCATTCGTGGAGAGAACTGAAGTTCAAGTCTCAGTCTGTATTAATATTAAGCTTACTCCTACTCAGAAAACTGACAGACAGCTTTTTTCTTTTTTTAACCTCAGGGTATGTGGGATCAAGATATTCCCCACTGCGGTCCTTGTGCTATTCTAAAATCACAGTCTCCACAAGTTCGGACTTCACCTGCTTAATTTAATTTTCAGGTCTCCCTCCATTCATACATTAAAAGTTTGATTAATTCTGCCAGTGGGAAAACCCAAGAATTACAGCTCTCTGCCAAACCGCGGGAGGAAAGCAGTTACTTTTCAGGAATGTCACCCGGCCGTGCGCTGAGCTGGCTGCACAACCAGCCCTCCCTTCTTAGCGCTGCGATTTATGCAGGAGCTCTGGCTTGCTCCCGGGAGTGGGAGGATAGCACTCCAGCTCAGCTAAAAGGCATCTGCTGGGCAGACTTCCCGTAACTCAAAGTCCTCCTGTGCTACTCCAAGTTACAATATTGGGCCGTATTTATCTACAAATGTTTTCCAGTAAATACTGAAAGAGTATTTGCTGTTGACTGTCACTGCAGTGTTTACTTAAGAGCAATTTTTCCTGACAAATTGCAATGCCTTTTCAGTGCTCAGCGTCCTCAGCCGCACATGGACCTGAAACCAGGTGATGGTCACCCACCCACTGCATGGCCATGGGCCTGCAAGCCCTGTCACATGCCTGCTTCCAAGTCACCTAGTTCAGAAAGACATTTCCAAACATCTGGGCTAGATCTGTATAAACATCGCCCAGTGAAATTAGGAGCACATCTTAGTTTTGCAAGTCAACACCGTTACTCCAAAACCTTCACATAAATAAGCAGCCACCTGCATTTTCCAAAAATGCATTTTCCATATGCAGCATTTTTCCACTTCCTATTCAGTCTTCTGCCATTTCAAAACTTTCAGATACCTACTAAAAAAAAAAAAAAAAGCAGATTCAACACCAGCTGTACGGATGTGCAACAAGAACCAAACTATTGGAGAACTCTGAAAAGCAAGTAGATGTTAAAGCAATGAGGAGGGTTGGCGAGTAACTCTATAAGGCAGAAAGGAAAAATCCCAAGTCTAAGCAAGCTAAGGGGCTGAGCTCACCTTCTTACATCTCTGAGTAACAGCACTGCCTCCTAATGAATGCTTGAGAAAGCAAGAGTCAATACAGGGCCAGGCATGTGACATGACAAATACTTTGAGTATCTCACCTGCTGTGGGCATGCATTATTCCTTGGTAACACCTGCAAATTGTTGACCTGGACTGTAATATGTGCTGGTGGTGACTCTGGATTTTCTCTCCTTTTCTCACTTGATGGGTTCATTTTGAAAGATCGTATGTGCACTCTTACTAAGTGGCTATTTCAGTATCCTCTATTTTAGCTGGTTTGTATTTGAAGAACATTAAGCAGTTTAAAGTGCCTGAAGAGAAACTGCTTTTTCTTCCTTTCTAAGCAAGTACTTCTAACTTATTACATTTTGTTTCTCTGCAGACACTGGGGAGGTAGTGACTTTGAAGCTGCTCTTGATGGCACAGGGGTTGAGAGGGTGGTGAGAAGACAGAGGATTGACCTCCTGGATAACTCTACAGCCAGTTTATTGAGCTGTGTCTGGATAAGTATAGCTTGGAGCTCAGATATGACTTGCAACCATCCCTTTCTGATAAAAACAAACAAAGACTTCGGGGGACTAACTGTTCAAATAGAGTTATCAGTAAGATAAAACCCTGCAACTTCTCCTGTCGTACCAAAGAAGCTAGCAATACAAACTTTTCTTCTATAATTTTATTTAAAGTCATGTTTAGAATATAAGTAAATGAAAAAATAATGGCGTGCAGTAGGGTTTCGGGCAAATTCTCTACTGAATATCTAGGCAGCAGTCTCTGCTGCTCTGGAAGATTTTCCCTTTTATCACTGATATTATACAGCAGAAGTGATACCCCAGGAGCAGGAAGATTTTTCCTTTGTGTAACTTTTCCAGAGGTATTCCTCAGAAAAAAGAAGCTGACACTACTTTCCCTTCAGGTGCTTTTACATCAAATGAAATCCCTCAAAAGAAACCCAGATAATTAAAAAACCCCAGCTGTCCATGTGTATTTTATAACTCTCTCTTTACATTCCAAAGTCTTTCCAGTTTTGTTTTGTAGTGATTACAAAAAGATCTGTCTGCCGGTCTGAGATACACCATGAAGTGATAACCTGCTATTTGAGGAATGTGTGAAATATATTGTGTTCTGGGCAAGTTGGCTTGTCGATGGTTTTATAAACAGGGCCAAAGCACTGAATACCTTGAGGTACAATTCTTTTGACTTGTTGATTTCCATTATGAAAACTTTTCCAATTAATCAAAGTTTGCTCAAAAGATGTAAAATTATGCTTAACACACACTTTTAGATTTTTTTTTCCTTTTTTAAAAAACAGATGCTTTCTGTGATATAGGCTATCATTGAGCCAAACTTGTACAGAATGAATCCTGATAAAGCAGAAGTAATTGTGTTTCGGAATATGAGAGAACAAAGGAAAAAAATAAATCTTAAGAAGCCTGCATAATAGTTAAAAAGCCAGCTGGGGACTGAAAGGGATATTTTTTTTTAATTATTTAAAATAGGTATCTTTTAATCCCATGAAAAAGAAATTCCCTGAAATGTTTATTTGGGTCTGAAAGTAAAGGAATGGAGAATGAGTTATCATACCATTCATCATGCTGTTAGAATCAAATGCAGTGATTCAGATAGAGACAATGAGGATGTAAAAATATTTCCAAAGAGTGGATGCTCTTCAGGGTTGAGGATCTTCAAAGGAGTTTTGCACCTCATTTTAAAGTAAGAAAGCCTTTAACTCCTGAGAAAGTCAGCTGGCTTCTTGTCCTGTAATAGTAGGCATTCTTAAGAATTTCCAAATATTTATTTCAATTTAATTGTCATACTTAGAATTAAAATATATGCTTTACTGAACTGGGACACTACTCTTTTCCAGTGAAAAATTAAAGGAAAAAATTTCAGCAAGGTCAGATGAAAAAGAGAATAATTGCCCAAACTTCAGTGTTTGCACAGGGAAAGGAATAAAGCTAGTTCCTTACAGAGGACTGATTAATAGTGTGTGGTCTACCCTGTATAAATCACAGACCAACCAACCACCTGTGAATGAGTTAAGAAAAAACTGTCTCCTTTTCAAAACATAATGATAGGATACATGGGGAAGTTGAAGATGGCCTTTTGTCCTACTCAGAACATGAAAATACCTGGATTTCTATGTTTTTATTTAAAAGCCCATAACGGGGGGGGGGGGCGGGGAAAGGAAAGGGAGAGATAAACTCTAAAATTTCTGGATAAATAACTTCTGCCTGGCATTTAAAACCACAGGCAATGGACTGTGGCTCATGGGTTTGGATTTCAGTGTTGACAGAAATTTCCTGTGTGACCTGGAGAAGAAGTCATATAAACTTTCAGACTCAGCACAGGTATGTTAATACTTCCCTACAGCACCTCTCAGGTGGCTTTGTGATGCTGAATTAAAGTTAGCAAACATGACTGAGGTTCTTCAATGGAAGAGAATAGCAGCACCGTATTCGTTATGGTGTATGAGGCAAAGGTGACAGAATGACTGAAATGATAAACTTCAGCCCCAGAGACAGATGTTGTATATAAAGTGGAATAGCTGGTTAATAAAGAGTAAAGAATGTTTGGTGTGATGGTCAAAAGGTACTTTAGAAGAAATGCATTTTTCGATTAAAACCATTATTGACTATGGATGGTGATTTACGATATCATCTCAAGTCAATGGTTTTGCTGAGGTAAGAGAGAACTCCTTGAAAAGATCTCCAGCCTAATAAAACTTCAGTGAGCTATGGAAAAATTTAATGTCTAAAATGTCGATTTTAAGCAAAGCATAATGAAACCTACATTACTTTCTCAAGCCTCACAACTCTTATGAGGATGACTGCGATTTTGCCCCAAAGTTACATAATTTAATTGTGTCCTATGATAAGTGCCCTCTTCCTTAGATGACCTCTTCCTTAAATGGCTGCTGTACTTATAGCAGCTATTTTTATTGCTCAGATTTTTTTATCACCTTGATTAGGAAAACAGCAACATCATGATAACATATTTATCCATTTCCTACTGTCAGGAGCAACAAGGCAGAGATCTGTCTGACGATGTTTGAACACCAGCATGTCTTTGCGTGCAGACAGGATGCGCAGAGCTACCTTTGAAGGTCTGCTCAGCATCCTGAGACTCTGGCCTCTCCTGTGATGTGCCAGGTAAGGGCCAATTTGTCAACTCACCAAATTTTGTCTTTCCGACTAAGTAAATAGGGGTTGCTGCTAGGCGAAATTAAACGGAGCATTCCAGGTCTGCAACGCCTTTACATTTTCCTGAACTACCCACGAAGGGATGTGTTTGGTCTCTCTTAATGACATGAACATTCCTGAGGTGCCCGCTGGTGTATGGGCATGCAGACACATCCAGGTAGATGGAGGAAGTACTAATATCCTGCTCACTGTCAAAACACAGTTCCCAGTATTGCACCATGACTAGAAAAACCGAGCTGCCTCAAATTCATCACTTTTTCAGCTTAGCATACATCAGAGATCAGCTGTGATAAATTACCTGGATTTGGTGTAATGTACTGTGTGGAACCACAGAAATGCAATAGAAGTGGGTTGACTTTCTTTACGTGACTACTACTGGGAATCATATAATGTACAGAAGGGACTGGGAAATCTTGAGAACACTGTAGAGAGGTGGCCTTGAAAAATGGAAAGGCTGGTTGCGTAACATAGTCACGGACATGTACACGGAGGCACCATGGATTACCAAGCAGGCAGGGAGCTGGAGGATGCTAGCCTGAAAAAAAGTAAGTTCCCAGTAGCTAAGCTAATGGAATAATTCCTCGAGATGTTAATAAAGAGCTCCATTTATTCTCACTGGAGCCAGCCATCCACTAGAGGGAGGAATAATCTAGTGCTGCCAATGATTGCTATTTATTACGCTTCTGCAATGCATTATGTTTTTCTTACAGCTCATCTCATGAGGCTTGCAAAACCTTTCCAGTTAAAGGAAAAAATCCTCCAGTTTTCACAGTTGGTGAAGAAAGCACACAAAATCGAAGTTCAAGGACTCAAGAAAGAAAGCATAAAAAAAAGATGCTGCACATCTATTATATCATAGAATATATTCTGATTTTTACAGCCCAGATGAATTGTGGACCTGATTTCCAATTAATTAGGATTCATAGGGCAATTGGCTTTCACAGCATTCTGCATATCATTACAAAAATGGTAGGATTTAAAGCTTTTTTATGTGCTTTTCATGAATGGAAAGCATTTTTCTTAGTGACTAGAAAGGGCAGGTCAGCACTGGGGTTGAAAAAGGAATTTTCCTTCCGTACAGAAAATGACAACTTGCTAAAAACGTTACTTCCATATTCTTTAAGAATAAAGGTATTTGAAAGTAGAATACAAAGAAAAAGCCCAACACAATAATACACTCTCAATGACTGTATTACCAACTGTGCTCCTTTCACTACAGATAACTCTGCTAAATATCCATTTACAGCAGGAAGAAAGCAATTTGGATATGTGAAGGCAGGTTTTTGTGTGTAGAGCTATTCACTACTCACTGATGAGCAGATATTCAGTAACAGGAAAACACTACATAAATTTAAAAAGTTGATTTTATCTGAAGATAAGTAATTAATTAGATAGGTAATTGCTAGATGTTTAGCAGGTCAGATCTTGGAGTTGTGCTGCAGGTCTATCAATGGGAAAGTCTGAGGCACATTTTTTTCGTCAACTTAGACAAATTCTGCTCAAGTTAACAGGGCCGGTTCTGCCCTTCCAAACAGGGGGGAAAAAAAAAAAAAAGCTTAAACTCAGCAGAAGGAGATAGATCAATATTCTTCATAAAAAGACTGTGGAAAGCTCATGGATAATCTCTGTTGTGAGTGCACTAGGAGCTTGGGATGTAAGTAGAAAACTGCTCCTCCACTAGCTCTTGGGGGTTTTACTGTCCCTGGCAGCGCCATGCTCTTAGTGGGTGATTAGGCTGCCATCAATATCGGACCATTGGTGCTGCTGTCTACCCTCTTCAAAGAAGAGAAATAAGGAGACAGTAACAGAGACAAACGTTTCTCTCAGCCTTTCAAATGGCTTTTCATCAGAAAATTCACAGGTTTTCCAGGGATAGGCATGCACAGAGCATACAGTGGGAACTCCCTCCACCCAGCCAGACTGTGATTTTCAGTGTGTGTGGTGTGCTTGCTTCTCTGTGCAGCACATACCATGGCAGCTCAGGCTCTGAGATGTATTAAAATATCTTTTCCTAGCTCTGAAGGCCTTCCCTATGGGGAAAAAAAAAAAAAAGCAGCACCATTTTAAGATTCACTTCTGCTATAGTGTGAAGGGTAAGAAATACAAAGAAAATTTATAGAGATGTGAGTGGGAAGCCGTGCATTAGTGAACGTAGGTAGGGCATAGAGGGAAGAGGAGAGGTAGGATAGCTGAAGGGAAGGATGCCTATCTTTCATTTACCCCCTGTGAAAGTATCTGAACCACCTCTGGTACATATGTTAGCAATGGGTGTGGGCTGCATGGTGGTAAGAGAGGGGGAGATGTGTCAAGTTATGAGAAGATCATACCTATGAATTTCAACAGACACAGCAAAATGCAACAGGAGTTACTGTTACTCCTAGGAGTAGTGTGCTCCCCTTTGGGCTTGCACACATCAGGGGGAGAGCAAATACGTACAGCAGGTGGAAAGAGAGAAGAGAGCATCCTGGCAGCAGGATGCACGTAGGAAGCGCAGTTGAGGAGGAACTACAAGAACCGTCCCTTTTATCCCTGGGTGAGGTCTCACCAGACTCTGCAGCTCTTCCTCTGGCAGAGAAGTATGCGGATGATTTAACTTCTTCCCCACGCTGTGCCTCGCTGCTCGTGCAATGTGGTGGGGCTCTTCCAAGGCATCTCGGTGAGCACAAGGTTGCCACAAGCCTTGCTTCAGGAGTACAAAACAGGAGCCAAGAGCAAGGGGACAATGACTAATGATGACTGTACCAGCATTTCTGCAACCTTTTTAGAAGGCTCCGTAATTGCTGCACTAACTGTAATGAATCAATCCTCGTGACATCCCGATGTGCAGGAGGTGAGTGTTATTATCCCTTTTCACCCAGAGCTGGAGGCACACCGATATCCACAGCTGGGAAGAGGCCAGGCAGGGAGCAGCAGTGATGGGGCACCCAGCACTCCTTCCTCAGCCCCTGCTCCCGAGGCCACAGCCTGCCTGCCATGGAGGCACAGCACGTAGGCGTGGGGACGGACTCTCCCACCACCCCGCTCTTCTCTGGCAGAAAAAAGGGCACCAAACCTGAGAGTTTTGCAATTTCAGTCCTTCATTTTAATCGCTCAACTGATCCTCCCCTTCCCTACGGGAACAACGCAAGCCAGGTGCACCCCTCATGCTCTTTTTTAGACCTGAGTAACACCGAGCAGCCAAATCATACCTTAGAGTGCTCCTGAACTATAATTAACCTTAATGTATCATTTTATGGAAGAGAAAGCTGTTAAATTTGTCTGAATTCAAAAGAACTTGGAAGAACAGTGGCAAGATAATGTTTTTAACAAGCAGCTTGATTAATTCATGGCAGAGGTTATCATCCCATTGTGTTGGGTGGGAGGCTGACATAGAAAACTTCTTATGTACTTTGTCAAGGGGGAGGAAAAAGCCTCCATAGCTCTTGGCAGGGGGGAGGAAAAAGCCTCCATAGCTCAGATTTTAAACTCTACACTTGAGACTTGTAAACAACCCACTGCAGAATCCAGTATCGAGGACCTGGATCCCAATTGCATAGTATTCCCAAGGACTTTCAGAGAAACAGTCGACAATCATCGTTTTTTCTGTGCCTTATTCCTATTTAGTCTCACGCCTTAGGGAAAAAGCCCAGTGTTGATTTCGAGTGCAGCACATACCTCCCCACGGAGCGGGACGCCCTCCCAGTGGGTATCTCAGGCCTGTACTGGGGGCAGTGGGTACCCCAGGGAGCAGGGCAGGGGATTTACACTCATCTCAGATCTAACCTGGATCAGATCTAACCTTCCCATTCTGCCTGGCTTCAGCGCTGCCCGTGATAGAAACACTGAGGCAGTAATTGTGAAATATATGATAGCACAATAAAACCTGTAAGATTCAACTCAGAAGCAAGCTTTTACCTGGTTTTGGGTACAAAAAAGATTAATTTTACTTTTCCTCTCTAGTAATATGTATTTTCTATTTATAAGAAGGAATTAGATGTTTAAAAGTTATTGATAGTAGAAAATACTGTAAAACAGGCTTGCAAATAAGCATCAAGAAGTTCTAAAATCAGTGTTTTAAGTATTACTTTACATGTCAATTTTATTTCATCCTCATTTCAAAAAACATTCCTTAAAAATAAAGATTCTTCCCATATCTATTATTTAATATTGTCTATTACGTACATAATTTAAAGGAGGTACATAAAATAAAACACATAATCTGAAAACATATTTAAAAGATGAAGAATCTCTGTGACCTCAATGTCAAACTACAGCCCTGTTTTTAAAGAGACAGCTGTTCAGGTGATTCATTGTTTGTATGAGCTTCAAATGGATTATTTTATTATTCTTTGGGCTGTTGCCCTTAAGGGAACTAGTTACATTAAATAACAAGCTACCATTATGTGGATATACTGATTCTGAGAACAGGGGAAGGAAATATAGTCATAACATACAATTTCAATAGAAAACCAGGGCTTGTCAATCTTCTGCCAGAGGCAAAACACTCAGGCAGATACTGCGGTCATCACAGAGATATAACAAATCTGATTAACTTCTCTGGAGAAGGGGCAATTAGAGCTGGTAGGGTAAAGCCTCCTTGGCGTTCACGTGTGTTTACACAGGGATCAGCGTGCAAAGGCTGCCTGACCGCGGGTCGATGGCAACGGCACCTCAGCCGCCAGGCTGTGGTTGTGAGCCACCGCAGCAGCTTCTGTCCAGAGACCTGGAGCAGGGAGCAAACCCAGCTGCCCGGGAAATCGCTCCAAAGATAGCTTGAACCGTGAGTGAGCGCAACTAACCGCCGCGTGTACGGTGGCAGCAACGGAGCACTGAAATGAAGGAGGGCATAGCCATTTTCCAACACAAGCTGTACGCCTCCCCGGCGAGGAAAGGATCCAAAGAGAGGGATCCAGGAGCGCTAGCAACAGACCAGCTCTAGTCGGGACTAGGAACTGTAGGATAAAAGAACTGTGAAAGACTCACAAGGGTGATATCATTAACAGGACTAGTGAAAAAGGTTAATAATTAAATCACCACTGATGAAAATCTTAGCAGGAGAATGTGTTAGGATCACAGCTGTAATAAATGAAAGCAGAAGAGAATGCTACACACACATTATTTTCAAAGGTGTGATATTCATTAAAATAGGAAGTAAAATAAGCAGTGGGGAGGTGGAAATTTAGAAATAGTTGATAGAAGATCGTTCTGTCACTGTGTGAAGGGACAGTGACTCTAGATATGGCATCCTTCATGCAAATCTTGGCTCTTTTAGTGGCGAAAGGATGCCTAGCTAAGTAGTGAAGATTATTGTTTAGGAATATTAAGGAATCACTTAAGAAAGAGAGAGAGAAAAGAAAAGAGAAAGGGACAACAGAAATAGTGACATAGTGCTGACATTTGTTCCAGCCACTGTCAGTCTAAAATCTTATTTGAATAAAGCATTATCCACTCCCTCTCAATTCAAATTTGCACATCGTAGGTTAGCAGCAATTCATTTGTGCCCCAAATCAAATGATCTCTAAGTAGAGGGCGGGGGGAAGTAACAGAGACTCTCGACAGAGAGTTACTACTCTGCTAGAAATTACATTCTACCCAACAGTAAATGACTGAACAACTGCAGTGGCACAGCCTGACTCACCAGCATTTCAAACAAGTCTGAGCAACAAATCTCTGCCAAAGCCCTGTTGTCTCACAGCTCTTGTAGCCACATGACTGAGATGAGTCCAACAGATCCTGCACCAGTCTGAAATCCATGGCTAGACATTTAGATTGGACCCTCTTGACTAGACAGTGCCAACGTTTCTGAGATTTCTAACGTCTTTGACTGCAACTTCACAAGGATGGTTGAATGACATGTTGGCTACATCCCACTAGAATAAGGAAAAAAGACCTTTTCCAGGTCAGAAATTGCCCCTCCCCCCCAAAAAATTCCAGATTTTATAAATATAATTTCTATCACTGCTACAAACATAAATGTTATGAGATGAAGCCATGACTCACTCGACGTTGTCATTGACACCATTTCACCCAGAGTGGTTGTAAGCTTTCTGTACTATCTATGTATCCTTGGTTTTGAGATTTATACAAAGTTCAGAATGAAAATATTTCTCTAAATATGATAAAAGCAAAGTAGCAGTTTTAAGTTTTGTAAAATAAATACGAAGTAAGAACCTTGTACTATTTTGCATTCTAGCATGTTTTCCAATTTTTGTTACGCAGACAGTAATAAATATCGATTATTACAAGAGAGAGTTTTAATAAATGTCTATATTACAGCTATTTTGGTGTGATAAAGTAATAAATAGTAGCTGTGAATGTTCTTAGGACTAGCCCAAGGAGGAGTACCTTCCAAAAGAAGTTTTTCAAGGTTTCCTTTCAAGTGCAGAGTAATGAAGACAGCACAGATTTGCAATAGCAATTGCCAGATATAAACCAGGAGAGATTTATAGACTAGTTCTGAAAGCTCCTGAGCTTGCCTTTAGCATGATACATCACTGTCACAGTGCAGAGCTGCACAGACATGACCCAAGCACGGCTGCCACCCCGATGTCACTTAAATAAAGGGAAAGATTTGGGTGCTCTGGATGTGGCTGCTGGCATTCGGGGATGACAAAACCAGTTAGTGCTTTCTGTGGTCCCTGGGCTTGCTGCAGGCAAAGCTGCTGGGCAGCTGGCGTGCGGGCTGGTCAGGTAGCACAGCTCTTCTGGAGGGGAATGGGAAAGTGCCGTGCGACTCAGGTACAGGTGCAACCACAGAAATCTCACACAGGAACTCAGTAGCTGCTGCAAAGGTGCTTCCAACAGAAATGTTTCACACCAGCAAATAACACAAGCAGTGATCGTACAATGGTTCTCTATCTTTCTGGTGTACAATGAATAAGAAAGCAGGCACACCATAAGAAAGTCTTTAAAGAATTTCTCTTGTTTCTCCCCTCCTGAAAAGATTTATAACTTCATTAGGAGGAAAGGAGATTTTAAAAAGCCAAGTCTCTTCAGATGAACATTCAATGACATGTGTCACTGGGAGCAGAGTGGTATTTGATGCTGCCCTGCTTCAGTATCTTGGCTACCAGGGGCCATACAGTTTCTTTGCTGCCCCCTGCCCCTAACCTCACCCCATACTGCACCCAAGCCAGCAGAGAATTACTAAAATAAGTTGAAAGTTACTCCATTTTAGCAGTAATACAAACACAAGAAAATACAAGAAACGGATGACTGGGCATCAACATGACTTAGATATTAATAGTATCTTTTATTTGTAAGGGCAGCACAATCACTCACTTTCATGTCTCTCTCTCTCACCCTAACGTGATGCAAATTAACAGCAGATCCCAAAGCATGTCTGCAGAAACACTGTTTGTCTTGTAATTTCACATTAAAACTAATGCAAAGCACATTATTTTAACTTTTCCCATTTTTAATCTAACAGGGCTTCAGTATTTCACAGTGAAAGAATATTGCACTTCTAACTGATCAGAACAGAAAATTAGTATGAATAATTAACTTAATTATTGTTGCCTGTTTGCTTGTCTTGTTATGTTGGACATTAAGGACTCCAGACTGAATTTTGTGCAAATGCACATCTCTTTTTATGCCTGTGAATTTTCTGCATGGCAGATTTAATACATCAGCTGAGCTCCCCTTAGCAAACTAAACCAGATAGCGCAAGATCGCATACCAAGAGTCAAGCACGGTATGGCTGGCAGCAGTCAGAACATAATTTTGAATCGCTAGCAATGAAATAACATTTAAAATACATGAAAGAATTGCGCAGCACTGATGTGGGTGGGATATCTATATTTACTATCCAACAGAAGGCCTTCAGGAATAATATGGTCCTGATGAGAATTTTATTTTTATATTTAAAAAAATATCTTAAGAAAGGGAAGTAAGAACAGTGATAGTGGGTATTCAATAGCCTGAGAAAGACAGAGCGAGAATCGTAAAAGATGGGTCTGGAGAGGTCTTCATGAGGTCATTTGATCCCTCCTACTCCTCCCCTAAAGCAGTATCAGCAATACCTAAATTTGTCCTGACAGACATTTTCTACCCTTTTCTTGAAAACGTCGAATGAAGTGATTTCTCTTGGCAATCCACTCCCATGCTTAACTATCATTACCATTAGGAAAATTTTTCTAACATATAGCTTGCGTATGTCCTTGCAGTCTAAGGCAGTATTTCTTATCCCGTCCCCACTGGACATTATTAACTTCCTTTCTGATGCAGCATTTTAAGTAGGTGGGCAGAAGTAGGGCTAAAAATAAACAAGACCAGTTTAGCACACAAACATGCAGGTTGGCTGTGTAAAAACTGTACCCTGAAAGAGATTGCTGAAAACCACTTCTTGGTTCAGTGATTATAACTGCGTTTCTTAAAGCAAGCCCTAGAAGTGCCCATTTGACCCATAAGGTACAGCAAAGGACCTTGCTTTTTAAAAGAGACAGTGGGATGGACTTGGATTCAGCAAAACAATTTGCTCTAAAATGAAGAAATGTTTACAGAATTTAACTGCGAGGAGGTAAAAAATTGGAGGTACTCACTTTCATCTGTAGCTATTTCTAACATAAAGCTAAGTCTTGTGCAAAGTTGAGCCAGATGACTAGGTACAGGACAAGGATTTTCATTTCTGCAAGTAAGGCAATCATCTAAATGAGGCTGCACCTTTTCTTTAACAGATTATCGGCTTCCAAAACTCTGCTCCAATATTGCCAGAAGATCTCCCTTTGACTAGCAAAGTTAAAGGCTTTTTTTTTTTTTGACCATGTTTATTCTTAAAGAAGTTAATTGTAACTGTTTCATTGCCCCAAATTTCAGCAAGTAAAGGTAAAATTACAAGTGAGGCAACAACTGTAGTACAGGTCACAGACTGCAACAAAATTTTGACTTCTCATTCTAGAGAAACAAGAAGTAACATTATTTATACAATCGTGACAATACTGACGTAACAAGGCATAAGGGATATGGAGCTGGTTGTGGGTTGACACAAGGGTAAGTATTACAATGGAATAAGCAATGTCTGCTAGCAATGAGACTGTAACAGCTAGGGCACCTCAGTTTCGTTGCAAGATAAACTGGTGGGGATCATCGCAGAAGTAGAGAGGAGGAGTGCCCATCCTACCTACGTACTACGCAGTGAACTGTGGGAATGCCCTGTCTCCAAAGGGGACTGCACAGTGAGAAGAGCGGGTTCATTTCTGTGCTCTAAAGGCATACGTACCGCCGTGTAATGGGACACAAAGCCCAGAAGGGCAGCTGCCATGGGGCACAAGCTTTCTCACATGCCCATCAGTGATATTAAGCATTAACTGACTGAACATGCTTTATATATCCATCAGTGGAAAGTTGCAACTGTTTGTTAAAAGCTCCAAGCTCTAAGTTCCTTCAATAAATCAATATCGTCTGCTCCTTAAATATCGTGTACACAAACCAGATGCCAGTTACCATAAGGAAACCATTGGCTCCAGAACTATGCCCACCTACTACCTCAGAATAAGTATATTTTTTATTGTCTTGCCTTTCAAATTTTCTTCTGTCTTATAAATTATTCACTGAACTTAATCACACCTGACACATGACCCTGAAAGTGAGAAACCTTTCCAACGTCTTCTCCCTAGCTTTCAGAGAGAAGAGAGAAGGGATTGCAATAATATGAATAAAAAGCTAAGTAATACATCATGCATCAGTGACTGCGGGCTGGGAAAGTTACTACCTAGGCCAACAATAGTTCCAGAATACTGTTCCTTTGGCTGCATGTCCAAAGCTCATGGAGATGCTCCAATCTCTTTCCTGGGAAATCCAAAAAAATTCCCCCTTCAAGCAAACAAACAAAACACACCTCACGGAAAACGGAAACAATTCTTTCACTAACTAAAGGTTTGATGAAAATGAAAGAGACTGCAACATGACACAATGAAACACACTGTACTGGAAACATACTGTAAAACACTAATAAAAGATTAATCAGACTTATTTATTTTGTACTAATTAGGAAAGTCATTGTTCCCTAATTGGAAGTCACCCAACAAGAAAGAAAATTAACAAGCTTCCCTGCATGTGTCTAAAAATATTCACCATAAGGAAGATGAGGTATTGCATCACCTTATATTTTCCCTCTCCCTTCCCCCTATCTGTGATCTGGGCCAGTGAAGTTAATGGGACATTTTCATTATTTTTAGCAGAATGAGGACAACACCTCCATTTAAAGAGAGCATGCTTTTGTTTATATGACACTTTTTTCCTGGGTATATTTTGGACCATGTTATAGTAATATAGAAACACTTTAAAGTAAATAGGACCTCATTCCTAAGACCAAGATGGTTTTTATACCTAAGGATGTATGCTACGCCGCATGGTGAAGTGCAGTGTAAAGACATCAGCTTTGGTTTTCTCAAATGCCAGAGCAGCCTAGCCCATGTGTCAGGCTATAATTATCCTTATATCCCTTATCATTTCCCTCAGTAGGGGCATTTCCCAAGGGCAGCATTTTAGAAAAGCTGAGAAGGTGGGAGAACCATCTCCAGACTTTATATTGTCCCATAGTTTTATGAGAGCTGCATATTTCAGTTTGAGAAGCCGTGAAGACATCTACATACACAAATGCATGTGTTGCATCACTATAGGAAAATCAAAGCTATCCCCACAGTGGCAGCAGTATTGAGTTAGGAAGGTGAATCTGAATGCATATTTTAAGCAGTGAGTGTGCATGCAGTGGAGAAGAGGAAAGGGGCAGAATAAAGTAGAAAAACTATGGTAACAAGATCCATCTCTTAGACCTCTTGTCCTCAACAGAGTTTTATAGTCTCTTCCATATTCCTCATCCTTTAGGCCTGGAAAGTGCTTGCTGCCATCAAGTTATACCTTGCGCTGACTCACCCAGCTACTTTGCCCAGACTCCTTCAAGGGATCATAAGGAACGGCTGCAGATCTTTCTCTGTCTCATCTAGCTACAGATTTTCATAAAGTTTGCTGGAACTTCACATCTTTCAGACTTCAGTCTCTCTAGCAAACTTGGTTATAGTTGGCCAATGGATTCAAAAGTTACTGGGAGGCTGAGGTGACAGGTTGGCATGTGGACAGAGGATGTAATTGCATACCTTTTTCCCAACGAAAGCAGGCTAAACATAACCAACGTACATATAGATAGTGAAGGAATATGTCCTGAATCAAGCTCAGCTGTAATAGAAATGTCAGCTATCTGTTGCCTGCACCTTCTTTAGAAGTTAGCCAATCAGTCCATTTTCCATTTGCTTACAAGTGCAAGATAAACTTTTGCCACTTTTCAGGAATGGGCAAGAAAATGTCACTCTTTTTCAGCTGGATCAGTTTATGTAGACTGTGAAAGATTAACCACCAAGAGGATACTGCCAGCAAAGACAGAGAGAAAAAGCTGCTTACTTCCTGGTAGGATAATGAGAGTGTAGCAGCGGAGGTGTGCATTTCAAGATCACAGCAAGCTGTGCTTTATTCAGAATGGTACCACAGCATTTGACACATGTGCTGTAACCACATGGAAACCATGGCATGGGAGGAATATTGTAGGAGGGAGATTGTAAGGTATAGCAAGAAAAAAAAACACTCAGCAAAAACAGGAAAATAAATTTGTATTACGTAAAGGAGATATGACACAGTTGTGCTGTTCAAAAGTTATATAAAAAGACCCATT
This sequence comes from Grus americana, assembly GCF_028858705.1. Lineage (NCBI taxonomy): Eukaryota > Metazoa > Chordata > Aves > Gruiformes > Gruidae > Grus > Grus americana. The sequence continues at coordinate 54,259,357 of NC_072853.1, forward strand.
GGTAATAATGAAAACCCTTTCTTAGAAGAGTAGGCGCATGAGCAATGGTAGGTAGGTAGGTGGGAGGAACAGTGTGGGTTGTGAGACCAATATTAGACTTAAAGTACTCAGAGAGGAAAAGTCCCACAAGATGAAAAATCCCTTCAAAAACAACAGTGAAAGCAAAAGGGAACATATTTTTAAGTTGTTTGCTCTGCCAAAGATGAAAGTGAAGCCAACTAGAGATTGCATACAGAAAACAGAGAGAGTAGTAGAAGTGCAGAAGATCCCTGACAATTACCACTGTAGAAATGCCGTTTTCACAAGGTGCCTCCTTCTTCACTGACAGAAAAGCCATAATTAAAAGAGTGAAATGCCACTCAGCTTTAAGGTGTTAATAATGTCCTGCAAGGTCAGCTAGAAAGTCCACTAGTGTCAGTAAAAGGCTGCCTGCTGACTAGCGTGGCTTTTGGCTCATTTCCATAAGGCTCTTATTCAGGTGCAAATTGAACTCAAGTCAACAGTAAGCCAAGGAAATAACTTGTTATCACACATTACACAATTGCTTGATGACCTATATTCATTGAGTTAGTGGCCCTAATTTAGTCTCTGGCTGACATGCCAGCAGAGCTCTATCACACCTCTCAGAGTAATCAGCCCTGGGATGAACAAGCAATGCCATGGTCAAGGTCAAGTCATGCTACTAAGAAAGTATGAAGTCGTCTGCAAAACAGACCTTGCTTAATAGAAGACTTCAATTCCCAGAGCAAGCCCTTGGCTAGTTCTCACAGCAAACAAACAAAAAACACAACCCAAATTACCATGTTCAGCAGAAAAGAGCAAAAGCAATGCATAATTATGTATTATACAATTTGTCTCTGAAAGTGGAAAGGTTTGCCAGGAAAAGATATATAGTATATAAACTATCATCATAGATTAAAAGAAATAATTCTACTTAATCCTAATTTATGATAAAAAGTCATCGAAAAAGAAAAGTTATTTCATATTTTGTCCTCTTTTTTTTGTTTTACTACCATTTATCATTTTCGCCTTCCTTCTTCTACCCTGTGATTTACATCCTACTTACATGAATTTTACAGAGTGCAGCTTAAAATTAAGCACATTCCTAAAAGCTTTCCCAAATAGGAAGGGATTAAAAAACATATGTGAAATGAAGTATTCGTACAAGCACTTTGCTGAATTACAATGACTTCAAAGCTAAACCCAAAATCTTCTGCTGCCTAGCCCCTCTGATCTATCATCCTTTGTGGGTGAATAGTGACATGCAGGACTTTTTCTTTTTAGTAATTCCATATTGTTTTGAAAATCTTATATCTACAGAGAACAGAAATGACCAAGAGCAAACACCCTCACCACATATGTATTATGGAACTATGGAACATATGTTTCCAAAGTCTCAAAAAGAATAAGCTCCATGCCCGATAGCGTGTCCATGCCTGATAGAGTTTGTGTGGTACGTAACATTTATATTCACCTTGCAAAGTTTGCAATAACTGATCTCAGAGGAGGAGTTTTGGCTCAGGAAAGGATGTGGTAAAGTCTGCTGGATGATGAAAGGGATCACTGGATCCCTTGAGCAAGCGCCAGCTAGCTCATGAAAATCCCTGCAGAAAATGAGACTGCTTTCTCCTTCTTTCTCCTTTGGACACTAATGGAAAGGCAGAGCAGAAGCAATTCCTGGCTTCCCCTGAGACAACGTCAGGCAGGCTGCTATGGGGGGCTGCAATAAGCATGTTTTTGTCTTCTGGTCTATTCATCACCGATGTCAAGAGCATGACATTCTTAACAAGAATCACACACTTTTCTCTAAAATCTGTTTCTCAGATAAGGTCTCTGGGAAAAAAATGGGGTAGAGGAGGGCAAGGAAGGAGAGGAAATTAATGAGGGAAATGCAGAAGGAGTCTTTTGTCACTAATCACGGATACTAGAAGAGATACAGCTCTTTTTTTTCCATTTTAAAGCTACAGCCTTAGGCAAATTATACTAAAATTAGGTTATTTTTGGTTCAGTGAACTATGATTCACCATTATAGCTACGAATTTTGCAGAAGACAGACAGAAACAATTGTTGATTTAAATCCATACTATTTTCTTTTATGGATATAGTTTATTTTTTTGCTTTAGGCAACTTCTCCAATTTAGAATAATTTAAAATAAAATTGTCCATTTTTGCAATTTTCATAAGAATTTGGATGGCTTTTTTAAAAGGCCCAAATAAAAGAAAAGCACAAAGTGACATCAATAACACATAAATTCATCATTCCTCTTGACTAAAGCTTTCATAAATGATTAAAAAAATTCCAGTTTTGGTTATATTTCTCCACAAAATACAGTGGCATTCTGAGTGAACTAAAGAGCGGAAACCATGGATTTGTCTATTTTCAGACACAGTCATTGTTCTTTTTAATTAAATGTCAGATGCTCTCTGATGACTTGCAAAGACTAGCTTAGGGCTAATTTCACATGTTAAGTGTATATAAATACACAATTATGCAAAGCTTTTGCAGGCCGAAGTTATAATTCAGCCAAGTATTTAAAGAACAGACCTATAGTACATACCTGAGTAGTCACTTAACAGTAAGAGGTTGAAATATTTTGCAAATTAAAAGTGCAGGTTGTAGGGTCTCTTTTCAGAAAACATTGAAATACATTCCCAAATCTACCCTTGTTCAGAAAAAAAACCAACCAAAAATAAGCATGACCGAACATACTTGTTTAAATACTTTCCTTAACGGGTACCTAGAAGTAAAGAGTAGAAACAAATAGGAACAGAAACTGTATGTCTTAATGGAGACCTCTAAATGACGTAGTAAAACACGGACTTACTTGAGGGTGGTGAGCTCTGTGAGGGATGGCTGGGTGGCCTTGAGATAGCTCTCTCTCCGGGCAGCGATCTTTGGAGATGGCTTCGGACTTGTGTCTGAGTCTCCACTGTCATCATCCCCCATGGCTTTGATGTAACTGCCACTACGCATTCGTCGGCAGGGAATCTCATCATCTTTCCCTCGTGGAGTGTATCCAGTCCATTCATCTTGAGGAACCTGAAGTGATAAACACAATTCTCTTATTAGTACACCCTTCCCTGATGTAATTGCACAGCAAGAATTGACTGTGCTAAGCCACAATAGAGCCGTAACAAAAACTCTCATGCCCAAGGGCCCATCCTCAACCCCATTTGAGCATGGGTTGATGTTTGCAGCAAAGGCCTACTTCTCCCCCTGCGTAGTCACAAGCACCTCTGGAGTTTGTTATTTTCCACTTCTTATTTGGGAAGTTTCTAGCAAACATGCTGATGTAGGAGCCTCAGTTGGGTCTAATACTTGGCTGGATAAATCTGGGTTTTTTGGTGGTTTTCATTCAAAGCATTTACAAACCAGATCAGGGTACTTTTGGTTCTGCTTAACATATTGAACACCTTTGGGGAGGCACAAAAGATGAAATATGAATCCCTGCATCACAATCTTTTCAGACAGAGTGTGCATAGCTACACTCACCAGGATGATTTTGGTTCACGATACATTTCAAATTAATGGAGCTATGTACTAATCATCACAAAAGTAGGTTTGAAAGTGTGAAATTATAATACTATTGCTTCTATAGCATAATTAGTGTGACTGAACACCCGCCAGCTTGCAGGGATCCTCCTTTTGAATTAGGTTAGTCTGAGTGTCTGAGTCATACAATTCTTTATCCCCTTCTTTTTCTTCTTCTTATTGATATGCATTATTTCTCTTGATCTGAAATAAGTGCTGTCCATTCTTTGCATTGGAAATCTGGAGCACTGCAAATGTGCATTCACAAGATTTTGGGGCATAGCAGAGGACAGCCCAAGAACACTGTGCTCCTCTCCCTTCCTCTGCTCTTGGGGCTTCTGACCATTGTCAACCAACACATTTGTCTTTCCTGTAACAGTGGAAACAACATGTAGTGGAGCAGGATCCTTTATGCAGTTGTCCTGAAGTTATTTTGCAGAAACCTCATTTTTATAGTAAAGGTGAAACTGCAAAAGGGCTTTTTAGTTAAACATATTTTGTGTTAGATTTAAATAAAAGTAGTTATGAATTTTTAGTTTGCTTTTCTGATTATTCTCAGTGAATCAAGCAAGCTATAGGAACAGCGCTCAGAAAACCTTACAAGCCATATTAAACAAGAAGTCTCAAATCTGGGTTGCTAAAATTTGTCCTGCAGCTTATAAATACTAGCATCTTCCAGGATAATCATCAAGTGTCTCTTTTCTATGGAAAGTTTGTTCTTCAACATTTAGCTTCTGCTGAGTATCTTGTGTATCCGTTGCTGCCCAAACTGCAGCCAGGGCATTTACATGCCAGCTTGTTTAGACAACCAAAACTGAAACACTGGACTGTTTGCTAACAGCTTAGCTGTTGAGTCCCACTACAAACATAAGCCTACATCCACAATGTGCAAGGCTTTTCAAATGTTACTGACAATGTAGGTCAAATTTTTATGGCATTTTACCAATCTATGCTGCTATAAACTGCAATCCAAAACTTACTGTGCTATACAAAGGAACAAAGACATTTAATGGTCCTAAGCATTCATAGACTTATTACTAATTATAATTAATTAACCAAACTATTCATAAGGCATGCCATTGCTTTGTTTCCTGCTGCCTTCAAACCTGAGACCTTGCCAACTTTCTTCCTTCATTGACTCTTCTTTTCCTGCTACTGACATCATGATTTAGGGCCGCCTTTGAACTTCCAGGCTCAGAAAAGTACGTCTTTCCTCTTGTGCTCAGTCTAAGTTCTTTCTTTTCTCCCAGATCTCTCTTGCTCACGTCTGGCCTTGATAAACACACTTGGAGCTTTGATATTTTCCTTACAGGACTCAAGATTTAATCTTGGAAGTGTACTCTAGTTTGTATCTTTATCAACATTTCTTCTTATGACTCAGTCTCCCTTCTTGGGACTCAGACTTCCTTCGCAGTTGCTCAATGTTTTATTTAACCAATTCTTTAATTGTGCCTTTTTAAAGTAAATTTCCATGTTTTCTTTAAATATCTTTTAGTTATTGACTCTGGTAACTCTACTTCTGTGGAACATGTAAATTCTGATCTTCCATCAGTACACAAAGTTTGTTGCTGTTTTATTTTTTCCTTCCTTTCTTTCTTTTTTTCTTTAATTTTTTTATTTTTTATTTTTTCATTTTTGTTATTTGCCTGGGCTTCAAGAACATAAGTTCCTTAGGGTAGGAACATATTTCAAAGTCCAATTTTCTTATTGAACAATGGCATGCAGAATTGCATATCTATAGGAAGTAATTGAATAAATACACTTAAAAACACTAAAAATATTCTTCTATAAAAGGGTAAAGTTCTAACTAAGAATGGGAGTATTACAGACTGAGAGTACTAAGTACTAACAAGATTGAATATACAGCTCTGATATGTTTCCATGTCAAATAAAAAGAAAAAAAAAGAAAAAGCAATGCTTCAATTCTGTGGCTTCTAAGCCACATATATTTTGGAACTTACAGCTCCTTGAGTTTTCAAATCACTCATGTACAAAACAGAAGTTAAGACAGGTCTAGTAAAATCAAGCTCTGCTGACATTTTGATGGCATGCTCGGACTTCAGTCAGAAGTTTGAAACCCCTAATAATGTAGTTCCACTCAGTTTTCAGGCAGATATTAGATAGATATCTAAGTCAGAGTATGTAGAGAATCTGTGAATTCTCAGAGGGCATGTGCTTTAATCTGTTTAATATTTTATTCATTATGCTTTAGTTAAAGATCTGTGCTTTTTCTCATTAAAATAAATTAGTGAATAAATCTTTAATGTGCTAAATAAAATGTTAGTATAATGTTAAGGTTGGTGTCTTGAACTGAGAAAAAGTCAGAGGAGTTAAAGTTACAATGCTCATATGGCACCCATTTTTCAGGCAAGCTGAACACTTGTAGTTTTATTAAATAACAGGCATACTGTTAAATTTAATGGTATAGTTTATAGCTGCAGTACTAGTGATTAGATACAGTTGATGTGGGCACTATAACCCTTACATTCTTGAGTTCTGTTGTCAACAATCCCATACAAAAGTACAATACCTTTCATCCTAAAGCTTCTCGAAATGATTTAGATACGATAAGCTGAGTTTTGAAGGTTGGTTGCAATGAATTTGCCACAAAACTTCTTAATTACACGTGCAAACACTGTGTACCGTGCTGAGCTTTGGGTGCATTGCTCTAGCCCCACAATTTGTGTGAGGTGATCTGGAGGAAGTTTCCAGTTTGAGCTCTGCTTGCTCAGTGAAGTAGGGCAGCTTATGAAATACAGCACGCTATCTTTTTAGTAGCTCTCCCACCTTCTAAACTCTCTAGTTGTTGCAGAAAAAAAAGCTGAGCTGTTCCCAGAGAGACCAGGGACGAGGCAGTCCCGGAGTGCCACAAACCCACCGGCTGGGTGGTGTGCTGGAGGTTACTTACATGTGCAAAACCAAAGAAAATCATACAAATGCAACCCAAGTTCCATTACCATGTTATGGTTTTAAAGGTAAACCCTGTATGTGCCAAAGAGAAAAGGATGGCTATAGCTAGGAAAAACACCCAGATTTAGAGAATAGCCTGAAATAACAAACCAGATATGCTTCTAATTTCAGTTTACGCATTGAGGAAGTCAGAGTGTTTGTACAAACTGCCTTACTTGCCTAGACAAAGCTGCAGTAGAAGAATGTAATGGACATTTGATTAAAAAGCTATTTTGGTTAAACAGTTTGCCCATTTTTCTTGTAGACATTTAAGGTTGAGTGGGTTTGTTGTGTTTTTTTTTTTTTTTTTCTTCTTCTTTTCAGTAAGGTTTCAGTATTTAAGAGACTTTTAGGGAAAGACATTTGGGTCCAGTGCCCCTTTATCTTATTTCAGTTTAAGAAGAGTCAGGAACCCTGACTTCAGAAGTTGGAAAAAACAGTAAGATATCATGTAACTGGTAGAGAATATTTGCAAGGTAAAGAAAAGCTTCAGAAGTAGTAGATTTTTTCTTTGTTTACTAATAGTTGTAATACTTTTTATGAAAGGATCTCCGAGCACTGTCTGTATATTACTCGAGTAGGACAAACAATGCTTAAAGCTCACCACTTCCTTTTATTGTACCTATTTTGCTGTTCAGAAAATAGAGGCAGATAAAATAATGTCAACATGTTAATACTTCTGTGCCTATAGTCAAATACCTCAAGCAATACTTAGTAAAAGAAGTGACCTGATTTTCAGAGTGCTTTCTCTGGTGCCTAAAAGGAATGGCTGTAACAGCTCATTGCAGACAACGCAATTTACTGTCACAGGAAAGTGTTTCGTATCATGGGAAAGAAGTAAAGCCCTCTCAAAACTACAGATTAGAAAATATAATAAATCATGCTATTTCCTGCATTCTGTTTCTATACATATGATACTAAACATTCTGTAGTGTGTTTCCTTCTGTTGATCTACAAAAATGCGAGGCAAAGTGTCTATGTGAACCTCCAGTTCTTTTTTATTTTTTCAGGAGGTCTGCACAAATTTTCCCACAGGCTCTTCTTTTGTTTGAATGGCCAATATTGTATCTTGCAAGGTCACACACTACATTGCACGCAAGTGCATATGCACGGTATCTGCTGCCTTAGAGGATTCATGACATTAAGATTGACATACCTGAGATAAAGCTGTTTCATGCTTTTAAGAAAATCATATTATCCAATTAGCTTGGCAATACCATTTTTTCAGTATCAAATATCAAGCAGGAACATCACTTTCATGATGCTTTTTAGTCTCATGAAAAAGGAGGAAGAGCTAAACTCATACCTAACAATGAACATCATTGTGTTTATTAAAATAAAATGATTATTATTCATAGTATTGAAGTAATAGAGATCCTGAAACATTTCATTCTGCAAATGATCTTTAAGATCATGCACAAGTCTTTCTTTAGAAGCCTAAAAATCAAGAGTGCACTTTACTTATACAGAAAATGCAGTGAGACAGAACACCATTATTACTCGGAAATACACAAAAAATATTCAGCAAAGGCCTCTGAGCCAGGCAACTTACTGAAACTTAACACTTCAGCATATACCTAGAATTAAAATGTTTGTTACAAGTATGAAAGCTAAGCCTGACTATAGTTTCTTTCTTCTGATTAAATGGCAGATATAAGATTCTTTTGTAAACAGAACAGACTGTACAGATAACATACAGCCACCAGACAACATCCTACCTGGATTCATCTTCGTTTATTGTATAGATTACCTGTCCAGATCTTTAACTAAATTTATGTTGCTCTGGAAGTGCTCACACTTTGTCATTAGCCAGGCTGAACTGACTGGTCAATTCCTTTAATGCATTTTTTGATATAAAGGAACTGGATTTTTCTAATAGATAGTCTAGGTCCCCAAGTAAAGAAACTAAGCAAACAGGTATACTTGCCTCTCAGTTTTCAAATATTCATTTCAAAAGCTCACACATAGTGGTACATGAAATAAACCCAGCACGTAAGGACAAAGGTAAAGAAAACACTTTTCATTCAATTTCTAAACAATAAAATTAGATTATCTAATTTACTTCTTTTTTTGCCCAAAATTGTTATTAACTTACCTTATTGGATGAAATATCAAACAGATTGTCTCTATAGCAAATTAAGTTCATTATTGATCTCCAGTTTGATTTGGTTTATTGCGGCTGAAATCATTAAAGCTTCTGCCTGTGCTTTGCCAAAGCAATGTGGATGACTACAGAAGTAAACACAAGGACTGGAAGGAGTGGCTAACCATTGCTCACAGCAGTAGACTTGTAACTTTAGCTTTCTATTAGTATGCAAATACTTAATGAAATGAAATCACACAACTGAAGAACAATGCTTAATGACTGCTCAGTGCAGATTTTCAAACCCATGCAATTTGGTTTTCTTAGCCATTATTATGCCTCTTCTGCGTGCTGTTAAGGAAGTTTCAATTGCCATCTTCCACTTACTAAGCCTATTCCTAGCACTCATGAATATTGAATTAATCAGACCAATAAAGATGAGTAGCATCTATCAATGTGCATGCGTTAAGAATCATTGAAGTATGCAAAAAAAAAAAAAAAAAAGGAAGCCTGAAAGAACAATATATGTTTAATAAGCTTCAAGAGTTTTCAAAAAGACAGATAGGAAGGTTGCTTCCATTTAGGACAAACTTAATATTCTCAGTATCTGCAGCAACTCAATTACTATTTCAGCAATCAAGTTCTACTATATATTCATTTAGTTTAGCAGACTTATCTCTGTAATTTTTTACATGAAGAGCATTAACATCCAAGACAAAGACCCTGTCCGAGATAGAACATCACATCCTCAAACCTAAATGCCCACATCTTGCATCAAACCTGAACAAGCGATGTGAAGAACTACAATCTTCCTTCATAAACAGTACTTTGGAAAGTGTTCTAAAACAGTAAGAATCCTCATAGAGTTAAGTCAATACACCAAATTCATCAAGCACTGCTCCAGTTTATAATTTTCATTCATCAAAAGGTGCCTCGACCACTAGCTTGTCAGTCTGATTCACATCCTGCTTTATGAAGAGGAATGTGTCTCTCCTACACAAAACAACCATGTCTTGATTCCAGATAAATATTCTCCTCCTGCTTTACGCATAAAAATCCCACCAACTATGAAGAGGGCCACGTGGGATACAATGATTCCAGCCAAATGCCTTGCACGTTTGCACCCCCAAACACATTATGCAGAAAGGAAACCAAACCGCAACGACCACATCTATTAGCTGAAGGAAACATAACTGAAGGTCATATAGCAGGACTCTTGGCCAGGACCTCAAATTAAGATTTCTTCAGTGATACTCATGGATGATGTTCTTTCTGTGGCAGAGGGCAGACATTCATTCTCATCTTTCTCAATACCCTTGAAGCCCTCAGTGCAGTTGGCTATAATGAGATATGGCTCCTCGCCCAAGGAAGGATGACTGTTAACAGGAATACCAATCATTGAAAGGACACTTTCAATGACCAGCAATAGAGAAATGTTCTTTCACTTCTAGATACCTTCTATTGGGGTGAATCAGTTCTCTCCCTAAGCACTTCGTCACCTGCATACAGTCACTAGTTGGCATCAAATGCCAATACTGTTAAATGAGATGTCATTTTACCTTTCACAACACGACCATAACCCCACTATCAAGCAGCCAGCACGAAACTGGCTTGTGGACGGAGAACATGTATCTGAATCTGAATCCCTGGAAGAAAACAGATGTGATGGGTAAAGCATTTTGAGAAACAGCCCTTATGCTGTTTCTGTTGGCTGACTGTAACTTCATAATCTCTGGTGCTTTGCTAATGTTGTGCTCTCGCAGACAGCAACTGTAAGTAATGCAGTTAAGGTCCCATCTCCAGCTGGCTATTAGCTTCTGTCACATTTTAGTGTACAGTGGCCAGACTTCACCGAAACTTCCACAACGTTTTCTTTTGGATTATAGCAATGAAATATACCTGCATAAGAAGCCTTCATTCAGCTCTAAGAAAACTTTCCTGATTTCAGACCATCATAGTGTGTCTTAGTGGCTCCAAACTGTCACCTCTGCTCTACAGTAGTGTCTCACTGGATACCAAATCAAGGTCATGGTCTTGACTCTAATCCTGTTGGGAACCGAATTGATAGAGACCAGGAAATCTCAAAGATTTCCTAACAAGCTGATTAGCAGGCTGGTGTTATGTCAGCAAAGCAAAATTAGACACAAATTTATTTGCATGAAAGACTCTAGAGACAATTCAAAGACTGTCTCTGGAAGCCCTGGCACATCAGAACTGTCACAGTGCCTTGTCCAAATGCATGGCACATTGCTTAGCCTTTGGTGAAAGAACTGCATATCTATCAGAAGTCATATCACCTCTTTGCCCTCTACTCAAACAAGACAGTTCATTGCACAGGCTCAGGGTAAGAGTATGAAAAGGCAAACGATATACAACAGAGTCCTGTTCTTGTTGCTTAATTCACTAGTGACGGAAGCTCAGCTGTGCAACGAGCACAATGCAAGGGCATTGGGAGGGCAGAAACAGAAACTGTGGCCAGCTGCCCCCAGCTCAAACCATTCTTCTGGCACTGTAGTATTCCCCACTCAAGACCTGGACTACAGATTTCATTCTTGAAACAAAAAAAACCCCAATAACTGGATGTAGGGGAAATATTCCTTACTACTTTGCACTGACTGAGGAAAACATATCACCAGTCACTGTTGTTTTCCCACCTACTTTACATATCTCCATAAGAAAAGTTAGTGATTTCAAACTCAGATGCAGATTGAAATGATCCTCTTTGCTGGACTTGATTTGTCTTGAAGAATTTTGTTGAGTTTTTTTTTTTTTTTTTTTTTTTTTTTACAGTGAAATTACCAAACACTCCAGATATTTAAGGCTACAGAAAGGAGTCAGATCCAGGTCTGAGTCAAATCTTATCCATGTTTATATCAAAAGGAACTGAAATAGATACCAAATGCCAGCTATTATGTGCAGCCATAATTTTCATAAATATTTCTGACACATCAGTATATGTAACATTGTGTCACCCAAGTATGTTGCTAAATGCATGTAGCAACACAAAACAGGGATCCGGATGCCAGAATTACGTTCATTAATGGCTGCTGTATTAGAACATAGGGATGTTAACAGAATGAAACAACAGCAATTCTTCAAGTTAATCTAGAAAAAAGATTAGTGCCAGTATATTCAATACTAAGAAGTTACAGAATGGTGATAAAACTAAAGGATAGAAAACTACTACCTAAGGAACATGGGCAGATAAAATTGCAGTTAAATGTGAAGTACTGACATTGCTGTAGAACAGCTCTCTTAGTACTTAGGTGGCCCCATTATTGCATTACTCAGACACCAAAGGTCAGTCCAGGTTTTAATTAAATGAATGAGAACACAGCAGTTGTTAAGGTGAAATATGTGGCAAGATCATTCTCACCAAGTCAGCTGACAATTTTTTTTTAAGGCGAATTAAAGGACTGTGAAGATGAGGAAGACGGCTATACTGAAATACTCGTCTACATATTCATCTTAATATACCAAAGACATCTTGGGTAAGTTTGCAGGTAGCCTAAATAACCAAGATGTAGGTTCAACGGAGTTATTTGTTATTAATATATTTTTTGTAAATAAGCTATTTTTTGCTTTATTTATATTTTCCAAGTCCCCACATATTGTCTAACTTTATTCATTATTCATATTACCCATTGCACAGCAATTTAAAGACTGAAACACATTAGCTTTCTGTGAATGATATTTTTTCTGTTTAAATGTTCTTAGACACTAGTTTATTTTAAAATTCACGAACATTTAAGAATTTTCAACTGTTTTCATGATTATTCCATTACCTGGAAGGTGGCCTGGAATACGTTATAACATTTGACATTTTATTTCATATTTTTTCAAATTGTCTTTATTGAGAAATATGTTTCAATTGAGCTAGTAAAAAACTTGAAACTTATACTTCACATACTTTGTAATTCTGACTACAGAGAAAAATGAAGGGGAAATTATATACGCTTCATTCATTTTCAGTTTATAATGGAATAAGAGAGAAAAATGCACATCTTCAGATCTATGAAAAATGGAAGATCAATATTAATGGATATTAAAATCCAACTTCCATATATATACAAGGAGATACTGAAAGATTAATTTGAAATAGTAGTTGGCGAGAGAAATGCAAGCACCACAAATGAGCAAATAGAATAACTGACAATGCAGATAGACTTGCACAGGTAAGCCCAGTATAACAGGCCTATCATAAATTGCTGTGTCATAAGGATAAACACTTTGTAATTTAACATACTACATTAACAAATCATATCACAGATGCTGGTCCTTATTAGCACTCTGACCTGGGGTGATGCCCTCTATTTGGCCATCCATGGACATAGGCAGCAGGAAGAGGCTGGGATTGAGCAGTATCTTCTAAGAAACTGCGAAAGCGACTTGTACTGGGACGGGAAAGCAAGTCAATCTGATACCAGTTTCTTAGCACTACACTTTATATAAAAGTGCACATTACAGACAGGACATCCTTCGCACAAGAAACTGAGCACAGTACGAACCAGAGCCCTTTGCCACCCGCAAATGCTTATTACACCCAGAAACTTGGCTTCTATTTTTTTATAGTATTTCTGAAAGTCTCCCACCAAGCAACAAGCGATGCAAATGCGGAGCTCGGATGACTGCATTGCTGTCCCCACCTACCGCACTTCAGTTTTCAGAAGTAAAATTTCTATCCTCAGCCCCAAGTATCTGACACAACTGACTTCAGTCTCATCAAATGAGGTCAAAAGGAAATGTATGACTGACCCACATAACAAGAAAAGAGGAATAATACAAAAAATGTCATCCTTTGTATTTTTCTCTGTCTCTTAATGAATGGACCAAGGACAATGGGAATGGTAATTACAGGGAATATTGAACAGCAAAACTATAATCAGAGACAAACTCTGCAGTGTACTTGATACTCTATTAGCTTCAAAAATCATGAATTCATAGAAAACAAGAGTGTCAAAAATATCTACCCATGTATTTAGACCCTATTGTTCGCAGAAAAAGACTGCTGCTTACATTTTGTCTTCAATAGCTTTGCTTAATTTTAATTTTTCCAGAGGAGAAGCTACTAGAGAAGTGGAGGCTGTCCACTGCTTTATAAATTCTTCTTTCAATGCAGGGAAACAATCTTGAAGAATTTTGAGAAAACACGAACAGTTCCTTCTCACCTTCCTTCAAATTAGTCCAACTGTAAACCTGGATCAAATAAAAGCACTTTCCCGAAGTAAGAAGCAGCTCAAAAGAAGGACCTTATCTTTCTACGGTCCAGCTCCTCGTTGTTGAAAGGAGAAATAAAGAGAAAAATAGAATTCTATTCTCGAAATGCAGGTGAAACAAAAAGGTTTGCTTGACAGATTTTAGACTAGTCCGGGAGCTAATATCTCTTTCTGAAGACGCACAGCCTTGAGCCTCCCCTAGACCTCCAAGGATGGACACTGCGCCTCAGCACCCGGGCTGGAAGGGGAGCCTGCCGGGGTAAGGAAAGACTGTGCAATTCAGGAGGACTCTGCACTCCATCCAAATTCCAAATTATGAGAAATAAGCCCATCTGTAACACAAACTACTGCCAACTCTTTCCACAGAACACTCATGTGGAAAATATCACACCAAGTGAGATAATTGTTTGTTATTTCCATGTCTTTACACTGAAAATTAATCCAGATACTTTTGTGATAGAAGTCCTTACAAGCAAATGTGAAGTCAATGTCATCTGTGATCTCTGATGTACTCAGATCTATCAGGATAAAGAAAATTATCCTGGGTAGGCTGAGTTGAAAAAAAAGTCACTCCATTGTATTCAGATACCGTCACAAGAAGAGTTCGCACGAACAAAATAGTTGCATCTTTCAAGGATCAGAGAGTTTATGTCCTGGGCCATAAACAACAGCTTAAATTACAAGTGAGTTGATAAAAGGATCTATTTAATATTTAATGAGTTAAATAAAGTAATAAAGAAGCATCACAATAATTAAAATAATTACCAGAGTTGTCAAGTATTGTCATGAATTTGCAGCTTTCATCTCATTTAGTGCATTTCTAATTATTCTAACAAAGGGCACCAGCCTTTTGGTACAATGATGAGAAGGTCACCAGAAAAATAACAGATATACAGAATACCTCTGCAGCCCACTAATGGAGTAATACTCTGCTGCTGTTAATATATATTTATATTGCAGGACAGCCAAAAGGCCTCAATTAGGTTCTGCGCCCCATTGTGCTGGGCACTGTGGAAACACAAAAGGGAACAAAGTCCAAGCCCCAAAGGGCTTGTAGTGTAGAAAGATAAGTGATATACTTAAGAGAAAGGCAATGGGATACATTCAAAATAGACTGACTTTCTAATATCTATATCCACTTGTCATCCTTTTAAGCCGCCAGGAGAGAAGAATAATCCTGACCTGGTTCTTCAAATCTACCCTATTCTGTTTGAATATTATTTCCAATGTTAATCGAAGCCTGATTAAGATTTTCCTTTAAAAAAAAAACAACAAACCTCCAAACCAATTTCAAACCAGTTATATTTCCTTGGCTTTTACAAACAAGCATACAATTAGAAAAAATGAAATGAAATGAAAACCAAAATAAAACTACCAGTGAGGATGGGAAACACAGTGAGAATTTAGTTTTTCTAAGTGAGAATGTAGTTATTCTAATTCCTGCCCTTGACAATTGTTGGACATATTTTCATACAGACACAGATAATGTCCTCTAATTCCACTTCAAGAGTCTATTCCTGTCATTTAAACATTATCTAAAAGTCCCTATGGAGGTGTTCATTTAAAGCTGATGCTGGCACAGTTTTTCGCTTTTTTCTAGCCATCTGGTCACATACTGAATTGTCAGCTATTTTATCTAAACCTGAGAGGAAGATTGAAGGAGTAAACAAAAACATCAACAAAAGAAATCTGAGGGTCCAAAGTAACCACGACAGTGAAGCCTAAAGTTCCGATTTCTTCTCACTCACAAAATTCAGACAAGAGAGACTTAATACAAAGAAAGAAAACCTCAAAAGGTTGCAACCTGAGGCTATTTTGAACCCCCTCTCCCTCCCCAGTCCATACACACAGCTCTAAACACACACTGAGCACTCGTATTGCCCCCTCTCCCCCCACCGCACTCTCCTAACAATTAATAGAAAATACGCAGATCCATTTCTTCACATTCAAAACTTAGAATCCCAGAGGCTGGCATTCAAAATTATTTTGCATGCCATTCAATAAAACCTTTTAAGATCAATTTTTAAATGCGGATGCCTCAGTCCTACGCTTTCTCTGCGTACTGACTTAAACAACAGAATGTGGAAGCTGACTGTCTCATTAAAGCACCCATATGAGAAAACTCGCTACAGTTTCTATACAAATAGTCAAGAGTCCCACTACATTAAAATGAAACCAAATCGTCTTAGCAAACCTCTTTTTTCCTCATGGTCTTCTCTCTTCTCTGCGCAACGTTGCTCCATCTTACACACACACTTAGATGTGCCATAAGTGCTTCGTTTAAAGTGCATAAAAGCTATCCACAGCTCTCCTAAGAATGAAACAGTTTTAATATTTTCTGATCCATGTTCCTGCCACAAACATTCACCGGCAGTATGATAGCTCCAAGAGCAGACATCTGATTCTTGACATTTAAAGATACAATACTGGTGAAAAATAGTGACGCTGTATTAACTGCAAACAGCTTGTGAGGGAGTAGGTGATGTACTCCTAAAATGTATAATCAGAACAAGCAATAATTTCAACCTTTTGATTTTTTATTTTTGACTCAAAGCCATGAGAAAGAGGAATAGCCAGATAAACAAATCTGGACACGTTACAATAACTGTTTCATGAGAATTTATACTCTATGGCAAAAAGGAAAGTAGGCTGTTTTCCTGCTGGAGAAAGCATTAAGGTACCCCAAAGTTTCTCAAAAGGGTGTCAAAAGCTTTCATAATAAAATAAGCAGTAAATAAAGGCAAATCTTGAAATTACAGAAATCAAAGAATTTGTATGCTGGTAACATTTGGTTAATTGACATCATAATGCTAAGTGCAAGCACTACAATGTCAAATTCCCTATACCCCTACTGTGACTGCCTTATAAATTCAAAAAGTACACAGAAAGGTCTTATTTTTCCCACATGAAAAAATTAAGCCTGTTCCACATGACCTGTTTCTTTGAAATACTGAATGCTGGCAAAAAAATAAAAAAGAAAAGAAAAGAAAAAGCAGATTTATTTTTAATTTCAGCAGCATTACCCCTTGTTTGGTGATCAGTGACCTCTTGGGAAAGTTGAAATATCAGAGCAAACCTCCATCCCCCACAAACACCTGAGACAAGGCAGAGCACAGTTAACAGCAATCAGTTCTCCACACTGTACCTGGAGGTACTGACATGACCGTTCCTGTTGACACGTCTCTGCCTTCACCACTGTCTGGTCCATGTTAACTGATGCTTTCTGGTAAACTTCACGGGCTCTGCTCACGGTTAATGTAGAGGACCAAGAGCTTTTCTTCATTAACTGGGAGTCCAAATTCACAGGCAGGTTTGCACAGGTAGAGCATTTGACATCGTTATTGCTTCTGGATGACTTCACAGTATGTTCACTAATAGTGTTATAGGCTTCCATAAAGTATTGGGAAGAAGAACGATCAGGGCATCTTCCCATGGTCATGACCCCACTGGGACCATGATAAATGCAAACATCATTGTCCAAGTTGTCATCTGAACTCCACCATCCTGATGCATTGGATCTAGGCTTACCTTCTGATCGCCTTTCTTTACTCTTGCTGCGCTTCCCATACCTCATCGTCTGTGACTCCTCTGGGCTCGCTTTGCCCCCATTGACGCTCCCCTTGGATGGTCCCTCCAGTGAATGGGACTTGGTAAAGAGCTTTTGGACAGAATGAACCAGGTGCCGGATCCTCCCTGGGCTGTCACTGCGGTGCTCCATGGCAGTCCGCTTGTACTGCAGAGTGTGGTAGCCATCCCGGTTCAGAGGCAGCTGCCGCTCAAACTGGTCCAAAAGGTTGGCAGGAATGCGGTTGGTCTTGTTGGCGGTTCCGTGGGGAACCAGAGCACACTCGTCCTTGAGTTCGTGGTGGGAATTGTAATGCCTCCGGGGAAACGTGCTGCTGGCAATCTGATCGTTGTAGGGCACCATGCACTCTGCCTGAAAAGAGTTCCTTTGAGTGTAGTAAGGGTGGTCAGCAGGATGGGGGTCCACCGGGTTTAACAAATATGGCTTCCTGTCTGGGTGGTGTGGCAGACTGTCACACGGAGGGTCACAGGCAACCCCATGATGATGACTACGGCTGCTAGATAATCCCTTCATTGCTGATGTAAAGCAAGTCCCAAAGTCATCTAATACGTATGGCTATGCAACGGGCAGATCTCAGAGAAACGCCTAAAAGAATGAAATACAACAGAAGCCATAAGATATTCAGGCTAAAAGAAAAAACAGCATGTGCACATTTAGCATTTATTGTTTCTTACTGTAAAAATAGTTGGAATAAACATTCTCTGATTCTTTTTATTGCTTAATCTTTCCTATGTCCAACATAGTGATACGGAATACCTAAATAACACACAAGAAGAATTCTCGCTCCACCAGCTGGAAAACAGATGGAAGAAAATTCTTCTGATACGAAATTCACTATTGTTCATGAATCCACAGCAAGATACGTATCACCACCTATACTCTAAAACCTCAGTTCTGAAAACATTCATGGATGGGGGCCTCCCAGGCCTCCCAGGAGGCCTTAATTGCTCATCTGCATGCTTTCAGGGCCAAATAAATGCATTAAAAAAGATCATGTCCTTAATGGACCACTTTCTGGGTTACTTTGGGCCAAACACAAAGTGTGGTGAAATTAATGGGAAACTTTCCTCTGTCTTCAATGCACATCTGTTCATGATTCAAGTGTACTTTTACTTGATCTCCATGTTGTCTGCCTAGACTGTTAGCATCTTAAGACAATATCAAAACATTATTTCTGTAAGCTTTTTTTCAAATTAAGAAAAAATAATAATACATTACACTAACTGACAAAATGAAGCCAAACCAAATGTTTAATAACCTATACATTTGTGGTTGTTAAATTTACTGTTTACTTGATTCTATTCACACCCCCCCATCTTATTATGATAATGTATTGCTTGGTTTAATTTTCCATAAATTTTCAGAGTACTAAGCAGTGTTTAAATACCCATACCTACGCCTTCTACCATTAGGTGAATTGCTATAGCCAAAACTTGCACACTGCTATAACAGTGTAAAGGATTTCAACACTAATACCTGATTGCAGTTATTTGGCCCTGAAATGACTCACAATGTTATAGATTATTGATTACAACAGGTTGAAAATGGAAATCTTCACCACAAGTGATATAATAACCACTCTGTCTGAGGCCAGATGTCCTCATTTCAGCTCTCACCACTAGCAAAAGTCTGGATGCAACTGCTACTGCAACCTCTGAGCTACTAATGTGTAAATTATGGGGTTTCAAATGTAGCAAAACATTCTCATGGTGCTGTCTCAGCTCCTGATGGACAGAGGACTTCTTAGAAGATGCCCTCTCATACTGCACACAACTGAAATGGGAGTCACTCAGCTACTTTATTCCTTTCCGGCATGGCTAATCACATAATACTTTTGGAAATGTCACCCTTGAGGTCTTTCCTGGAGTATGGACAGACATGCATAGCAAACAGTTTTCCACTATGTTCCTCCAGATAAAGTTCTCAGATAAAGTTCATGTTTTAACAGGTTGTAGACATTGTACCTACTTGCAAATTGGCGACAATGAAGTTTTCTAAAATACCATTAAGTTAATGTCAGTCTGGAAAAGCATGCCTGCATTTCATCAGAACATATTTTATATTTTATTCTGAGTCTGCAGTGAGCTAAAAAGGAGTTTTTTTCAATATGCTTCAAAGCTAGTGTGGACGTCCTGCAATTCACTCCCCCTCACTGGATCCCTGCAATGCAGAAAATGTTCATTCTCAGGAGAACCTGAATTCCAAAAAAAGAGTTTTCAAAATACCACAAAAGGCACTTGAAATATTTCAAATGGATGAGCTCACTGGCTTACCTGAAGAGGAGAATGGCCAAAGGCACTTTTAAATTCACGAAAAAAAATATATTCAGAGAGCTGGACTTGTCAATTATACTGGAGTGACAATCCTTAGCACTTCTAAAGAGCATTTTATATCCCTACCAACTCCTTTAAAAATGTGATCTATTAGACTGTGCAATAGAGAAACATCCAAAAGGATGTAGTAGTAGACCCATTACTTAGTTCATTGAAAATGTTCATTGACCAAGAATATCCTGTCAAGAACACCACCACTAAAGGATATAATGACCAAATAAAAATACTCCAGTCTCTGTCATCTGTGAATATCTTTCACATTTGCAGGCTTGTGAAAACAAGACTTCAGCCAGTTAATTTTTATTTAAATCCATTTACAATCATAGAACAGTCCTCAAGATGATTGATAAATTATTTTAGGGCTAACAATAGACTAGTGTGCTATATAAGATAAAAACAGTAAAACCTTGCCCCAAAGCTGTGAGAAAGACATGGAGAAAGACAGTAAAAAGACATGCCCAGAAACAGTGATTTATTTTTGTTTTTTCATTAGCTGAACGGCTATGAATTTTTCATTTTTGTGTATTATGGAAAAAGACTGTATGTAGACAAAGAACCAAAAGGACCGATAAATTACAGAATAGCGAAGTCATGACAGGCACAGGGGATGTCATGGAATTATTAATAATATGTAGTCTTAATATATTTATAGAGTAGAATGGCTGGGATGAAGAAGCACTTGATCTGGTTTAGAGGCTGGGACAGAATAGTGTAGAACATCTTGAAGATAAAGATGAGCTTAAAAGATATGTTTGACTGATGAGAGCAGCAGTGTTAGCAGCTGTGTTTTGGATGGACTGGCAATATGAAGGAGCATGCGCAAGAAATCTTAAAAAGTGAAAAAGCTTATGAAAAGTGACATTTGTCTGTATAGAGAGAAAAGGACAGGCTTTCCATAAATTGTGGAGGAAGATTGGCTAAGCACTGCTATATGAGTTTAGATGGCAAGTAGGATGGTGGAAATGTTTAGGAGAAAAGATAACATTTAGTTCTACACCCATTCTGAGTCTGAGCTGTCAATGAATCTTCCATGAGGAAGTACTGGAGAAAAAAGCAGAAAATAGGTAGGATGATCTGCCCGAGAGGAATCAGATGAACAGATACAGAGAATAACAGAGAAAATATGCTTGTGAAAGCAAAAGATCACAGAGTTACAAAAAAAGGAGGATAAAGCTTTGCAGGAGCAGCACATTTAAAAAAAGGAGGAAAAAAAGAAGCAGCAAAGACCAGAGAGCCATAGAAAAACCAAATCAAAACCAAACCAACCTATGTAAGAAAAAGAAGTGATGGTAAAGACTCCAAAACCTGGGAGAAACTGAAATTCAGAGTAAAAAGTGTTTATTCCTAACTCTTAGACTGGTGTATGCATTATGAGAGGTTTTTTTCTGCTGCAACAGCATTAAAAACATTTATTTTATCATGTATCAATTGTGGTAAAAACCCATGAGTATTAACTAGAATATAGCTTCATTTTACCTTAACTATATTGCTGCTGCTACAGCATTGTAAGTGTAATGAATAAGAAAAAAACCCCAAAAACCCAAAACCAAGAAGAACAAGTATAATATGCTCTACATTGAAGGAGTGGTGGTTTTCTTAAATATTTAGTGGAAAATTCTTCTACACAGAAAAAAACCCAAAACAATTCCTAAATCACTCTCACACCTCAATCCTGCTTTAATATGTTAATATGTTAATATATGTCTAGAAAAAACCTCCTTATAGCTTCTGATTCCATCAGTATTTCTTTTTTTTAAAAGCCTAATTTTCCATAATTGTGTTGGCTGAACCTATCGATCAATGTTTAGTGCAATTAACAGCTGGAGACAGGGCTATCTGATCATACCATGAATAGCTGTGAGGAAGCCAATTAGGATTTTTATTGTATTGTTATTTTTTGGCCAAAATAGGAACATTTAATTACTCATTAAATAAGGCAAGATAATTGATGAACATACTGCGTATTAACGAACAGTGGAACTAGCAATTCTATGGACAGCAGACCAAAACCATTGATGGCATAGGAATAAATGAGATGTTAAATAGATACAGTATTGTAAGGCTGAAGAATGCTTATTACTTTCAGCATTCATGTTACATTTGCTTTTGTTTTCTTGAGGATGCCCTGGGTAAGAAGGATGGGAATATATTAATTCTTGCTGTCCCTAATGCACAACAATTTGTTGGAATAACTTAGTGGCTAGAAAAATGTGTAATTAATTCTTATGTGATTAAAGTGGAAATGCATGCAAAATAACAAAACCTGAATGCATAAATTACCTATGCTTTTACAAATTTTATTTAATTATATTGTCTACTCGTGTGTTCCAAATTTATTCATAAAATACAAGTTCAAGAAACACATTCTTTGCTTTAGATATATGTGAAAACTTCTCTCACATAAAAGATTTACTGATATGTCACATAGCTCCTCCAATTTTCTCTCACGAGACTGCAGAATTGCTTTTCCTACATTTTTACAGGAACAAGTGAAAAACAAACAGGCAAAAAATGCTTTCACTGAAATAATGCATGCATAGGTATAGAAAGAGTAAGTAGATAATACAGGAGACTATAGCAGGTAGTACAACACAGATAATTAATAACTCAAAATTACTAATACAATAAAAATGTTTTATAGCCATTAGTGATGTAAAAACCTTCATAATTGAAATGTATTTTGTAGGATCAGTATGAAGAATTCATAATTTTCTCTTTTTTCAATAATCCAATTATGTTGTATCCATTCAATAGTCAGAGCAAGGCAAACTGCCATATGCACGATACAATGCGCAATGTAAAGTGTAAGGTAAATAACTGCTAAGATAACTGAGAGAATGACAGTGATATCTATGTCAAGGTGTGTAGCTTAAGTATAAAACCACGTGAGATATATATGAGAAATAGACAAACACGCTCTTGCAATTTGTATTAGCAACATACAGAAGGAAGGCAACATAATTATATTACGTGTAGTTATCAACAGAGGCACCCAAACAGCCAACCCTAACCCTGTCGCCAACAGTGACACCCTAATTAAGCGTCATCAGGACCACAGAACCTTAAGTCTAAGATCTTTTGTTTGTTCAGAAACTAAGGAGTAAGAGATATTGAATTTTTTTTTTGTTTGGTGAATGTGGTTCTTCTAAGATACCACTCAGTGATTAGAGGATGCTTCTGAATCCTCAGTTTTGTGCCAGGTGTAGTAACCGAAGGGCTGGTACACAGGAGGAAGGCAATGTAAACACATAATGTCATGTATGTATAGCTCTGAGTCAGGAAGGCATTTAATCATGCACACAAGTTGAAACACACGTTTGGACCGTATTGGTACTTACACCTCGGATCACAGCAGCCTTTTCAAAGAAATGCTGTGTTACTGTTTGAGCGAGGACGTAACTATGCTTTTTAGCAGTACTATTTGTAGTAATGCTCCCATTTTATGCACAACGGCAAACAAAGAGAGATTCTCAGTTCCATATTGAACAGCATTTGCTTATTTATTTACTCACACACTATGGGATGTTCCCAGGGAAATTCCTTTCTCTGACTCTCAGACTTTTGCAAACACGTGGAAGATACATTTATGCTGAGAATCAAACTTCCACATGCTCCTCATGCAGCGCATTGCTTTATCCTAAAGGTCTTGGTATTTTGCAGCCACTCTGTGTGGCCTTTCTGCTATATTACATCACATTAATGAAAATCTAGACATCAATAAAAGGACACGTATTCTAAAATGCATCTATCCACATATTTTATTAAAGGTGTTCAGAAGAAAATGAGGTCTCAAATGATTTTCCTAATTCATTTTGGCATGTAATGTGAAAGATACTGTGCCTTGGGTAAAACTCTCAGGAGAGTGTCTGGATTTTGCTTCCATGTCAGCAATCACA
This sequence comes from Grus americana, assembly GCF_028858705.1. NCBI lineage: Eukaryota > Metazoa > Chordata > Aves > Gruiformes > Gruidae > Grus > Grus americana. The sequence continues at coordinate 54,282,952 of NC_072853.1, forward strand.
CCAGGCAAGTGATACTTAATTTAATTTTGAACAGTGGATGGGGATTCATAAAGAGAAATGTTTTGGCCAGTAACATAAACTCATTCCAAGTTTATGGGCAGATCAGTAAGTGGGAGTAACTGGGGAAAAAATGTAATTAAACTCTAGCTGGTCTCTGAGGAGTACCTTGTGACTGGTATGTATACAGAAAAAAACAAGGAGAGAGGCATCCCTCCAACAATGTCATAAAAATGGATGGTTATTTTTTTCTGTCTCCATCCAACACTCTTTAACTTGCATATATTTGTGGTGACAAGTTTCACATTTACATTTTATGACTGTTTTCATCCATGTGCTTTTGGTGAGCAACAGCAGTGGTCAGTACCAGGGTAATATATGCCTTGAAGGTTTGGGTTTGGGTTTCTTTTCTTCATCTCTGTGGCTAATAGCAAGTTGATTCTTCACTAGGAGTGTCACTAAAACTGTAGTCACTAAAGGAACCTAACACATAATTAATCTCCGAGTCATATCTAAATACATTACAAGATCTGCAAGAATTCTACTGGTAATATGTCAGCAAAATTTTGACACAGAGTCTGACTGTTTCAATCCTGTTAGGAGCACGACTAGCAATAGACAGGATTGCATGCAAAAATCTTGGCTCTACAAATAGAAATGCTAAACTGTGATCATCTGCTCTTCCACTCTCCTTATTTGCACACACAATTAACAGTCAACTTTTAAAAAATTCAGATGTTCTTCAGTGAGTAATAATATACTGTGTAATTAGACTGCTCAAGCCTTTTCTGTGGTATAGGACACAGAGTCTCTCTGACATGCTGAGGTACAGCACTTAGGTCGGAAAGCCTGCTGTGAATTCCACTGCAAATTCAGAACTGCCAATCAACATTTTCTTCTCCCAGAAAGAAAACGACCAGAAGATTATGTCTGTATAATGTGTATGTAAGATAATATATTAAATCAAATCATTTGATAAATGTCACATAGGCAGTATTGAAGAACATAGCTCATATACAAGTTTAGATGTCACATTTTATTCTTCTCAGTCTTTAGGATAATGAACTTTATGACCTTAAACTTTTTTTTTTTTTTAGCAGTATTTACAGTTGTGTTTCCAGAATGCTGTTTGGGCTGGGGGAACAGCAAAAGGGGATGAAAAGGAAGATACTCCAAAATTTGGAAGAATAACACATACTTACCTGCGTTGCTCTCTTTTGGGTAGTCTATTGTCACATCTAAGTCTCTGATTCTAGAGATCTTTTACTTGCTTTCCTCACAGAGAATTTCTTAGAATTAAAGGATTGCAGTCACTACTTTCTAGCAATTAGAGATAACCAATGTGGTTTAGACTGCTTATATTATCACAGGATTACAAAAGGAGGTAAATATCAGGCACATTCCTACAGCACTGACACCCTATAAAAATAAAGGGGCTATCATATTGCCATAGAACATACAGTATAAATAACTAATACACATATGGAGATTTCAGGTATGTATATAGATTCCTGCAAAGCCAGTCACTTCTGAATGTTAAAGACTTGTTTTTCTGGTTGGAATGGGATGATCAGCAGATAAAACCTACATTAAATGTGTGCACGTGTACTATTCCTGAGAAAGTCAAACAATTTCATGCTCTGCAATGTGGTCACATAGTGAAATTGGACACCCTTGTACTAAAAGAAGCTCTTGATGCTCATGGCAAGAACACTAATGTGACCAAGAAAAGGAGCCACTATTACATCTAGTGGCTGCCAACGATCCAATGGAAGCTACTAATCTAAGTCAGACCTTGCATCCACATCCCACAGTCCTTGGCTGCATGGCTCACTAATTCATTTTCTACCTTTTTTTTAAACTGATCTACAATTCTGTAGCATGGCACTTTTGCGTCAGGAATCACAGTTAAATTATTGTCTGAGCTACAGGTATTCATGATCTCAAAAGCTTTTCTACATGCATCTACTTGTGACAATATTCACTGTAAAGACAGGCAACTGGCTTTTCTTAGTTCTATGCACCACAGTTCACTCATGGCACGCCACACCAGAGGATCCATACTTTTATTTCTATGACGGCAGTGACAGCATGATTGTGTGACTTTGCTGGTCTTGACCAGCAATGCTCATGACTCAAACTAAGCTTTGTATTCCTTACTGTTTAGAAAATCAGCTAAACATGATAAATATTTCTTTCCCCACAAAAAAAAAAACAAAAAACAAACCAAAACCCCACCCAACTCCTTTTAATGTAATGAAACATACTTTTACGAGACTCTTTATACAGCTCCAGTCTTAATCACAGACCTTGACCTCATTTAGCAGAAACAGAGATTAATTTCCTTGAAAAATGTTCTTCCAAGTACACTGTGATCTTTTAAGTCCAAGCAAAAGTGAATGCTACAGAAACATATAAGCATCAGAGCCTCTAATCTTGCAGATGGTCCCTCATCTTGGCTTTCAATTGGTAGCTCTATTTGAATGGTGTCACCCCTGAAAATCTGTTGTCAGCTCCAGAAACTAATGAAAATGGAGAAAGAAATTTAGAAGTGTGTTAATGGAGAAATTTCATGGAAGCCTTACAGGAGGTCTGTGAAGACCAAAGGTAAGAGTTGTGAAGAGATTAGTTTTAACAGAATGACACTACAGCGCTTATTGATCTTCACAGCTGGACAGTCCATATTCTACTCCTATTAGCCCACCAAAAAACCTGCAAAGTCTCAGTGAAAATGTCCCATATTGTAGCTATCACTGAGAACTTCCTGAAAAATTTACTTCATTGTCATATTGGTATTACGGAGCTTTGGCTGTATCAAACAAATGTCACCACCATGCCCAGTCATGGATATATTCCAGGTCCTGTGTGCCCAAGCAAGGTTCCTCCAGTGAGGCAGTAGGAACAGAGAGGAAGCATATAGTGGCAAGAATGTTCTGCTCATATCCAAGGCCAATGAACATGGTTTGGCATTGAATATGAAACCGCTGATTAAAAGACAAAGAATAACAGGATTGTTGTAACTGTTCCCTAAAACAGGGCTGTAACATTGAATTTCCTGAGTTTGAGGTTTTAAAAAAACACAAACTAGAACCAAACTCTCATATATACTGTGCTATATAAATGCAGTTAAAGAACTTAAACCAACTTATCTTTGATGACTATAGTAACTGGTCAATATTTGTTTTCACACAGTAGATATAATGTCCATAATTTCTGGTTTTATAGTAATGCTATGAATCATAGAATCATAGAATCATAGAGTGGTTTGGGTTGGAAAGGACCTTAAAGATCATCCAGTTCCAACCCCCCTGCCATGGGCAGGGACACCCTCCAGTAGACCACGTTGCCCAAAGCCCCATCCAACCTGGCCTTGAACACTTCCAGGGAGGGGGCATCCACAACCTCTCTGGGCATGAAATTGAGTTAGATTTGGTGGAAGTCTTAAGCCACTTGCTCGAATCATTTCGTCTTATTTCACCTCTACTGGCATAAAAAAATAATAAGAAACAGAAAAAGCTTCTTTTCAGAGGAAAACATTGACTACAAATATTTAGCATGCAGCTCTAGTTATGAAGAAGGTGAAATGGAAACCATTTTGAAAGTGTACTATTTTTCACAGAATTCTGTGAAAAATGTTTGTGAGCAATGGCAAACTGGGAAATAAATTTTAATTTGTGAAGAATCTCTGAGAAAAAAAAAAGGACTTTCAAAAAGCTACTTAAATTTATCAAGTATCTCACAGAGTACGTTGTCCCAGCAAAAATAAGTGCAAAAGAGAAGTCTGTGAGTACAAGGCTCTTCCCCAAGCATGGCACAGGAGAGCAGCTGCATCCTCTCCAGGAGGGTATTCTGCCCTTGAGCAGAGGACACAACTTCTCAACTTTTGCTTTGAGGCTTCATTCAATTCCACCTAAACCACAGAACCAGTAGCTGCATTTAATCTATGAATTTACAACAGCAGTAATTTAAAAGCTTTTGCAAAACCCCTATGACAGAAACTTTGGTTTTATTAGGATATATTCTGATTGAAAACCTGAAAAATAATGAAAAGAGTATCTCAAATTTTTCTGCTATGATTTATGCACATGTAATTTGTTTCCACTGTGCTCATGATTCTTTTGTTTCGGAGTTTTTTTCCATGCATTTTTCAGTAAATAGATTCAATGGTCTGCACATACTTAGAAACAAATATATTTAAAAATGAAAAAAAAACCCAAACAAACTTCCACAAAGTTTATTTTGATCTTTGTTCATGTATGTTGAGGTATGCAGACAAATGGCATAGGACAAGAATCTGATTTTAAGAATTATGATTATCCAATTAAGAATCAGAAAAGAATTCTATTAATATGAAGGTAAATTCAAAACAAAGGTTAATACATAATACAGAACACGTATAATGAATCCCTGCAAGCATGCTAAAAATTATTCGTAGAAATAAATTTTTCACAACAGTGAGCATGCCTTAAACATTTCAGAAATTGCTTCCAGAATAACTTTTAAATCAGGAAGAAGAAAAAATAACTGAAAAATTAGTTCATGAAATTACTTATTATGAATAATTGTCTGATATTGGATAGCTGAAAAGAAAAAATTAACAAACATGCTGATAGCTTGAATTGCAAAGGTCAGCTTTGTAATGTCACGGAATTTAACTGTGATTTGTACTTGACTGACTGATTGATCTTTACTTAAACTGTTCTTGACTGATCTTTTATCAGTTTGGTGAGGTCACACAGGATTTGCTCTGAGGCTTCAACACTGTGAGGAATATGGTGGTTGTACACTGAAGTTAGGCGCCACCTAAAATGCTTCTGCATGTACTTCATGTACACGTTTGTAAGAAACTTATATCTGAAGATGATTTCTTCTTCCCTGTATGCGCTCTGTCCAGAAGCTCTTCACAAATCACTGTGCTGAGATGTACAGCAGGTGTCAAGAGGATGGGGCCAGACTCTTTTCAGTGGTGCCCAGTGACAGGACAAGGGGCAATGGGCACAAACTGGAACACAGGAAGTCCCATCTGAGTATGAGGAAAAACTTCTTTACTCTGAGGGTGACTGAGCACTGGCACAGGCTGCCCAGAGAGGTTGTGGAGTCTCCTTCTCTGGAGATATTCAAAACCCGCCTGGACACAATCCTGTGCAACCTGCTCTAGGTGATCTTGCTCTAGCAGGGGGGTTGGACTAGATGATCTCCAGAGGTCCCTTCCAACCCCTACAATTCTGTGATTCTGTGATTCCGTGAAATAGTGAATTAACATCTTACTGTTGAAGGATGCCTGACTTCATCAGCACATTAGGCATATATATATATTGTATTTTTCATTCTTGGGGGCTCAGAGGGAATACCAAAGCACCAGACTGTTACTTAATACTAGCCTTGATGCAACCTCACACATTGCTGCCATCAAACATGATAATAAAAAATAGAATTAAAACTTTTATTTATATATAGAGTTAAGAAGTCACAGTAAAGTAAATACAGTCAAGAATGTTTCCACTTCACTTGGACTTCGCTGTATTAAGGAGTATGCATTGAAACAGGAAAATCAAAGTGAGGGAGGGAGGGAAAGAGTGGAAGAGGAAGAACTAAATGATGTACCTTCATAATCTCAGCAGAATTACTCCTGAATGAGACCAGCATGAATATTGTGAGAGTAAAAGTGAATGGAATGAACTTAATCTCTGCTTTTAATACCTGCTAGTTTAAAGCAATAAAAAAAGAATAAGTATTTTTCATAGTATTTAGTAGGTACAGCTTCAAAATCATTAATAATACACTTTAAAGAGATTGGTATTAGTAACTCATCGTTTTGTCACATAGAACCACCATAACTGAAATACGCTTTAAGGAGCTCATGAAGTTTCTTTTACAACTAATGGCAAATGATAAAGTGTACATATACTGTAATAATATACACTTTAAGGTGAAATGCTTTATTTCTAGGTTCTACTGCAAAGCATCTTATCATGAGTATTTTAAAAAATCACTTAAGTAATGCATTTTAAATTATTTTTAGTTAAATTAAGCTCTAATATTCTGTAAAAACTGCCTACAGAATAATACTTAAGTGTGCATTAAATATTTCCATAGCATTGAAAATATTTCAGGAAAACAGTTCTTTAAAAGAGAAACACCATAAGCAAAATACTACATATAAATATATATATCTATATCAACCTCGTGATTTATGTAATACATCCTGATAATTCTTTGTTACTTCCTCCTCCTAATTTAATTTCATTTCAAGGTGAAGGGCAAGTGGATTCATACAATCTACTTTAATTTGTGTACTAAAAAGCCATGCTCTGTTAAACCTGAATGAAAAGTACACAGCGTTTTCGCTTTATTATATCTTAGCTATTCAACAGGAACCTCATCTTTCTTTTCAAAATATGAGGTTCATCATATGTTAAATGTTAGTATTATTGTGTAAGCTCAGGAGGAGCCACGGTCACTACACTGCTTATCCTCATGCATAAGGGTTGTGAAAAACATCCGTAACTGCTACAGTGGAGCCACAATTTTGTTGTTGACATAGAGTACACCTTGTAGAAAGATAGTCATTCCAATTTTAAAGATATGAAATAAGAGAATCTGCCACATTTCCAAACAAATTGTTCTGGTAGTTAGGCACTGATACATAGCTGCATCTAAATGTGTCTGGTACCCACTTCCAGCTAATAGCTCTGGAGTTTTCTGAAAAGACGTTTTCAGAAGACCTTACCATGAGCCACATTCCCTCATGCTGCTGTAACACAGAACTATTTCACGCCCTTCTCTATCATAAACTAAATTGACTGGGTTTCTTCAATCACATTTGAAGGCAGATTTTCAGGCTTTTAGTAACTCCTGAAGCTGCCTCCCATCCAGCCTTTCGCTACTTTGTAAAATACAGTTCTTCTCAGGTACGAAATAATGTTATGCTGTATCAGTAAATACAGATTTGTTCTTGTGAATTTTTCTGTCTGCAAAGAACTTGACTGAAAATGTCAAGTAAATTTGTCATAGTAGGGCTTGGGTCTTTCCCTGCTTTTCCCCATCAAGATCCTAGTTTGGACTGTAAACACAGTACAATATATAACATACAGAATATTTATTCACAGCTGTCTTCAGTTAACATAATAGATTTTTTTATTTGTTTGTTTGTTTTGGATTTGGAATGTTACTTTTAAAACAACAATTTTCAAATTCTTGAATTCATGCTCTCACAGACAGACAGATTCACATTTTACCAATAATTAGATAAATTAAAAGCATTTCTCAATTTTAGGCTCAATTTTAGGGCCAATTCTCTTTAATGTTTTCATAAATAACTTGGATGTAGGACTAGAAGGTGTTGTGAGCAAGTTTGCAGATGACACCAAATTGGGAGGAGCTGTCGATTCCGTCGAGGGTGGAGAGGCCTTGCAGAGAGATCTGGACAGACTGGAGAACTGGGCAATCACCAGCCGCGTGAGGTTTAACAAGGGCAAGTGCCAGATTCTGCACCTGGGAAGGGGCAACCCTGGCTATACATACAGACTGGGCGATGAGACGCTGGAGACCAGTCATGCTGAAAGGGACTTGGGGGTCTTGGTCGACAGCAAGTTGAACGTGAGCCAAGAGTGTGCCCAGGCTGCCAGGAAGGCCAACCATATCCTGGGGTGCCTCAAGCACGGCATTGCTAGCCGGTCTAGGGAAGTGATTGTCCTGCTCTACACTGTGCTGGTGCAGCCTCACCTCAAGTACTGCATGCAGTTTTGGGTGCCACAGTACAAAAAGGTCATAAAACTGTTGGAGAGTGTCCAAAGGAGGGCAACAAAGATGGTGAAGGGTCTAGAGGGGAAGACGTATGAGGAGAGGCTGAAGTCCCTTGGTTTGTTCAGCCTAGAGGAGACTGAGGGGAGACCTCATAGCAGCCTAAAACTTCCTCACGACGGGGATCAAACGGGCAGGCGCTGATCTCCTCCCTCTGGTGACCAGTGATAGAACCCGAGGGAACGGAATGAAGCTGCAACGGGGGAGGTTTAGGTTGGACATCGGGAAAAGGTTCTTCACCGAGAGGATGGTCGGGCACTGGAACAGGCTCCCCAGGGAAGTGGTCACAGCACCGAGCTTGCCTGAGTTCAAGAAGCGTCTGGATAACGCTCTCAGTCATGTGGTCTGATTCGGCTGGTCCCGTGTGGAGCCAGGAGTTGGACTCAATGATCCTTATAGGTCCCTTCCAACTCAGGACATTCTATGATGCTATGATTCTTTCAGATCAGTCACATTAACCTGCATTTTCACAAATATTACTCAGAATCATACCCTATGTTCAAGTAAACTAATTTTATTTTTCATTCATATTTTTAGCCATTTTACCAATGTTAAATCCGTACTGCATGGAGAAATGGAAACAAAATTACGTTAGTCCCATAAAAGAGTAGCTGGTCTAAAATTTCATGTTTACCCTCTTGGGAAGTTCACAGTAAAGCCAGACCTAGTGGTCATTATCAACTGACAGGCTAACCACTGCTGAAACAGCAATGCATGTGAGCACTAGGAAAGAAATGGGATGCATCATTGTTAGAAAATTTGCACTACTGCAGCTGTAATATCCAGTATATTTTCAGAGTGTACTATTTAAGGCACTGTAGAGAAGATCCAAGGAAGGAATTTTGGATAACATGGGTGGTTGCTTTCAGAAATCTGTGATTTCTGTAGTAATACTTTCCAACAGATAAATGAAGGACACGGGTTTCTGTAACTATCCATTTTAAAATTACTTGAGCATGAAACTTATTTAAAAATAAAGAAATATTTTTTAAAAAGGTGAATAAATTACTTTTTTAGCTTACAAGTGACAGCTGCTTAAAGGATATTAGTAAACTAATTGTATTCTTTTTATTCTGATTATAGTAATTATGCATTGATATTCTGTACCTATTTAAAGAACTGCTAGCTGATGAGTATTTAGGGTAGAGTTGAGTTCTGCAATGGGTTATAAAATCTTTCATTATTATCTGAATTAGTGAAAGTAAAACAGCTGCAGAACACAAGTGAATGAAGACATGGGTTGAATCTTGTGTTGCAAGTGGGCAGAGTCCTGTGATCTGCAACACTGTACAGCCACAGAGTTTGGCCATTTGCACTTTGGATTCCTTTGTTTCCAGCCCAGGCTGGCTGTGTGGAATAAGGTGGTGTGTTGGGTTTGCGTGGCAAGGTTTTGGTAGCAGGGGGGCTACAGGGGTGGCTTCTGTGAGAAGCTGCTAGAAGCTCCCCCTGTGTCTGATAGAGCCAATGCCAGCCGGCTCCAAGAAGGACCCGCCGCTGGCCAAGGCCAAGCCAATCAGCACCTCTGGGATAACATATTTAAGAAGGAAAACAAAACAGTTACAGGCAGCTTTTGCAGCCGGAGAGAGGAGTGAGAAGATGTAAGAAACTCTGCAGACACCCAGGTCAGTGCAGAAGGAGGGGCAGGAGGTGCTCCAGGCGCCGGAGCAGAGATCCCCCTGCAGCCCCTGGTGAAGGCCATGGTGAAGCAGGCTGTCCCCCTGCAGCCCATGGAGGAAGGATGAGGGGGTGTAGAGATTCCACCTGCAGCCCATGGAGGACCCCACGCCGGAGCAGGTGGAGGCACCTGAAGGAGGCTGCGGCCCGTGGGAAGCCCACACTGGAGCAAGCTCCTGGCAGGACCGGTGGACCCGTGAAGAGGGGAGCCCACGCCAGGGCAGGTTTGCTGGCAGGACTTGTGACCCTGTGGGGGACCCACGCTGGAGCAGTTTGCTCCTGAAGGTCTGCACCCCGTGAGAGGGACTCCACGCTGGAGCAGGGGAACGATGAGAGGAGTCCTCCCCCTGAGGATGAAGAAGCGGCAGAAACACCGTGAGATGAACTGACCGTAACCCCCACTCCCTGTCCCCCTGTGCCGCTGAGGGGGGGGAAGGTTGAAACTGGGAGTGAGGTTGAGCCCGGGAAGATGGGAAGGGTGGGGGGAAGTGTTTTAAGAGTTGATTTTATTTCTCATTCCTCTACTCTGTTTTGCCTAGTAATAAATTGGATGAATTCCCTCTCTAAGTTCGGTCTGTTTTGCTCGTGACAACAATTAGTGAATGATCTCTCCCTGTCCTTATCTCGACCCATAAGCTTTTCATTGTACTTTTTCTCCCCTGTCTAGTGAATGAGGGGAGTGAGAGAGCAGCTCTGGTGGGCACCTGGCCCCCAGCCAGGGTCAACCCACCACAGGTGGGCTCCAGCAATATTGGGATATATATTTCTTTTATCTAGTCTCTTCCTTCCATTTTATTTCAGGTTTAAGAACACATGTGGTTAAGGTGAGATGAGAGGAAGGTCCATCATTTTATTTCACCATCTTCAATAACAGTTTTTTGTAGAGCAGTGTGAAACAGAAGACAAAACAAAACATGTATACTCCACAGACTCACTGAAAACACATCAAATATGAGCATGCAAGTAATTCTTTACATGACTGAATACATAGAATGTTAAAAAGTGATGGTCCTAGGGGTTTTTTTTTAGGATAAGTACTTTTTGGCTGATTATAAAGCTGTGTTCAGAAGAGCCTTACATTAAAAAAGTCATTCCTCTCTTTTCCTAAATAGAAAGAGACTGGCAGGTCAAGGACATATGTAGAGACAGTTCAGAATAAAACCCTGGAAACAGCATGAAGAGGTCTGTGATCTCTCCTACCCTAAGTGAATAGGAAAAAACCCCAAGCCTGCTAAGGCTCTTAACATTGGTTCAGTTCCATAAGACTGTGATTTAAAGGAAAGTTTTTATAGTCTTAATACAGCCATTAAGAGTGTGATCTCAGACAATTACAGTGCATCTTTGATGTCTACAGGAGAGATGTTGGACAGCAATAAAAATGATCAACTGTTAAGCGTTACTTGCCAGGTTTTCTGTGGTAGTAAGGTTTATACAATTCCCCTGTCTGTGCACTCATGTCCATTCTCCCATCCACCGCCCTACCTCCTGCCCTGCCTCCCTACTTCAAATTTAAACTGGTAAGGGTTGAAATACAAGATTTGTACAATCCCTGAAAGTTGTTGTAAAGAGAGGCAAATCCCACCTATTTCTTGACAGTGGGAAGAACCATAAAAGGAGCCTGAATCTTCTTAGAGATAAAAGAGTCTGTTATTTTTGGACTTGGGCTCCAGCGGTACAAGGCACCAAGGACACTATCCAGAGACAGGACCTTTCCGAGATTCACAGCATCAGAAATGGTGGCATGTGAAGATCAAATAATAAGACCAAAAGAGGGCATCATGCATCCTTCAAGCTCTCCTTTCTTTTTCCTTCAGAAGGCACTGGCCTCCCAAGTACACTGCTTGGGAACCTGGGAGAGCCAAGGAGCCCACGGATCGATCCCTCCTCAGGTTTCCTGCAATCAGCCCTGTCAGACTCAGATGTGGCCAGCTAATTTGTTTTCTTTGGTCCTGTACTTTGAGTCCTCTGAGCCTGACTGAGCATCTCCTATTGTACTGCTCACTCTTATAGCAGACCTGGAAGTTTTGTCCATGTGCTCAAGTTGACTTGTCCTCTGTTAATTCTCACATCGCTGGGAATTGTGCAAAAGAATATTTTTTGCCTTTAGTTTTGAAGGGCTGTGTGACTATTTGGACTGAATATGCAGTTATTTTTTTCTGCCATTTTCTCATAAAATTTTGAACTCAAATCTGACTGAGGCAACCATAGGGCCTGTAAAGTTGATTACACTCTTACAGTCTCATAAAAAAATACGAACTCACACCAGGTCTGAACATTTACAAGTTCAATCCTCGTAACTTTTTATTCCCATGTCTGATTATTCCAGTTGAAGAAAACAGCCTGACTGCTGTTGCCAAAAAAAAAAAAAAAAAAAAAAAAAAGATATGGGAAAAGACTAAAGATACATACGGAGTAACAAAAAGATTACCATGATTCGATTAACTATGCAGTCAGTTGACACACATAAAGCTATAGAAAGTCACATTTCCCAGTCAAGACAGCTGTGCTTTACCCACACACCTACTTGCTTTATGTTATGATAATGAACATATTAGTATCAGCATCTTTAATGTTTTTATCTTCTAGACTTTTGAAAGGCTTAAAGTCTATTAATAACCAAGTAAAAAGCCATCCCCTCTTTTACACAACTTCCAAGCAGGTAAAAAAACTTTGAGAAAAAAAGTAAATTTCCCAAGTATTTTAACACTATTTTAAAGTCTAGATTGGGAAAATTCATAAAAAATAAAGTGTATATGACAACCTTTTTTACATGCAATTATGGTGACATATGAGGATTCCAATACCTACCAGTCCAAAATATGAAGTAGTCAATTTAATATGAATTTGTTCTGCTGCTTTACATTTAACTTGGACACATAGGGCATTCTTGTGAAAATAGTTAGACAGAATGATAACTAGGGGATTTGAGTTTAATTATGATAATTGTACAAAGCATTATGTCTGTCTTTTTTTCTTGATAGTTCTTTTTTTATAGATAGATGATCAAGAAACTAGAATGTGAAGTTTTTTAGATTTGAAGTCAGCAGTAAGGATTTTTTAACAGGTTCTCTAGATCCAAAATTATACTAATAGAAGCACTTCTATGAATCTGAAAAAAAGCTTAATTATTATAGCAAGTCTGGTTGTCCCACAGTCATGCAGGTAACAAAAAAACCCCAATCCTTTCTACTTTCAATTCCAGATCACCCATATTCTCATAAGTAGCTAGAACAATCCATGGAATCTGGAAAAACAAGCCATCAAAATTTATCAATCCTTGTTCCACCCATTTTAAACCTTAGGCAAAATGAGAAGTTCTGAAGGCTGCGATATTCTCTTGCTGGGATCAGACTCAAGTGATTGTGTCCTGGGTGATGCCTGTGTTTCACAGCACAGCCCTGGTACTCCTCCTGGAGGATATGCCATCCCCTCGGCAAGGGGAGAGGTTTGCTGCAGTGTCCTCCTCTGGTTAGTCAAATGGGGCTGCACTCACTCTCAATGGGCAACCTGTGGAAATCTTAGACTAGATAATCCCATGCTTCTGCCTACTCCTTCTCACATGGCCAATAAACCTCTGTTGTTACCAGACTTTGCGGTCACCATTCTCCCATGGCCTGAAGTCCCCAGCAATAGTTCTCGTTGTTTTTTCCTTAACACTAGTTGTGATTAGAAAACAAGATGCGGGCAAGAATGCAAAGCAGTTTTGTTAAAAATGCACTGAATAACAAAGTTACATTTATTTCCCTAAGCTGCCAATTTTCATTCCATTGGTCATGAATACTATGGCTAAAGCCAAGATGTCACAGATGAAATTTACCTGGAATGCAACAACACCGCAAGAACATTCAGCGATGAACTTAACCTAAGGCCCTGATTCAAAGCTCTTCTAATGACCAAGTGGATTCCCTTTATGAAGCTAGAATAATCGGCAAATGAATTTCTACTTGTCAGGAACTGAGTATTTTTTGTTAAGCACTTGATACGACTTCTCAAGCTAGTTGCAGTCCTAAATGAACTCCATAGGCAATAATTTTTTCCTTCATGACACAAGGGATATTTTTCTTCCCTTTGCTTCTACAGATAACTTCAGCACAGAGCTAACTTCCCTTTGCTTTAAGGTGATTCGCCCTCAGAAGTACACGCTCAGGGACACATAAGCAGCATTACAGTTCTAAAGAGTAATGTTCTGGTTGAAAGAGAAGACGTAATGAAGTATGATAAGAAGCATCAAGAGAAGTGAGAGGAATATGAAATGCTCCACGGCTAAGAGAGCTCAGCTGCCTTACAGGCAGAGGAGACAATAATAAGCAAAGAAATTGGCTGGTGGTATTAAACTACCAGCCCGAGAAAACCTTTTCTGTTTCACTTCCCGGTCAGTTACATCTTGTGGTACACATTTCTTAACTTCTTGGAGTTTGAGGTATGTAACGGCATTCTCTGTGAAGCATGAAGAAACAGAATGTACACAGCTTCCCAGAACATCATATGATACCAAGGAGATGAAGTGAAACAGGAATGTCTCAGTGACGCCCACAGGAACAGTCACCATCGCCAAATTGTCAGCATGCCTCTGCAATTCCAGACCACAGCGAGCATATGGATAGTTTAGGCTTTCTGCCATTAGATTAGCGAAGCACATGGTTCATGCATATCTAGTCTAGCTTTGTGTCAGTGGAAAAAATATTTCCATTACAAGTAGCCTCTGGGACTTAGGCAAGAAGGGCTAGTTCTCGGGCAACTTCCACGACAAAGCCTGTTGCTGCCTTCTGCACCCGTCAGGTTCCGTGGTACCTCCCCGGAGAAACCCTTCATGTGATCTGTGATTACACATCTGAGATCATGAACCGAGGTGTGAAACAGAATACCCTTCCCTTCTGTCGAGTGAACGTGACTGACAGTTCTGCAAAATCCCTCGAACAGATGACACTACTGGGGATTTTCATTCTGTTACAACTCACACAGGCTGTACAGCAGCAATTTGTGCAAAGCCTGCTCTCCGTGACCTCCCCAGGCGAGAGTGCTTTAGTGAAAGATATACACTGCCCAGAACCTATTGTGAAAAAATACCCCGTATCATTTGGAAGAGAAAACTTCAAGTCTGGTGGAACTGGACACTTCAAGTTTCATTTTCTTTAGAAAAATGTTAAGCCCAAACCGTAAAAAAACATTCTGGTACAATCTGCAGTGCTGTCATCTATATTGCAAAATGACCCAGCTATTTAGTACATTTTAATGTATTTCCTTATGGAAGATTATTCCAGTTGGAATTTAGTGTTCAAATATATGGTATATTGAGAAAAATAAGAAAACCAGAATATACTATCCTGTATTGCAGTTGACTAAGTAGCTAACTTTTATCAGCCCTGAATGAACTAAAAATATGATTATATAAAATGTGCCTCCTTTTGAAGCTGACCTGGTTATTTATATCCCAGTACATAACCCATATTACAACTCTGAGATCTAGGAAGGTGTCCAACTAATATGCTACAGATATAACAGTGGCAATCATGTATCTGTACATTTGTTCCACTTTAAACAAGAAGCAGAATATAAAATGGGAAAAAAATTAAATACTAAGTGAAATAATGGTTAACATATACATCCATCATTCTGCACACACACACGATTAATTATACTAACTTGAATAATCCTATGCAAATTAATCTATTTGCAAATAAAAATTCATAATATTAAATATTTGTGAAATAGAGGACAAACTGTTCATGCCAAACTCACAGTTGAATAGATCGCTTAAAATATTCTTTTAGTGTTTGCCTTCCATTTCTTGGCATATTAATTGATTTTTCTTTTGCACTGGCAGCATACAGGAATGATTTGATCAAGAACTCTTTAAATATTAACAATGAGCCAAGGGAGTCTCAGAGGAAAGAATCTTGTTGCAATGGAAATGCAAACATATGCAATGCTTATTTCTGGCATACTACTATTGTGGTCTATCTTATAGGTCAAAGACATTATTATCCAACATACTTTAATTAGATGTCTTTTCAATTAATATAGAGAAATGTCTTTTTAAAGTCAATTAGTCTTCATATCAGGTATCGATTTATTTTCTCTTAATACTTAAAAATTCTGTAAAACTGAAAATAACAATTAGCTATGTAAGATTTCAATAAAGGAGTACTTCTAACTATCTCCTCCCTTATAAACTTTAAGCACACAACTTCAGGCAAGAGTTGAAAAAGAAACTACACATCTCTATATAGGCTTGCTCTTCAGGAAAAAAGTGCCATATACAGTGTTCTGCAAGACTGATCACATTCTTTGCTAAAATTATCATTCAACACTGACAACTATTAGTAATTTTATATAATACAAATTATTCCAACTAAAATATATTTAAAATATAATCTGGAAACATTCTCTTTATTATCTACAAATCAGAAAATAAACATTCAGGATTCAACGTATTAATTGTAAGAACGTAACTGTTCTGGCGAATCTTTATATCTCTATTGTTTATTCCTACATGTGAAAGTTACCCACTGCTTACACAAAGAAATATTGGAATGAAGAGCACTCCAGGCTGGTTACACAAAAATACATATGTTTGAATAGGTCATAGCAAGATGCTGTTGGTAGAGGCTGAGAAACCACTTTTAAAAACTCTGACTTTGTACACACATATTTTCCCAACAGCTCTAAGCTATGCTGAACATCACATTCTCGAGCATAATTTTATCATTTATAACAAAGGTACTTCCATGTTGCTCCATTACTGAAACCAGACTTTGGAATGAACATGAATTATATTGCCAACTTCTTTAAGGTTCATTTACAATAATCATCAGGAGTACCGGGCGAAGTTGTAAGCCTATAAAAGAAGATGTCACAGATGCCACCGTGAATTTCACAAGGGTTTGAGGTGTTATGACCATGCATGACAAATTGCAAAACACTGGAAGTTTTAAAGATCTTGTAATTTCTAAGAACTATGAAAATATTCTTGAACATTTTGTAACACCTTGACGATTATCAGCCTAAGAATGTACATATATACTGTATTCCCGTGAGGCAGAGATATTTGTGGTTTATGCATTACATTATCTTGAAAAAATCTGTTTGCCATATTCATGACAGTGCAAACACATTCACACGTGTTCTTACTCATCCTCCTCATGAATACTCATTTACCCAACAGATTTGGAAGTAGTGGCCTTCTAACTATTAGATAATCCTTCAGGGAATTTTGCATTCTGAAATGGAAATATTCTTTTTCCCCCGGACAGTTGTCAGTGACTAGAATAAAGGTCAAACTTGCAACTTCATCCTTCATTCAAGACCATCATAATTTACTCAGAAAACGAATGACATGAAACATGCACTCAGCATTTTCTTATTCTTATTAATTATTCATTGAAGTATGTTATTCATTGTTTATGGAAGATTTTTTTTTTTTTTAAAGAACTTATTGCTCAACTAATTTCTGTCCTGATTCCAGAATTATCTATGGAATACCAGATTCCTTCACTGGCTTAAGAGATATCAAAAGGACTCCTAGGTATTGACAGATAGGATGCAGACCAAAAATGATGATTCACAGTTTCTCGTGCACTGTTCATTGCATTCCTCGCTGCCCTGCCCATCTGCCCTCCTCCTAACCTTGATGTAGCAGCTTTCAAACAGCCGTTGTACAATACAGCCATGAGGAACTCCATACGGCCTCCTGGGAATCAAATCTTGACACAAGGGAACATCCCCGTTAGTAGGAGGCTAATAGGAATTGGCAGCTAGTATTTTGAAAGGCTGCTTTAAAATTCCCATTCCTTGCACGGTAAGGAAAAAACCCAACCCACTTCTTAAAAGATATACTTTGTTGGATTATGACTACTTGTTCAGGGAAATGTGCCATTGCCTGTAACTTCCTATTGCATTTCAACAGTTGGAATGTGCAATAAGAATGAATTTGCAATATAATAAGTCAGATGTAAAATAAGAAGGGAAAAAAGAATTGCTTTATGCCCTTTACCACTTCTGGAGATTACATTTAATGTGGTTTTGGGAAGGAATTCATTGAAAAAATTCTTTGTCTATGCCAAAGAAAAAGAGAAAAGAACATCTTTCCTATCAAGTGAGGCAACAAAACATTTTTATTGCAGAACACTTATATCACTAAACTATTTGTATCATTGTTATGCAGTTAGACTAAAAATAAATCTATTCATCATCTTATAATACTGTAGAAAACTATGTTTGCATGTAAATTACTGCAACACCCACACCGACTTACGTTTTCACCCTACAGAAAAATGCTGGACTTTGATAAGCGTATTTATAATGCCTATAACCAGGTTAGCATTCTATACAAAACCAAGGGCCAAATCAATACAAATACTCAGCATACAACCTTTTGTGGATATTTTTTTTCTTCTCAGCTTTTCAGTGAATTCCATGGATTTAAATTGAAGGGGCCATCAGGCCCAAACCACCTCATGCTGCAGCTCCAAGTTCTCCTCACTTTGGCCAGATTAATGTGAGGTCTAGAGAACAACTCCTGCAAGCCCGTGCGGCCTGTCAGGTTTTATGTTCACATCAGCAGCACTCATGCCTGGTCTTTGGATGCATCAAGCTTCCCTTTTTAGTTTCTCCTCCAAGTATAGTCACCAACAAGCTCCCTTTCCAAGAAGAGGGTGATTTCTTCTGAAAAACCCTTAAGCACCCACACATAAATCAGAATTTAAAAAGCAGTGAAGTAGATGTGGGCAGGATTCACAGCTACCACAGAACCACCTATGGGTTGCCATCAGCACCAGCAGTGCCACAGGAAAAGATCTTGATATTCCTCAGCTGTGACTGAGGAATAAATAAAAAGGAAAGAGAACTGAACTGCGACAGATGATAACAGCAGGTTGCTGAATTTTTCAGTTACTTGCAGACTGCTTGTGGGAAGAGTTTGAGGCAATGTGCTCTCAGCTGCGCCTCATTTGCACAGCGGTGACATTCACGAAGCGCTCCCGTGTTTACAGAGGTAAAGACACATATTCATGTTCAGGCTTTCACATCATGTCATTTTAGTCAGGTATCACAGTTATAGGTAAGTCATATGAGGGAAACTACATGATATTTAATATGGTATGAGCCAAATATGCAAATGTTTCCATAAACACGCATCCAAATCTCCAGATAAATTGACAAATTGTTATTTTGAATTTTTTTCCAAAGCACTATCAGACTGTTTCAAATTCTTTATTGTGACAATATACTTTAATAACCTATTGCAAAGATGATCACCAGAACACACAGCCTAACTCCAGTTCCACACTGTCAACTTCAGCACATAGCAGGTTCCCACAGTCTTCAAAATCTTGCCAGAGCTGCCACTTTCCCTTCACTCCTTGTCTATGCTCAAATGTGTCTTTACAAACTAAAAAAACCCTTGCAATATGGTAGCTTAAATGCAGCATTTTTCGCAAAGGTGAAACCGTTATGACAGTGAGGAAGAAGCATTTTTCTGTGGCAAATATTTGTTGCTCTTAGAAGAGAAGCAAATGTAAGTCATCAGAAGTATATTTAAAAATGATAAGTTCAGGAAAACTTTCAGATTTAAGCACCATTTTTGTGAAAGCCACCTGTAAGCAGAGGGCTTGTTTTTCACCTCCCATTCATCCATTTATTGCCCTAGTCCTAGGAGTATCTGACCAGGCAAGCATTGAGCTGAGAGAACCATTGAACTTGAGGGAATTGGATGTGGGTACAGCTTGCCCTGGCTGGCACACAGCTATAGAACTGTATAAATGCAGTATGAAGTATAGCTGACTTGGTTGAGTATGCCATCATGTCAAACAGGTGGCACTAAAACTCTGTGCATCACAACTGTATTTTTTTATATAAATGAGATTAGTGGCACCACTTATTATGAAGACTGCCAAATACCTTATAACACTTCCTTTCCAGTTGCTCATAACCTTAACACACCTCTGTGCATATGGGCTGACATCTTCGATTATTGGGAGTTTCTCCCTTGTTCTGAATGTTCTTTGAAAATTTCAGCCAAAAGAATCCCACTATCTCTGCAAAGTAAGTGAAAATGTTTTGCTTATTTAAAGAAAAATATATGATGATGTTTGAAAATTATGTATGTCAGCTCCTTTGTACTTTAAAATAAGGATATAAAATTTGCTAGACACTTCTTATCCATGCTTGTGAGTATTTGCTCAGACCGAAGACTTAAAAAAACGTGGTGAGACTTAGCTTTTAACAATTACATATCCACAGTTCCTCAGGCCCAGGGCTTGCTTACGTTTGCAGATGCAATGCAAAAGTCGTGAACACTCAAAGCTATGCAATTCTAGCTCTGAAAAATTATGTCTTGAACATATGGATGTGTTGTATACATGGTAGAACTTTCTCACATACAGAACTTGTCTGATCTATAATGTTTCAAAAATGGGCTATGTACACACATGAAAATGTATCTCAGGTAGACTATGTTGTATTACCAGAAGAAAATGTTTTATGGCTACAAGTTTCTTAAAAAGATGCCATATAAAGAACTTCAGAAAAGATGCATGATCCCTATTTTGACATAGTCAAAGTGATTAGTATATTACTGTGCAACAGCTTCTGGGAAGTATTTGAAAGCCAGTCAGCCCTAATAGTGCTGTAAATATTTCAATGAGTCCATTAAGTGTTAGCAATGTAAGGATAAAATGAAATGCCTATAATACAAGTGTTGGAAAGGCACTGAAGAAGTGTGCTACCTATCACACAGTGGAGAGGATAATGAGTAAATGTGATGGGTTAACCTTGGCTGACCATCAGGTGCCCCCCAAGCTGCTCTCTCCCTTCCCCTCGTCAACAGGACAGGACACTCATCAATTACCATCACGGGCAAAACAGACCTAACTTGAGGAAATTAATTAAATTTATTGCCGCTTAATAAAAGAGTAGAACAGTGAGAAATAAAACCAAAACCAAAATCACCTTCTCCCAACCTGCCTTCTTCCAAGGCTCAACTTCACTCCTTCAGTCCCAACTCTTCTACTTGCCCACCAGTGGCTCAGGGGGAAGGGGAATGGGGGCTATGGTCAGTTTGTAACAGTTTTGTCTGCCACTCCTTCCTCCTCACGCTCTTCCCTGCTCAAGTGTGGGTCCTTCCCACGGATTGCAGTTCTACAAGAACTGCTCCAGCATGGGTCCTTTCCACAGGGTACAGCCCTCCAGGAACCAACTGCTCCAGAAAACCTGCTCCTGTGTGTACTTCTCTTCATGGGCTGCAGCTCCTGCCAGGAGCCTGCTCCCGTGCCAGCTCTCACAGGCTGCAGCTTCTCTCAGGGCATGTATGGCTGCTGTGGCATGGGGTCATCCATGGGCTGCAGTGTGGATATCTGCTCCACCGTGGTCCTCCATGTGCCGCAGAGGGCAGCCGGCATCACCATGGTCTTTCACCATGAGCTGCAGGGGAATCTCTGCTCTTGCACCTGGAGCACCTCCTCCGCCTCCTTCTGCACTGACCTGGGTGTCTGCAGGGCTGTTTCTCTCACATTTTTCTCACTTGTTGCTACCAAAATGCTAACTTATTTTTTTGGAGGGAATGGGGAGGGAAAGGGGAGTGTACTTGTGGTTGATATTCATCTTTCTTAGTCAATATGCTCTCAGCCACGGTGTACTCAAGAGGTGTTTCTGGAGGGCAATACAGTCCATTCTTTGATCACTGATAGAAAGTGTGCACGCACTGGTTTCTCTCTAGCTTGCCCTCTCTTTCTACAGTTCATTAATTTAATCCTACATGTTTCCCAGAACACAGCTTTCAACCCCGTGAATATCCAGATACTCCCATATTCACCATTTTTGAGAGATGAAAACTATAATGAAATAATTAGGCAAAAACCTGCTGTGACACTACCTAATAAATTTTTCATGCTAGGTATTGAGAATCTCAGTGTCTAACACAACAACCCTTGAGCCGGATTCTCTGATCCATTGTGCAGATTCAACTGAATTTGAGTTTGAATTCAGTTGTACTGGCAACTGTACCTAAACTGTGGAGTAATTCAGGCTATGCTGGAAGCAGAACTTTATTGTATTCAACCTCTGTAATCTCCTGTGAAGAAGGAGGGTTTATATAGTACCTGTAGGTTTTCTAACTGTATATCACAAGAACCTGAAATTATCTAATAGCAGAAGGATTTCAGTCTGCCCCTCCCCTTCTTTGCAATAGGACCATGTTTTTTTTTTTAACAGAAGCACCAATAATTGCCTGTCCTCTACTACAACGAAGACGGCTGTCCTGTGACCAAAAGGGCTGTGCGGTGCTCTCTTCCTTCATTTATATAACTGAATAGATTGTGAAGCTGATCAATTCACTAAAAAGGGAATTGAACTCCCGTTGCAATTGTTCTCTTTTTAATCCTGGCTTGTTTCTCAGCATTTCCCACATAATAACACCCTACGGTCTGTTAGAAATGTCATTGTTCTCACTTCTTAGCCACTCCACTGAGGCACTGAGTTGAGAGATTGTTCTAATTACTAGTGGTGAAAATGTCCAAGTGGACTTGGATATATGCAATACATTTACACATTTGTTTATTCCAGCTCATTTTAATAATGCTCAGATGCTTTAAGTTTTCACTTTTTGCGCACATTTAATTGACAGAATTTTCTTTCTTTTGTTAACAGTCATAAAAACAGTATAAGCATGAATACTTCTAGAAAGCACATTTTTAGAATGTGAGCATATGGGAATATGCATTGAAATTGGTGTATTTTGTTTAGCGTTTGAGGGACAGAAACACCTGAAACGTCAGCTTATTTTTACCTAAAGGCAACTGAAAGATCTCACATGCCCAAGAACTTGGCCCAAGCTTTCTTTTCTCTTTTCTTTAAAAGCCAAATGAAATACTCGATAACAATTCATCTCAGTGGTTGCTTTTGGCGTTCTCACCATTTCATGCAAGGGAGTGGGCTGTAATGGGCTGTAAAATTTTCTTTGGGGATGCATGGTAATGGATATATTTAATAGAATTACACTGTTGGAGCTGATCACTTCTAATTTGGCCAGGCACTGATAGTGCTAAATACATTATTGTGGTAGTCTTGGCATGGGTTGGGGTGGGGTGGGGAGGAAAGAAGTGGAAGTCAAAGAAGTATCAAAAGCTAAGTGATGATATTACAACACAGTAATCTCCCTCTTTTCGTGGAAGTTAGAAATATAATTTGTTTCTCATTTCCTAATGTACAGCACTGCTCCCACAGCCCCACACAGAGCATTCCTTTTTTTCCCTCGCAACTGAATGAGCATTCCTCTTGCATTCAGACTTCTAACACAAATGATCATAAAAAGCTAATGTGAACTGGCAGAGAAACTCAAGGACAGGCACAGAACCTGAAAATAATTTACATTTTTTTTTTTCAAATTTATGAGATTTTAAATGCCCTTTTATGTCCCTTATTTTGTTGCCAAAGCATTTTTGCAAGGCTACCAATGGGCAGTGTTGCTTTTTTGCATGATTTCCAAGTTAATTCTTTGTTCTCAAAAAGAAATGCCGTTATTTCTTTCCTCTGGGGGAAAAAATCACAATATGAGGGGTGAGATGATAGAGATAATTAGACTAAATGGTGGTATAGAACACAATGGGAAAAATATCTTTTATGAAGACCACCTGTCTACTCATTTTTGTAGCCTGAATGATGTTTTGTTTTGTTCAGGGAAACAAATTCACTTAATAAAATCCAAAACACAGATGGCAGCTGCTAGAAAAAACCAATACAAGATTTTGTTGCAAAGGGTATAGGAGTGATCTGAGCTCTGAATGGAAGAAAGAAAAATTTCCTCTCTCTGTGTCAATGTTGCTGTTTTCCAAGAGCTCTCTCTCATGCAGTCTGGGATTTAGTTAGAGCAGCAATTCTAATACTGAATGTCAGAAATAAGGCTTCCTTTCACAACACTCTAAGCTGTTTCTTATGTATATTCTTTTCATGCATCTTCATTATTTTATTGTAGATGATTTGAAAAATAATGCTTGAATTTACATAGTATTTATTAAGGTTAGTTGAAAATGGATCAGGAGAAAATTCTTAAATTTCTATTCATCTTACAGGTTCAAAAGCATATTTTAATGCAAAAATACATAATAGTTTAATAAAAGATACCACATTCTCTTGTTTTTAAGATGGTACTGCCCTTTATTAGAATGAGTCTGTATCTCAGTTTAAATTCAACTGTACAGCAAATGTTGATGTCCTAATTTGGCCAACAATATACCATGAGCTATCTACAAATAATAGTAAAAGTGAGAGTTACTCAGAGAGTTATTTAAGAAAAAATAATTATACATATTCATAGTCTCTCCTTGGAAAGTCCACAAATCTAGAAAAACAGATTTGTTATGAATTCAGTCGGGTTCTACTCAGGAGTTTAGAAGACAGGGGCTTGATCGAGGACATTTCTAGATATCAGGTCAGAAGCACATGAGCTATCTCGGTCTGATTTCAATCATCTGGCCTGTCCTTCAAACACATTTGTCTAAATATGCAGCTTAACTGGGAGGATAAAACAAGGACTGTGAACAGCCAACAACTTTTAGGGTTTAGATTCCAAAATAATCTTCTCCTAAAGAGGCTTACCTTTTAAGGAATGAAAATTTAAGTAATGTCGGGTGTCTACTTGATCATTTTCCCTTAGAAAGAGAACCTCTCCCATGTGAATCCTACCTGTCCTTAGAGAGAAGGGCAGGTGCCTACAGCACTGTTATTGCTCCAGAAAAGCAGAACCCCACCCAAAGAGATCAAACAGCGTAAAGACTAGTGTAGACATTTCATATCACATAGTGAAGTTCTCCAGTAAAATAATAACAGTGTAACAGTCCCTGAATAGATTCACTTTTCTGTAGCCAGTCTTTGGACAAGACCAATGTCTGGCAGATGGATCCTGGTTGAGCATCAGAAGGCTCAGTACCAAAAGAGTTTGTGGAAGTGGTTGGTCTGAAAGATGCAGTTGATAAGAAAATTTTCTATTTGCTCTATTTTGTTTAAAAAAAAAAATGAAAAAGAAAAAGAAGTTTTCCTCTTACAAGATCTTTTCCAGGAAGATTTCCACAGAGTTTCTTACCATGTTAGCAAAATGAGAACATCATACCAAGGTGCAGATGTGTTAAGTTCTTGGTTAGCTGAATCTGAAGCAATCATTATTCTAAGGGCTAGTCATAACAATAAACCATAAAATCATTCAGAATTTCAAAAAAAGGTGGAAACCACACAGGGAACATGATGGAATCTTGCCACTGAAATCATATAAAACACCAAAATTTTTCTCAGAACTCAGAACAATTGGGCTGTAAACCATTGCTTAATAGGAGTAAACCAGGGTGGGTAATAAGCAACTTTTAATTTAAAATAAATGGACATGCATCATACAAAGCTCAATTCCCATCTGCCTGAAAGCATTTTTTTGTTACTCTGGCAGCAGATCCACTGTGGAAACATGAGAATGTAGCTTTAGTGAGTACAGACTTGCTGGATATCATTGCCACGGTATGCTCTGATCAGATCTCTTACACGCATTGAGGGCCTCGCCATTTTGTTTCTGGGAGAAGGAAAATGGGTCATAGAAATTGGTATTTCTTTGGGATAACTTATCTATAAGGAATTTCTAGCAGACATATGGCAAAATATATTTTGTCTTTCATAAATGACAAATCTCAGTAAATTAAGTACAAATTTTGAAAATAACCTCCACTGAAACCTGAATGAAAGCTCAACAAAGTATTAAATGATGAAGTTTTACCTCCTTTCAAATCATTTACTGAAAAGCAGGAGTGGACTTTGACCAATTATTGAGCTGTGAGTTTTTGTTATAACTAGAAGGGCATTAATTTTGAAGCTTCTTTTGAAGCATTCTTTTACAGCTTCCAGAGGACGTGAATTTCCAGTGTCTAGAGAATCTACATTAATGTTATGCACTCTAAATCTCTCAGCCAACCAAAGAATGGAGTTGAAAGTAACTTCCCTATTTGAGGCAATTTCCCCATAACATATACTGCTTACAAATCCTTTTGAGTTGCTACACTCCCTTGTGTAAATAAGACTGAGTAAGACTAAGTCTATTAAATTAGGAGTGGCAGGTGGTATGTCAGTGCTAGGTTTCCTCCTGTCTTACATGCAAGGGCCAACAAGTCAGTACCCTCCATCTGCAGGGTTCTGAAGTTACAGCTTTTCTTCCTGTCAGTGCTCTGAAGATTGAAGGAAATCTGAACACACAATTGCTCTCATTAGCAGCATCTGTATGAGAAAATATTACCTCCTTTGAGGTAAAAGCAGTAGGTATCTTCTTGTTTGACATCTTCACTGAGAGATTTTTATTGGTGAGCATCTCAGATAGCAAAGCACGTTGGTCCCTTGTCTTGCACTTCATTTGTCGTCTTGGCAAACAGAAACACAATGCATTTGACTGGGCAAAATCTGACGGCTGCAATCAGAAAATGACTGACTTACTTAATTCACTATATGTCTTTAAGAAGCCGATTGCTTGTGCTTCATACAAAATAATGTAATGGGCTGCTTACCATTTCATAAAATGAAAGCTCAGTTCAAATGGCATTGCACAGAAAAGAACTTGGTTTGGCATTACTCTATGCTTTAACAATGAATCCTTTTGTCCAATATGATGAATCCACTAGAATCTGTCACAAAGACAGAAACACTTTTAGTAGTGTGGTTGTTAATTAAGTTATAAATAAAACAAATGGACACATTTAAGAAAGATGATTTAGCTGTTTAAACTTATTGCAATTTGATTTTTTTAAAAGGAAATTGTAACACCAGACTCCTAAAATGAAGGAAAAACAATGCTCTAAATACCAATGGAGCAAAATTATTATCTTAATATTTTTATGAAGAGTCCTTAAGGGAGTTTTAATGCAATAATAACCTGGAATCTATATTTTTTCAGAACTTTCTTACTAGACTGACCATTATTCATGAGCCTATCATCTCTGCCAAAGAACCGTACTGATAATACAGTATTGATAAAAGAGGACATTTATATAGGGAAATATACTTTCCCTCTTTATATACATATGTGTGTCTGCATGTACATACCTATATATATGCATGTCTCCAGCATGATGTCTCATGCACATGTTGTTATGGACAAGCAGGTAAGAAATGAACTGAACAGATGGACCACAAGGTGGAAAACCAGCTAACCTGATGGACTCAAAGGGTGTTGAGTAATGGCTTAAAGTTCAACTGGCAGCTGGTCATCACTGCAGTTTGTGAGGACGGATACTGGGTCCAATACTATTCAATATCCTCAGAAATTATCTGGGTGACAAGAGTGACTGCACCCTCACCAAGTTTGTGGGTGACACCAAAGTGGAAGGAGAGATAGATAAGCCAGAAAGAAGAGCCACCACACAGAAACATGTCAACCGTCTGGAAGATTGGGACAGGAAGACTTGCATGAGGCTTAACAAAGATAAATGTGAACTCCTGCATCCTGAACAATTGCACACAGCAGTATGGGCTGCGGTCTGACTGTGGGGTGAGCAGCGCTGTGGAAAAGGCTCTGGGGTCTGGGGGTCTTGGTGCATAACAAACTGAACATGCACCAGCAGCCAAATACGTCCTAGGCTGCATCAACAGGAGTACAGCCAGCAGATGGAGGGATGTGGGATTGTCCTGCCTGCCCTGCACTTGTTAGGCCTAACCTGAAACACTGTATCCTGTTCTGCTCTACCAAATCCTGGTCTCCCCAGTTCAGGAGAGACATGGAAAATTGGAGGGAGTCCAGAGGAGAGGCACCAAAATGATCAGAGGGTTGGAGAAGGTGACACAGGAAGCAAGATTGCTGGAACTGACTGGGTTTAGCTGAGAGAAGAGAAGGCTCAGGGGGATTTAACCACAGTCTTGCAGTATCTAAAAGGTAGTTGTAGAGCAGACAGAGGCACTCACTTCACAAGGATGCCTGGTGATAAGACAAGGGGCAAAGGGTACTAGTTTCTTCAGGGTAGATTCCATCTGAACATAAAAGAATTTCTGCACTGCAAGAACAATTAAACACTGGAACAGGTTGCCCACAGAAGTGGTGGCATCTCCTTCATGGAAACATTCAAGACAGCTTGACTGGCCCTCGGATAGCCTAATCCAACCCAGCAGGTTGGATCAGATGATCTCCAGAGGTTCCTTCCAACCTCGACTTTTCTGTGATTCTTTATGTGAATGAAGTAATAGAGTGATAAAAGGATTACAAACGCACAATGGTTATGGTGGGTTTTTTCACTCTGTATGAAAAATTTACTTAAATTTACTCACAAACAACCAAGCCATGTTGAGATATGCTATATATTTCAAACAAGTATGGACGAAGTCTCCCAAATCATATCTGAAATGCACAAGTTTTGGTTCCATATTTACTGTGAAAGCAGAAAAATTTTGAAATGTTTATGGCATTTTCTAACTTAAAAAATCTTCATTGAACTATTCCTCTATGCATATTGGTAGGCTGTGTATCTTGTTGTAAACGTAATACTGGAGGATTGAGATAGAGAAATAGTAATACATAACTTACAAAATAGTCTAAACCCATCATAATCTAAAGTGATTTATCAAGTACTTCTATGCAATAATGCAAATGCTTTGGAGACTGTACTTATCAACCTTGTAGTAACAAAGAAGATTGATAAACTACACGATACTGTCTGTTGGACTGAGACCGACTACTGACCACTGACCATTTTGGATCCTAGGTTGTAGCAAACTTAGGGAACAAAATGAAGCAAAGACAGGTTTCTAGGAACTGAAAATAAGAAACAGTTGCTACCTGACCGTGCTCAGAATCTTGGAAATACATAAACAGCTGGAGGAAAGCTGCAACACAGGGCAACGTACTTTTTCCTTTACATATTGTTGCAGCAAATACAATCTGTTATATGAAGGATAGGGATGTCTATATTAAAATATCCTCACTTGAGCAATGTAATATCATGAGTCAAGTTAACTGAGGTACTCGACACTTCAGTTTGTCTTTTTCAAAAATTGGTTTTTTTCAGCAGACTTAATCAAGCATAGCTTTAGCCATAGCCTAGATTCTTCTCTGGTGGCCAACCCGACCTCCTTTATGTCTGAGGAGCATAATAAGTCCCTGTCCTATCAGATCAAATGTACTAATCTATTTTTTCCACTGATGACCAACACCTGCTAACGGACTGAAATGATAAATGGAATTCTGTCACACTGTTACGGACAGACTACAGCACTACTCTGTGTTTTCAATTTTTAAAGACCTATGAGAGAGAAGGATTCCTTATGTTTCAAGTCATAAGACTGCACACATATCTTTCCACTACTATAGGGAAGGGAACAGGTAATTTCATCAAAACCCAAAAAACATTTGCATGTGTACTTTCCTAAAATGGTGCACAGAGGTTTTACTTATGCAAAACAAAATGAAAATCAAGCATTATGAATAAGTCAGTACAAATACGTCCATGCTACTTGAAAACTTTTTAATGAAGTCTTATGTTCCATAAAACTTACTCTCCTGATGAAATAGTGCTGGCTGCTTCATATTTGAAATAAGCATGCAAAGAGCTGCTTGAAGCTATAGATAAATAATAGATAATGCTCTTCCCAATGGAAAAGTAGTAAGTGCTTTAAAAGCACAGCAAAATGAAGAAAATACGGTGCTAAGAAGTTGAATGGAGCTAGGATTCCACATGAAAACACAGTGGTATTCTGTTTAAATTTGTAAATGATCACTGCATTTCTGGTTCAGTGCCCATTCCAGAATTAGAATAACTTTTGACACATTTTAAAGTGTTACTCACACTACTTCAAAGAGAATATAGGAAAAAGAGAGTTTTCAATTATAAAAAAAAAATAAATCAATTTCTCTAGTGTTACATTAAGCAAAAAATCCCTGCACATCTGGAATTGTAAAAGACATAGTAATTTAATATTAATAGATTAGACTTTATTAGAGAGGAAAGTATTTTATTTCCTGGTTCATTTTTAAATGCAGTTACTGCTCTCCTGAGTCCAGGCAAAGATTTCCTTTCCAAGCATGAGAGAAAGAAATCTGTCTTATATTCAGCCTAGCAAGGCCATAAATGAGGTCCTGAAACATATGGATTTCATGAATATTTTTTTTTTCTTTACTGCTTTCAAGCTTCACTTTCTTAAACATATATTTGTATTCAAGAGTGAAAAGCTAAGAAACATAGGCATTAGTCAAGCAAGGATTCCAGTTACTTAGCACCTCCTGGAGTACGAGCCAGAAAGTTGTTTTGGTTTCCATCACAGCACTGTTGTGAAAAGCCCAAGTCAGCACATTGCTGGTCAGTGGAAATGGAACATTTTGTAAGAAATCCTCTTCTCTCACGGCAAAGGAGCTCTCTCTGAGAACAGAGGATGCTCTCTCATCACCAAGAATGATAATACTAAACAGAGACAACAGCACCACGCTGAAAGACCAATTTCCAAAAAGACTTGTGAGCAGATCTTTTGCAACTCCTCTTCAGACAATTTCCAAACAGGAAGCCTGCAGTCTGCTTACAGAGGCTGTATCCATCACATCTTACAGTTTTTGAGAACTTTCCCATGCTTTTGAGAAGCTTTCTACACTTTTGAGAAGTTCTGTCCTAGTCTGAGATTCCACTTAGAAATTTTGTCCCGTAAAGTTACAGACATATCTATGGGAGGCTTAGGGTAAACTAGTCAGATGCCCATCAGAAACTTCATGATTACACACAAACACACACACACACTCTCTCTCTTTATGCTGACATGCTCCATGAGGATGTGTGTGCACAAGAAAACAACACGACTAAGCAGCAGGTTCCTGAGTCTTATTCTACACATATGCAAACCCTGTTCCTATTCCTATCACACAGCCTTTGTTGTGTTTACCGGAAGGTACATCATTTGGCGGATTTGAATAGGCTTAACAGTTCAAACATGTCAGAGCCCACCTGGACTGTTGCCACAGTATGGTACAGCCACAATTCTCCGTGAAGCAACACCACTGAATCTGTGCAGCACAACATTTAGTTTAACTCCTGACAGTGCTCACCTGGGCCACTATTTTTGTTCTTCGCATGTGCTTGTTCATCAATTTCAATGGCAGCATCAAATTATTAACAGTTTCTAATAAAAATACAAACCTTTTAGTGAAAAAGTACTTGGGCCAAACCCTTAAATAACTTTATGCTGAAATATTGCCACAACAGAACTCTGCATTGCAAAACATATTCATAAAAAGTATGACAAGTTCTTATCCTCATCAATGAATTAAATCATAATTAAATCTATGTGCAAGTGAATCAGATACATTTTAATGTGCAATCAGGAAAATAATCACAGTTGGAAAGATTAAAAATTGCTATTTCAGCACGAAATCCCTATCTTGCTACCTTTCAGTGTTCTATTAGGGGAATTTTTGAAGCAGAAAGACTATTCTTAAAGATACAGTAGAAGTGTAACATTCCTCTTCCTCAGGCAGTTGAAAAGCCATAGATTGCAAAACTGCCTACTCAGAGACCAGATTAGGTTTTCCACTAAACTGTCAAAAAGTATAATTGCAGAGTTAAGATGGTTTGGAGGTTTTTTGGGAGAATTTAGAAGATTTTCACTTCTTCCAAAGGCTGATCTAACCCACACCCTTGTACTGCTAGGATCTACTTGGAAGTTCACCTAACAGTAACAGCATTGTTTTGAATGTGGAAAAATGCACAGGACAGAGAGAACAGATCTTTGAAGTAACAGAGCAACCACACCTAAAAAATACCGTAACCGCAGAAGCTTTGGTATGCCTGCACCTCCTGGGCCAGGCATGCTACTGCTCCAGCATGTTTCAATGCTGAAATACTTCATGCAGAGGGAAATCTTGATATAATTTTCTAGTTTCCTATCGACTGCTAAACTATCTTGATCTCTTTAAATTAGAGACATAACTGACCAAGCTATTTGCTTGAAAATAAATAGCAAGAAAGTGTATATCACTGTCCAGAGAATACAATTAGTACTTTTGGCTTGCAGCTGAATTAGTCCTCAAATGAGCTTTTGCTGGGCTCTAATAAGATACATAAAGGAAAATATGTTAAGGATTAGAAATTAAAGCACTGGCATAGCGAAGAAGCTTGAGCAACGTTATTTTTGTCACAATGATGTGAGCAATGACTTAAGAGTTTGGATCTCCATTGAGACAGTGCCTTCAGCTGAACTGTTGTATTGGTTTTCAGCTGGGATAGAGTTAATTTTCACAAGAAGCTGGGAGGACGCACAGCCAGGACAGCTGACCCAAACTAGTCAAAGGGATATTCAATACCATATGACATCATGTTCAGTAGATAAGGGGGTGAGCTGGCTGGGGAGGAGGGATTGCTGCTTGGGGATGGACTGGACGTTGGGTTCTGGGCAGTGAGCAAATTGCACTGTGTATCACCCACTTTATACATTCTGTTAGTACTGTTGCTATTTTCCTCTTCCTTTACTGTCCTAGCAAACTGTCCTTATCCAAACCCAGGAGTTTTACCTTTTTCTTCCAATTCTCCTCCCCATCCCACCAGGAGAGGTGGCTGGCAGGAGTGAGTGGCCGTGTGGTGCTTAATTGTTGGCTGGGGCTAAACCACGACAACTGACTTCATGCTGCAAGGAAGCAAACAGCTCCAAAATGAGCTGCTTCACTATTTCCATTAAAGCCATAACTGTAAAAGTGGACCGATCCACTTTGCTAGTTTTACAGTCCAAACGAGGCCACCTATACATTATACAGCTTTCTCTACTACATCATCCCTAGTTCCCTTTACAGACATGCTCAAAGAAAGAATCTTGTCTTCAAAAGATGAATATTATTTCAAGTTTTGTGAGAAAGGGCACTTTGCTTGAATCTGGAAGGAAATACACTCAAGCAAAAAATGTTGCATTGCTGGTATGAAGCCTCAGTATTCTTCTGTACTGCTATTTTTTGCACCTATACATTGTACTCCTGCAAGGTCTGCAGTTTTGATGACAGGTGAAAAATGCTAATGAAGAAGTATCCTGAGAAGTCAGTTGCTGTTATAAACCCAACAGGTGTTAGTATTCTACCCTTCCTGATGCTAAAGAAGTTATTTACTTATAGAACGTAAGACTTAAATTGACAAGTATCCCAATTTGAGACTTGGAAAAATCTTGGATCTTATTTTACCTCTGTACATACTGCACTAAGTGCAAACCTGTTTAGATTGAAATGCAAATGGCAGTTTCACTTTGAAACTAGCCCTTCCTGATGGTGCATGTAAAGAATCAAAATCTGGCCTTAAGGTCAGCTCCATGTAAGTCTGAGAAATTTTCAGCTGAATCAGTCGTCATAACTGGAGAAATGAGACGGCTTGGATCCGTGCTTTCACTGATGTAACTCAAGTTATACTTGAAAATCCATCAGATTAATTCTGCTGTTTTGTCTCTTGACGTCAAAGGACATTTTGCTGG
Organism: Grus americana; assembly: GCF_028858705.1. Lineage (NCBI taxonomy): Eukaryota > Metazoa > Chordata > Aves > Gruiformes > Gruidae > Grus > Grus americana. The sequence goes on from NC_072853.1 coordinate 54,315,859, forward strand.
CAACTTCAATGAGGTCAGACACTCTATCAAGTGTTTAGCTCGATGATATATTGCATGAATAAAATGGGTTTTGAACAACTTTTGAGTGGAGTTGGAGAAAGACACCCATTAACACTTAAGAGATGCAAAACACCTTAAGGAATAACAAAACAATGCTGTGTTGACTCCAAAAGTGCAACTCCCTTATCTTGGCAGAAGAGATTTCATAAATAATTTAAGCAAAAATATGTGCAAGATAAACATCTCAGATTCTAAATTCATATTTCTTTGCATAACAAGTGACCACTTTGAAAAATATCACACATGAGTTTGAGTAATGCTTTTAACACTGTTCAGTGTGTTCAAAAAGTAAAAAGAAAGACATTCTTTGCATATTTGGAACTCTTGTTAAGGATTCAGGAAAAGTCAAGATGCTTGGGCTAAAGCATTTAATCTCTCTCTGCTTTATAAATGGTAGATTTGCATCAAAGATGCATTTTATTTGGAAACAATCTATTTTCTTTCTTGGCATGAACTTCTAAGCATATCATTTGGAGTTTTGTGCAAAGCCAGACTGTGATATAAAACCTAGTTGTTTTCCCCAAGATATACGGTTGATTGGAATCACACATTTAGAAACATTGTAAAATTAAATTTCAGTGGAGAATGACAATTTTTTTTTTCCAAACTATTTTTTAGGCCAGACACAAGGAATAAAGTTAAAATCCTTTTCAAATCCAGGCTGTGCCCAGCCCATTATGAACAGCATAATAGCAAAATTGGATGTTTGAGTCTTTCCTATGTTATTGTACATAATACAGGTTCTATAAGAATGAATGGATACTGGGTCTCATTACACTCTTGTAATACTTCCTGTGGCATCCTGGGCCATAAATTTCATGGAGATATGTATATACATATTTATAAGCTAAATGTACCATCAGCTATGGCTTAAAACTACGTATTTGCCCTCTGTGACCTATGTGGTAGATACATGCACAAAGGTAAGGCTCAATAAAAGTAAGACTAACTTAAAAATGGTTACATATGAAGTGCCTTTAAAAGAGACCCCTGGAATAAAATGAAGAAAATGAACCCTACTCAGTAATAATTTTAATAAGGTTAAGAAGTGACAGATAAGGAATTAGAACAAAACTATCCATCAAATCTTTTCTTTAAGAGGTGCCTGAGCTGACCCCAGAGAAGTTCTATAGGTCTGTTCTATAGAAGTGTGAGTTAGAAGGAAAGAATGAGAAATAACAAAAACAATCACAAAAATATAAGAGATAAATTTGAAAGTTCAAGATATTTGGCTTTCCTCCCTGTTTTTTGAACACAATAATACATAACAATTCTAAAAATAGGCATCTCTTATTTGAGCAAGATAAAAAAAAATCCATTGGAAGAAGTTAGGAGGACAAAATATGCTCACACAACCTGAATTTGCCAGGTCACCAGAGCTATTATTAATACTCTTTCAAAATTCTGTAAGATCACAGAATCATAGAATGGTTTGGGTCGGAAGGGACTTTCAAAGATCATCTAGTTCCAACTGCCCTGCCATGGGCAGGGACACCCTCCACTAGATCAGGTTGATGGAAGCCCCATCCAACCTGGCCTTGAACACTTCCAGCGATGGGGCATCCACAACCTCTCTGGGCAACCTGTTCCAGGGTCTCACCACCCTCATCCTGAAAAATTTCTTCGTTATATCTAATTTAAAAGTGCCCTCTTTCAGTTTAAAACCATTGCCCTTTGTCCTGTCACTACAGGCCTTGGTAAAAAGTCTTTCTCCATCATTCTTATAAGACCCCTTTAAGTACTCGAAAGGTCACAGTAAGGTCTCCCTGGAACCTTCTCTGTTCCAGGCTGAACAACCCCAACTGTCCCCCTCAAAGGAGAGGTGTTCCAGCCCTTTGCCTATTTTTGTGGCCCTCCTCTGGACTCATTCCAACAGCTCCATGTCTTTCTTGTGCTGGGGTCCTCTGAGCAGTACTCCAGGTATGGTTTCAGGAGAGCGCAGTAGACAGGGAGAATCACCTCCCTCGACCTGGTGGTCACGCTTCTTTTGATGTGCTTTCTGGGCAGCAAGTGCACGTTGCTGGCTCATATCTAATTTCTGATCTACCAATGTTAGTGCATGTTACACCAGGACCCCTCTCAGTTATCTACCAAAGATCTTGGGAGTCTGGGGAGGTCCCTGCTGACTGGAAGCTAGCCAACATTATTCCAGTTTAAAAGAAGGGAATGAGGCACCTAGAAACTTACAGACCTGTTGGTCTAACCTCAGTTCCAAGAAAAGTTATGGAGAAGATCACACTGGGCGCTATTGAAAGGCATTTAAAGAAACAATGCAGTCATCAGGTACAGTCAACATGAGCTTATGAAGGGAAAGTCTGGTCTAACTACTTTGACATCCCTCTATGATGTCACCTACCTAGGGGATGAAAGGAAGACAGTGGATGTAGTTTTTCCGGGTTTTTACTAAGGCTTTTGATACTGTTCTTCACTGTATTCTTCTGGACAATTTGTCCAACTGTGAGAGGAGCAAGTTCAGGGTGAGCTGGGTGAAGAACTGGCTGAATGGCAGAACTCAAAGGATTATGGTGAATGGGGCAACATCTGTCTGGTGGCCAGTCACTAGTGGTGTACCTCAGGGCTCAATTCTAGGGCCAGTTCTGTTGAATATTTCTATTAATGATCTGGATGCAGGAGTTGAATGCACCATTAGTAAGTTTGCTGATGATACCAAACTGGGAGGTGCTGTTGACTCTCTTGAGGGACAAGAGGCCTTGCAGAGGGATCTGGATAGATTGAGGAATTGGGCAATGATTAATGGGATGAAATTTAATGAGTCCAAATGCCAGATTCCGCACCTAGGATGGAGTAACATCGGGCACAAGTATAGACTGGGAGAGACGTGGCTGGAGAGCAGCCCTGCAGAAAGGGGTCTGGGGGTGCTGGTCGGCAGCAGCTCAGTGTGAGCCAGCAGTGTGCCCTGGCAGCCACGAGGGCAAACCGCACCCTGGGGTGCATCAAACACAGCGTAACCAGCCGCTCAAAGGAGGTGATTATCCCGCTGTGTTGGTGCGGCCTCACCTCAAGTACTGTGTGCAGTTCTGGGCCCCGCAGCTTAAGAAGGATGTGAAGGTGGTTGAGGACTCCCAGAGGAGGGCCACAGAGCCGGTGTGAGGGCTGGAAGGCATGTCCTGTGAGGAGCGGCTAAGGACACTGTCATCAAAACAGACACCATTTTGATCTTAGCTGCTCTGCCTTAAAGAAACATATACCTACTTTGAATTTGACACCAGTTAATTTACTAAGACAAACAGCAGCAAAAATACTCATTATCTGTGCAAATGAACATACCTCTATACAGAAAGAAGCACCACAAGAAACGACAACCACAGCAAAACTGGCCAGAGTTCATTTCAAAAGGCCAAATGATTATCCATGCATTGGACTGTTTTGCAGCTAATTGAAAGAAACTTGGCTTGCTGAAGACACAAGGAGTACAGCACCAAGGAATACAAATTATGTCCTGGCCAGACCGAGGTAACAGAGCTGGCTTCTACTGGCTTCTCTGTGATGTGCCCATGTTGTAATGAGGTGATGGTTGTCCTTGCCACCAAAAATGGGGTAAAAGTTCCTTCTGGGTATAGGGCATGAGGAAGAACAGACACCAGTATTTGTGTTTATTAAGACTAAGTTTTATTATATTGAGATTTAGCATTTTCACTGATGTGGGACTATTTACATGCTGCCCAATCTTCCAGCTCTGTTTCAGGGACTAGGAAAGATTTTATTCTTTGCCAAAATTGTGGCCTCCTAGGTGTGAGTTTTAACCTTATGAAGAAGACACAACTAGATTGGGTTGGGGAGAATTTGTCTGCTTTCTTTTCCTGCCGTTCTCAGATAGGTAAGGACTTTTCTGTGTCTAAAGTGATTATACTGTGCTTGACTAGGAATTGCACTCAACTTGCTCTTTGGAGTTGAGAGTACGGTGAGTGACCTCACAGTACCTCTTAAACTCTGCTTGCATTATGGATTCATATAAATTCTGTTTTGCTCCAGTTGTGTAAGCTGTGTTTTACCCTCAGTAGCACTTGGGCTATTTCTAGTGTTCACTCTTATGAGAGTTCTGACTAAAATGAAATTTCTGCTCCTTTCGCATGGGAAAAAAAAAACCCTTTTCCTAAAAGAAAAACAGAAATTCTCAAGTAATACTAATGTTACTGTGGAAAAACAAGTGGATGTTAAAAAAAGATTTACCAGCCGCCATGTTCTAGACCACTGAGCATCCCAGCTATAAGGGAAGTTGACATTCTCCCTTTAGAAACAACTGTTAACCTTTCTGACATATATTAAATGTTGACATATGGTAACAAAAGCATAGCCAGCAAAAGCAGTATCTGAATAATTCAACAATGGAGTCACAGCCAAAGAAGCTGAAACAACTCATATTTAAAGTGGACTTTAAGGGTGTATTCTTGGAGTTTTTCCTACAGTGATGTCACCTGACACTATGCCACTTGCTTTCTGCCATCATAAATAAAAATAAACAAAGTACACGACTGCTTTGATTTTAGTCATAAATAAAGTAACTTCTCTGCTGATTTCTTCTGAAGTGAGTTTGTGACTTTATCCAATACTTCTGGTGAGACTGATTAGGCAAAACACCTCTGAGAGAGAACGGCTGATACTTTGACAAGATCAAATTTCTGTTGGAGGACACAATATTTGATCGTTAGTTCGTCTATTAATTCAGATTTTCTGAGAATAATATGAGGATATATGAATGTCTGCAGTATGTATCTCTAGCATTTCACAGATGATCAGTACAGTGATAAAACTAACATTAAAGTTAAAATGAAATATGATGGTTGAATGAGTGCACAAATTATTTCCCTATGAATATCTAAATTCTCAACACATTAGGGATTCTCTGCATGAAATGTGGAGTTAGGTGTGCCCCAAGTTAACTTCTAAGTTTGTTCTAACAATGCTTACTATATGAAAAAACAATATTTAAGACAACATCTCTGTTTGGAAAGGTCTGGCTTAAAAACAGTTCAATTCAACAATGAGTTTTCTGATTTATTTTGAAATATGTTGTATTAGCTCCTTGAATATTCCTTTTTGGAGGCTAAAAGACAGCATTTCAAAATTCAGTTAGAAAATTACCAACAGGCTCATTTGGCCCAAAAGCCAACTTGAATGGAATTTGTGCTCATTGCTGTCAGATAAGATGTTAGACAAGAAGAAGGTTGTGTTATGTGCTATACAAGCAGATACTGCTTATGGAGTAAAAGCAATGTGTTTTGTTACACATGCATAGGACTTGGTACCTTCAGCAATGCTTCCAACTATTGCCAAATGGACAAAATATGCATATATATATATACACATATATATATGCAGTACACATACAAACCAGATTCTAATCATATCAGATGTTATCCATGTAGACTCCCAGTCAGTATGCAATGGATATCTAAAATCTTCTGTCTGTGGAAACCAAACATTTTGGGAATGGCTTTTTTTGGTGAAGGTGCAGGGACTAGTGCAGTTCATGACTTCTCTGCTGTGTCTTGGAAGGATGTTTCCAAATGACAAACATAATTAGGCACTTACTTTGCACTGGAATACTTTTTTTAAAAAAAAAGTTGGGTTTTTTTTCCTAAGGGAATTTAATTTCTAAAATAGAGATTTAGCAGATATAAAAACTTTGATAATCTCAGCTTAAGCCTACATCTATAAATTTGGAATCATTAAAACAGATTGCAGTCACAAAATTCTGGAGGACCTGAATGCCTGTGACAAAAGAGCCTCTTGGCTTGTAGCATGATGCCCTAAATGCATCCATTTATTGTTTTTAGAGTGTACTGGTGGTTTAGCTACCAAAATACACTTTCCTATATACAGCCTTTGCGTAGCACACGAATACTTACACATAGGCTTAAACTCCCTCCCACATAAAGTATATTTTTCTTTTCGCAAAGCAGTACTCGTAATCGTTAAGCATATAATAACATACATTCACAGAATGTGACAAACACAGAATCCAAGTGTAGCCATGTCCTAAGGTCCCCATTTAGCTGAAAATACTAGTGACCTTTTAGGCTGATAGATCCTGGCCCAGTGTGAATCCAGCCTATTCAGCAGAAAGGTCAGCAACTCTTTTCTCACCCTCCCCAATGCCTAGGATCAAGACTCTTTTAGTCCTTGTTTGCTCTCGAACAAAAAGGAATTACTCACTTCATAAAGTCTAATGCTTGTTCAAACGATTCTCCTCTACATTCCTATATGCCTGACTAGGAGAGGTATTGCCTACTGCTGACAGTCTGCAAAATTATCTATTTTTCTCAGGCTAACACTTCAGTTACTGTAGACATACAAAGGGAAAAAAAGAGAAATTATTATAAACTAGATAAAGTTGAGGTTTATTTGGCAAGAGATTGCAAAACTGTGACTATTTATTTTAACAGAAGGAAAACAGGTTTGTTCATATCATAGAATCGTTTAGGTTGGAAAATACCTGCAGAAGCACACAGTGAACACCTACAGATAAGTTTCACAGAACTCACCTGCTTTTCCTATCACAAATGCAAAGAAGGATGGTATGGAAAACAATGGAAGCCAATTTTCCATTTGAAGAACATGGAGTAGAATTGAAGAGGAAAAAATAATCCACTCAGTTACCATTCAAGCCATGGGGGTGAGACACAAGTATCACTGTACCACAAGTCACCTAAAATATGTTTATGGAGATTTACCAAGCAAAACTATCACTCATGTACTTAGACTAAAGTAAATCATGCAGTTATGCTAGAACTTCGGGCAATAGCTTGAAATTGTGTTAAATCATTTATTCCCCAGAATTACTTTGTAGGTCAATCAGGGAAAAGCAAATGAAACTCTTCTATCATGTGTTTCCCTCAAGCAGACAGCAAGAGGCAATATTGCCACTGCTCCTGAAGCTTTCCTTAGGGCTTTCCAAGTAGCCACATGAGGCAGAGGTACTGAAAGGAAACACTGAGCGGCAGCCCCAGCCCCACTGGTTTCTGGCAACACAGCAGTTTCGCTGCAATGCTTAGCTGGTGGCTCTCCAGAGTCTCTCAGAGATGTGGAACTGCATCTGCTTTCCATTGCAAATAACCACAAGAGCAAAGCCTCTCTGTTGCCAAACCCTTAAATCTGTGCGTGGGTTCCCTTGCAAACCGTAGCACGAATGGTCTAGATAACAGGAGCAATTCCTCTTGGTAATTAGCACTGTTCAAACTGGCTTTTAGAAAACTACCTTCTATGAGAAATTCTGCCACCTATGAGCAGAAACTTGAAACTTCATCTCCACAGATTGCCTGGAGGTGTTACAGCTCTACCTAGAATTCGGACAGGAGTGGTTACCTGCCTGTCAGCAGCCGCCTTGGTGTTTTGAGGTGGCCTGATGTGGATTGGATGCATATGCATTAAGGAAAATCTTTCAGTTCATCATATTGGGAGTCATGTTCAAGGATATCTGTGCACTGAAGTAACACCCTGTGGTTTGTATATTGTTGTTGATCCTTCACTGCTTTGGTCATCAGATAAGTAAAAATGCTTGCCTTCTGCCTGCCTGATGCCAGCAACGGTATATTTAGCAACCTAGTGTACCAACAACTACTCAAGTGATTAATATTTAATTAATCTTAGCCTATAAGTAAATAAATCCCTCAGTGTCACTGCAGCTAGAAGAGCTACTCCTCTAAACTAGTGGTGGAAGATCGTGTTTCCTGAAAGCAAGGATACTATGTTTGGTCTCAGCTTTCACTGTACTGCTTCACAATTAAGCAATTTCACTAGAAATTGGTAAATGAATGGAATTTTTCTACGAAGGGTGAGAGTTATGAAATTGCAGATTAAAAAAATAGATTTAGGATTTGGATTCTGTAAGAAATATTGAAGCCTGACAAAGGTGAAAGCAAGCTAGCAGGCTTCTCACATGATCTCTGTATATTCAGTGGGCTCATTGTCCCCTTTTTATTTTGCATCCAATTCAGGTTTTATTTATTTACCTCTGATATACTTGAATTCTGAATACCAGGACTCTTTTCTTCTTCTCCTCCTCTGTCTCATTGTCATAATCTCTGTATGCATAAAAAATCAGAATCTATGTAATTCAATTTGTTTGGATGTCAATATGCTTAAATAATTTTATTTCAAAAAATTCCAGATTTACTCGTTGAGTTTGCTTCCTAGTTTTACTTTCAATTTGCTTCTTCAATACATGAACAATTTAATTCTCGTTCTTTTTTTCCTCTTCCAACCTACTATATTTGCAGTTTTCTACTCTTGCACACCATGTTTTGCACATGATCTGCTTGGATTCAAATCCACTTTGACAAATGGCAATGGTTTATTTCAAAGGACTTGTGAGCTTTTGCTTGGATAAGAAAGAATATACTTTCCAGTAAAAAAAAAAAAAAAAACCACAACCAGCAATGGAGTCAGTTGCAGAGTTTATCAGTAATCATTATATCTGTCACAAAAAGCCAAATACCAGATAATTTTTTATCCTCTATAAATACATTTTTTTTGGTGCTAAACAAACTCCTACCTTGATTTTATTAGATATATACTAATGGAACAACAGGTGTCAACAGCTGAAAGTGCACTCCTTCCAAAACTCAATCTAGTTTCATTAATAATGCAAGTTTATCTGAGAAAGCTGTTCCCAAACACTCCACGTGCTGCCAGCTCACTGAATGCATGCCCGCACTGCATAAAAGGCAGTAAATTTCAAATAAGATGGAAACAAATATTTCTTCCTTTCTGAAAGTTTTATCATTTATCCCTCCAACACAAAGATGAACACATACCCATCATTAGAAATCATTAAGCAAAAATTACACTTTTGTGTCCCAATGGAGATGCAGTATTCCATATTAAATCTTAGAGATTTTAATATTTGTCTATTAACAAATATACGGAAGTGATGTCAGCAGAATTCACTGCTGAATATGGCAGAAGTTTGCTCTTACTCCTGTTACAGATTGGTCACTACTATAAAGACACTGAGGGACTGAGTCACAATATTTACAATTTTAAATATCAGAAAAATAATATAAATTGGGATGGGCTGTGAACTACTCATCTAATATGTATATATAGAAGTTTACATGAGCATACATTACCATTACACAGTGGAGATGCTTTGTTCTTTGCACTACGGTTCCAGTACTACCATGAAGCCTTTTCTATCCTCCATTTACATCATAATTGTCTAGATACATTTTTCACACAAGTTTTGAATACTCTGTCGTTCTGGACATTACAGACTAGTGACCTAGTAGAACATTCTTCTATCTGCTACGGATAAAAATAAATATGGTTGGCTATGGTAACTCACCTAACTATTTTTCTAATAGACTTTATTTTGTTTTTTTCAGCTCAACTACTGCTTAATTTGTGGCCATCTTCCAAGTCAATTAACATTCAGAGGAATAAGAAAGCAATTATGTACTAAACAAATCTTACATTTTACAAGATGCTTCCATAGTTTTAAATTTCTTTTTTTTTATTATCTTTTTTAAGGTTGCTGAAATCTTGCTCTATATAGAACACATTTTATATTTAAAATATATCACAGAATAACCATTACAATAGCTGTAAAGTCTCACTTAGGGAATTGCTCCAAAGCTGTTGAGAGGTGAAGAGTGCTGAAAAGTGAAATCTTAAAATACTCTCAGGCTGGGGAGGTTGTTCTGCTTCTGAAGGCTGGTAGTTTAGCTCAAGGTTTTATCTTGACAATAACATATGCTTCTCCAATCTTTTGCTGTCTTTTTCCTTTTTATTTAGGAAATTAGGATAGCCATTTTATATGCCAAGGTAATTAAATGTAACACAGTGAGCTATGGTTGTGAATTTATAAAATAGGTAATAAAATGAGTGATAAAAGAGTTATAAACCTCCAATTCTGTTGCATAAATCTAGGCTTTACATGCTTTTCCATTCTATCTTGGTACACCTCTTGTTTCCAAACTGTACTAAAACATGTTTTTCCAGATTAGACACAGAGTACGATGACAAAGCATGGTAAAGCAGTTTCAATTTATGTAGAGTTGGACACACTGGTTACAATTCCTTGATGGTTACTACTGACTATCTTAGCAGCAGCAGATCTAGCTTAAAATCATTTTCATTGAATAAAATAAATTCCTGCTGTCTATTAATCCATAGTCACAAAACACTGATCCACCTCAGCTTCCTCTTTAAAGATAAAATCGTTATTTAAGAGACTATATCTACCCTACAACAATTCTATTCTCCTTCTTAAAGAGTATTTCTAAGATTTTAAACTGCATTCGAGTTACATAAAGGAAATGTCCTTTCTCTTTGTCCCAGTGAAAACAACCAAAAACCCCCTAAACCCAGATTTTGTGGTTGCATGTACATATGCCACCTCTAGAGAGACAGATTCCCCTCATTTATATGAGAAAGAAGACTAAGTCCTTTCAAAATAACCAAAACCCATGTATTTTAACCAACAGCTTTTATGAAACAGTCTCAAAAGAATTTGAAAGCAGACTGCAGGAGTACAGCATAGGAAGAAAGAAAAGAAACCGTCCACCTGCCTAATCCACCCAGCAATGCTACAGAACCTTGTACTCAGAACTCGGTACAGTCTCAGAAACCTTAAATTAGCACCCAGCACTACCCAGTTTTAAAAGAGAAAGAAAGTGGGGAAGAACACAAAAAATGTTCTCTTTTATATTTTCTCTTTCTTCAGAACAGATTTTACACTGTACCTGAGCTACGGTTGAGCGACCTGAGCACCTAGAAGAGCATGCACTGAAGCAGCCAGCGGAGAGACGAGAGGAACTGCGGAAGAGTACTCGACAGCGGGAGGGAGGGATGCAGCGGACGAATGCCAGGCAAATCGAAGGGGAGGGAAGAGGGGATAAAACCCCAACCCATTCCCAAAACACCAAGATGATATCTTCAGTTCTGACATAACCAGCTCATGGGGAGAAGCATGGGTACAAGGCGGTCTTCCTGGGGAGTGCCCTAAGCATTCAAGTCCAAATACGACAGTCTATAACATTATGAACTCCCAAGGCAGAGCGAAGGAAACACTGTAGGTATTTTGCTGTACTAATGCTATTTTAAAATGGAATCTGTATGATATTTATGGGGCTCGATATGTTCCAATTTGTAGCTGAACTATTTTATACATATTTTGTAATATAAAGCAAAAAAAGCAAGCAGGCTTTAGCCAAACTGCAAATTCCTGTACTCTGAAGTGTTAATTGAGCCTATGCATGTCAAACTTTGAGGCCTCTTCATGTGATGTCTGATCATTTTACATATTCAGCTCACACAAACACTGGAAATAAAGTATTTTGGATATTTTCTCTACAGTGCTATCTCATTAATTTTGAAAGATATTAGTTAAAAGCTGGGTTTATAGTTTATCACTAAGTTTTGAGAAAAATGTCATGAAATGAAAGCAGCACTTGGTTTTCACAGCATTTTTCATGGATGTAGAAGCATAAACATCTGCTTTTGTGTCTTTTTTTTTTTTTTCCCAAGTTTCTCCAGGCTTGAAAAATAGTTATGCACCATAAATATCACTCTATGAGTCATTTACTTAAGTGAACAGCTGCCTGCTAATTAGCCAAATGCTCTCCATTTTAAATCATACAGTTAAATGAACACACTGCAACAGGCACAAGAATGAAGTGCAGGAACTTTACTAAAATGATGAAATGGCAGAAACTTGTTATTTCCGTAGCAGCGAACAACAGAGGTCATTTCCTTACTCTATATCTACGGACTGAGACTTATAATGATCATTTGCAGGAGACTGTGGATCTGAATATAGAAAACCAGGCAAACACCAGAGAGCCTTGGCTAAATGTATGAAATGATACAGCTTTTAGACCACCACTGTTTTCTGCTAATTTAATAATGCTTGCTTTGTTTTTTCTCACAGAACTGCTGAACAGTGCTAACATCTGAAGAGCCAGATTAATAGGCATTAGCTAAGGTGGCTGTTCATGTTTACTGGAAAACTCTTCTGTTCTACAGTGATTTAGAAAGCTAATCAAATCTAGACAAAAGATGAAGTAGGCATGCCTTTCTGGAAGAAATCAAACCCAATGAAAATAAAACAAAATACCTTCTTCTCATGACCATTCTTGTCCATCGCTCAAATCTTGTAATTTTTTTTTTATTTATTAGCATAATTGTTGGCAACAGAAAAAAAATATACAAGTCAGGACTTCCTGTTGAGCCTCATATCCTGCCCTCTGAAACTGAAATTCCTTTCATCTTAAATACAATAAAAAACCAACATAGATCCAATTCTCAGACAAAGCTCAAGTGGCTGAAACAGCCCATGTGCATAATGAGAACAAAGCTGACCGTAACTAATGCTACATAGGTCCACCTTTCAAGGTCACTAGGCTTTTGCAAAATTACTTCAGGACAGGATTTAAAGAGTTTTTCATCATCTATTTGAATCTTTAAGCAATCAAGAAAAGTCAGTTCACACAGGTGCTAAGAAAGAGCCATAGGATCCAAGAAACCAATATTTGAAATCCCCACTTAAAGTACATTTTTCCTTAAATTCTCAATTCAGATTAAACCTGATGTAAAAAACCTCCACAAACCAGCAACTAACAAAACAAAACAAACCAACCAAGGAAAAAATACTCAGGTAATTATTTTTTCCTGCAAAACTCTGTTTTTCACAAAAAAACCTGACGCAGCTTAGAGAGAGGGCTACTGTGCATGGTTGGACACATTCTGACCTGATTTTCACTAGGAAGAATAATGTGCACATTCCTTTGTGTTCTCGATTCATTGAAACTGAGAGGTATGCTTAAACAATTAACCAGGTCTACAATATCATTACAACAGTGACCTCCAGTGAAAGATAACCATAAAATGAATCACTCATTGACAGGATAGCAATAGTGAGGGGCTTTAAATATTAAATTGCTTTACAATATTCACCAAATTTCTATTTTCTTTCAAAAAAATTCAATAGAGATAGAAGCTATGAGTACTTTATGAACAGAGTTTCAGAAGTCCAGTATTCTACACCTTTGCTTACATTATCAAAATAATTTCTGAAATCATGTGTGATAAATTCAAAACAGAATTGTGTGAGATGTGTTTGCAATAGAAAGAGACTTGACTCAATAACCCCCCCAAATCCTTTAAAATCCTATATTCATAATGATCATCAATACAGAAAAATCCTAGGACCTACAGATACTTTGTGTTATTTTAGTATGATCCCTGATAATACTTTTCTACCATCAGTTATCAACCAGACCCCAACCTCTCATTTCAAATGACCTTATGGTACTGGGGTTTTTTGTTTGGTTGTTTGGTTGGGTTGGTTTTTGGTTTTTTTTTTTTTTTTTTTTTTATTTTCTCATCAGTGCATCAGAGCTGGGGGCTTAAAGTGACATACAATTAAGTACACCTACCTTCCTGATGGTTTATCAATTTTACAGTGATGCATCCACTCATCCAGTCCCACAATCTTGTGAAATCTGTCCAGTAAATCAGGCAAAACTAAAATAAAACATCCATTCCCCACACATACAGGCTGGAAATGAGTGTCCACCGATCCTGCTGATTTCTATTTCAAATGCAGCCTATGAACTTTGGAATTTTGGGTTTATAGTGGTTTCTCTGTTCTTTTGTAAGATGTAAATGACTTCTCGAGGCTTGGAGCCTACAAAAGGAAATGACAAGTGGACAAATAACTTCTGCTCTTATCTGTGCTGCCACTCAGGAATCAATTGTTTTAAGGAAGGTGCTTTGCAACATACTCTTTTCATCCTGCTTTCCTCCGTATTTGCAAAAAGAGTGAATATACTGCTGTAGATAAAAAAGATTTTATCTCAAAACAATGAATAGTCACAAACTGAAAAGCTTTGCGCAGAACCTCAGTTGTTTTACCAAGGATGCAGAGGGCAAAATTTGTTATTAAAAGATGTAGATGCCATCTGTTCATTGGGAAAATAAACTGCATCATTCACCTAGTATGTTTCTCATTCTTGCCAATATGCATGATTCAAACAGAAGTCACATATTTTTGCAAAAATTATTCATCTTGCACACGGAGTATGAACACTTACTTTTTAAGCACAGACATCCCCTCTTCTTACCGAGAGCCTTCAAGAAGCCTCCCTGCAACAAAAAGTGACTGAATCCTCATGAAGCATATCTTTCTGAATGAAGCTCTTACCTGGCCAGCATTCCCTTTCCTGCTCTACTGACAACGCCATATGCCAAATAGGCAAATTCTTTTAGGTGTGGAACAGCCACAGGTACAGCTGGGGCAGGATTTGAGTACTGTTACATAAAGATTAACTATTTGAGCTCTGTCTTGTTGTGAAGGGATTCAGCCCAACTGGGAAAAGAAGAACAATAACAGAAAAGGGTGTAAGGAAAACAAGAAACTTCAGGGAAGAAAAGAGGGTTTGGGTTTCAAAGCCAAAAGTCAGAATGGATTTGCAGAGGGGATTACAAATGTTCATGTTTATGAAACCCACCTCGACTGTGGGTCAGGAGCCTGGGCAAGGCCAAATGCCTTTTTAGCTTGAACTGCCTATGACTGTTGGGTGTACACAGAAGGCACACCAGTGTCCACAGAGACACACCAAAGCCAAAAAACTTTTTAAAAAGTACATTTTAAAAAGTATGTGGGCATCAAAACCTGCAGCAATAACAATGAAAATCTGGAAGCCATAATCAGAAGTTCTTAGCTTACACAGTCAGTTACTTTAAATAGACTGTTTCTTGCACAGAAGAATAAATAATACGACACAGGAAGTAGAAAATCGACTTTAGATGCATAGGTTCATTATTTCTACAAAGTAATGATACATCTCTTTCATCTTAAATATCCTAACAATGCAGAAATTGGTCTGAGATGCTTCTCTCCACAGGGTTTAGTGACAATTAGATTTTTCCTCTTTGTTCAGAAATGCTCAAACTGAATCAAAACCACCTTGAACTTCTCTGCACTAGTTACCTGTAAGGAAGACACACAGCCCAAAGCAAATGGAAAATCGGTCATGATGTTTGAAAATACAGGTTCTGCAGCAGTGAAATGAAATTAATTTGTATCCCCAGATTAGGGGGCAGAAAAATAGAAATTAACTTCCCTTTCTTCTCTCCTTTTCTCACTCTCCAACCTTGTATATGTATTCTACAGCACAGTACAGTTTTGTATCAGTATTAAACTTACAGTGCTACCTGCCTGGAATAAGACAGGCGTGCATTTTACTGATAGCCTCAGCTGCAGGTCAAAAGCCTGCACACAGCTGAAAGTCTTCCTAGCATGACCAGCATACGACTCTATATGTGGCGTGCCCAGAGACAGATCAATGCCCAAAGACTTTCCATCTACCTGTATAATTACAAAAGCAAAGTTCACAGACTCCCAGTCTTCAGCTTTGTATCTCGTCAGCATGGGTGTTTTAATATGCATACTGGGCTGGGTGTCGAAAAAGGATGTAATTCATTTAAAAGCCTTTATGTATTGTTTCCCAAACTCAGGTGAATTAAACTTGGATGGCAGAGAACAGTTACCATCCTCAGCTGTTTGCTCTACTTCTCTCCAATGGATTACCCTCAACATTGCATGGATGGGCAAACCACATATGAAGCATATCCTGAAATGATCACAGTTAACATCCTGATGCTTTCAGGCAAAACAAAATTGATTCTGGGCTGTAAATTGCAGCAGGAGATGCTTAACAAAAAGCTCAGTAGTGTAGGGCAGACTGCTCAGGAGAGATGCTAAATCAAACATCTCAAAAAACGGTCCCTGACCAGCCACAATACTCAGAATGGATCTAAGTAGCTTGATGCTTTGAAATTGTACAAGTGCTAAACAATTTTTTTTTTTTTTTCAGCATCATAGTGGCATATTTACTTTTGGAAGTAATGCAGGTATTCCTAATAATCTCCGTCTGCTTTGTTAACTCAGAAAAAAATAAAAAAGACAGGCCTGTCAGGGTGGCTTCTGTAAGAGCCTACTGAGGGTGCACAGCTCCTCCAGGGAGGAATTTACCCCTTTCTAAGAAAGTTAGCTGAGACATGGAATGGCCTTCTGAACCGTCACCATACCTTGATCACAAAGCAAGACAAGGAGACTCTCTCAAACAATGCATCTACTCTTAAACACTGAGTTGGATTTCTCCTCCTTACTATGTATTTCCTCTTTCCTCAGACAGAAAAAAAGAGAAAAGCATTTCAGCCACTTTGTGCACTAGATTACTACCTGTCTACTCAATTTTGACGTTAGAAAGATTCTCCTAATGCTCAGCCTAGATTTTTTTCCTCCTTTAATGCTATCATATACTCTTAATTACACTCCCACTTTCTTCTATGCTAAATAGATCCACTGTTACTATTTATGGAATTTAGAAGAGAGACTTCCAAGTCTGTGAACAGTAAAAAGAGCTTGCTCTTGCATTTGATAAATGAGTAGATACCATATCAGAACAAAAGGAAATAACATGCTTCTGAAGACACACTTGGCTTTGCCTTGTCAAATCATCTACATGACCAGAAATTCTCTGGGGGATTGGCAGGATACTCTACACCTCTGAGGCTGAGATAATACTAAAACTTCACAGGTAGCCTTTTCAGCCTGGGAGTTCTCGCTGCTACGCACGCATTACATATTTCCTATGGAAATCAGATTTTGTGGATTGTTGTTAATAACAGCAAAAATGTGAGCTGAAAATATCAGAAGAGATGTCAAAATGCATTTTCTCAAGTAAATTTGTCCTCAAATTCTAGCTTTAATATTTTCTAAAAAAATATTAGCTAAATGTTTATCTCTAAAACTAAATATTGACATAGTGAAATGATTTATGCTTGGTGAGGACTCCACACTTCCCTTGCATAGATTTTGCATTAAAATTCTTTTTCTCACCAAGTAACATTTTTTTGAAACGAGGAATAAGAGGAAGCTGCCATTCAGCCTAAATTAGATGCTTTTCTAAACTCTAGCCAGACAAGGTTATTTTCTCCTCACCCCCAAATACTTCACTAGCTGCCAACATCCCAAGATCATACCCAGCATGCTACATATATCTGAGAGACTAAACCCCCTCCTAATAAAGTTCAGTTTGGAATAAATCTCTGAAATAAAAATAACTTTTTTGCTGCTTCTGTTCCATAATGTTATTTTATATGTTCTGTGCTGCTTCTGTTCCATAATGTTATGTTCCATAATGTTTACACTAAAACTTCATGGAGTCATTATCATTTTGAAAAGATATGAGGCAAAGTTTATCTACCACAGAGTCAAAAACAATTTTCTCATGAACTTTACTATGGCAAGGAAAATACATTAGAAATAAAGGTTGATGAAGTAGACCAAGGAAAATTTGATATTTTATGTAAAAAAAAAGTCCTAGAGTGGTTTGTGGAAAAGATAGATGCGTAAAGAAAAATCACATAAAACCTCTGAAAGAAAGTTGGTACTCATTTCTAAAGCTAGCAGAAAACTTTGTCAAGTAAACTAATGATGGAAGCAAGTTACACTTATGCATTCCCTAATACTGTTTGGTTTGGAATTAAGCACACTGTTAATTTATGCAAAATCCTGTATTTTTTTTTATAATGTAAATATATTCCTTCCAGACTAATTTATTACTCTTATTTTGTAAATTGTATTGTCTTTACAAAAGAGGCATTTGTAAAGACTGTGTGTTTGTACAGTAGCTTGCACAATGGAGACCTGACTTATTAAGGCCTCTGGGTACTCTAAAATGAACCGATAAATAGGTATCAATACAATATTCTTAGAAAGGCTGAGATCTGTTAAGAAACACGTACTGAGATTGGCTTTTCCTTTTTCTTTTTTTTTGCAGATAGTGCACCTGCCTTTTATGTGAAGGGGAGAAAAAAACCCCAAAAATTGTTTTTAGTCACTTAACATCATATTTTGTAATATTAACTCAATATAAAAGCAAATAATAGTATGTCACCTTGGACATTCAAAATATTGGCAGTTACTTCATTAAAATTCATGAGAGTTCTTTAAAGGTGCATGGATTTCCTGATAGATTTTGAGAAATGAAAGTGAAAAATCCATACTAAGTATACAGAAACACATAATGTGATTTATGAACAGATTTTCAATCTGGAAAAAGAGGAGAAAAATAAGAGGCAGGGCAAAAAATGAAATGACAGAGAAATTTAATTGCGCTATAAATGTACATTAGCATTGTACTTCTCAGCCTCAAAGTGAGGAAGAGAACAATCTCCCTGAAAACACAGCGTATACTGTAACAAATTAGGTTTTAAGTCACACAAGGAACAAAAAAGCTTCAACCACGCGTCAATTGTAAGGGTTTCTTCTCCCTTAATTACAGATATTTGATGTGTCATTAAATAATTAAGAGGACCAGATTGTCAGTTTTCATCAGGCGACATTTAAATAAGATGACAACAAGGAGCTTTTGAAGAAATTGTTGTGAGAGGGGTCATCTTTACGAGAAATCTCTTGCAACATGGAAGTTCTTCTCTGAAATCCTCTCTAGGTCAGTGCTGAATATTGACACTTTAGTAAGATGAGAAAAATGCTAAGAAAAAGGCAAAGGGGAACAGATGAGCACAAAGCAGGCACTGACTCTGGCAGTCCACGATGACTTGAGAGGGGAATTCGTGGATCCACATTTCTCATGTATCTTGTCTTTGGGGAATGCACATGATCAGGTATTTTCAGAAGTATCTATTTTCACATCTTGATTTTGATGCCTAATGTGTGACAGAGTCGGTATCTAAGGAAACTGGAGGTGGATATTATGAAAAACTGGGTTCTAAATTTTTTTTCTCTGTTTCAGTGTTCTGTATCAGTGAGACACTAACAGCCACAGGGTTGTATAAGGATCAGAGAGTCAAGTGCTGGTGAAATACCTTGAATATGTGAAGTGCAATTTAAAAGGCTGGGCTGGGCCCAAGTAACCGCTGAGCTGGCTTTACAACACTGGCTGACGCTGGTTTTACAGCACCTGTGTTCAGACAGGGCTTTCTGAGGTGGAAACCCACCTTACAGCATCATCCCTCCTTTCCTGCTGAATCTCAAAGTCTGCACGCTCCAGTGCTGGACACTGCATTTCTTGGTCTTACAATTTGTTCACGAAGCCCATTAATGACACGTTCTTTGGTACTTCTCTGATTCACCTACTGAAACAGAACTACCACCCACAAAATCGATTCAAATATATTTGTTGGCATTACGACTTTATAACTATGTGTCAGTCCTAGAATATATTGTATGATCACTCCCATGGATTTTGCTCACCATTCTCAAAGTGGTGATTCAAGAACTTGTTTTGCATTAAATGTTTTTATCTAATTAATTCCTCCAAAGGTAATTTTAAACTTTAGCCTCCCCAATTATGGTGTTAAGCAAGAAAAAGAATTCTATTTCATGCATTAAATGATGTACCAAATAATTGCTCCAGTTAAAACTTATCCTTTGAAGAAGCTGCAGCTTTTTTGTTCACCTGCAGTATTTTCGTTCACTTGCAGTGCTTGCTCTAGCTGCTTCAGTTTTCAGAATTAAAATGATCATGCTGTCAGCTTTGATCACTACGGCTGCTTTCCAGGTTTCGCTCTTCCCTGGAATATAAACTTTAAAGTTAACTTAGATGAATTGCATTTAGTCATAATAACGCCTTGGCAATTTCTCCACCAGTCGAAATAGACAATTTAGTCAGCATGTAATATTGAAATCCTTGATGCTCACTTCACTTTTTCCAGAGGATGTCTAAAGCCTCTCCCTCGTATATTAGAGCGGTCATTTTAAATAGTGCTTCCTAATGAGAAGTATCTATGGCAGTAATCTCTGCACTATGGAGAGATGCAGTTTTAAGTAAAAATAAAAGGCATCATTTGTTGTAAGCTTTTGTCTGAGTGACAAAGATGTTTACACATTCAAGAAAAAAGAAAAAGGCATTGTTACCTGAATATCCTAGGTTTTTTTCCTAAAAATACATTACCTATACATGTGGCAGTTATGTAGTGTGAAATACATGTTCCAGAGTTTAACAGAGTCCCCCAGTCTTAAAAATGGGGGGTGGGGTGGTGGTGGGGTGGTGGGGGGGGGGGGGGGGTGGAGCAAAACAAAACAAGCCAGAAGCCATTCCTTGATATTAATCTTGCAGTTTTCTAGTTCTCATCCCCTTCATATTCCAAGCAACGCATCTCTCCCTTTGCTATTTACATCCTTTAAGTTCTGCAATACGTTATTGCTTATGCCGATACTTCTATGGACAGCATCCTCACAAACTCAAACGAGGTTAACTTCAAAACAGCAATGCCTAGGAAAAAAACTTTGACAGACTTGGAGATTTGCCCAGAATCACCAAGGAAATCTCTTGCAGCCCAAGAAGAGAACGCCCAAACTTTCATCTAACTTCCTGATGTCATTTTGACAATAAAGCGCCCAAAACTAAGCACAAGGAACAGTGGTTTCATTACCGCCACAACTGAAAGACCCCGTGCCCTGACGGAGCTCTGTGAAGTATGGATCCTACCTGCCCTTGGCTGGGCACTGAGCACAGACTATCAGAGCGGGCAGTAAAAGCGGCAGGAGAAAGCCGAGAAACAGCACGGCTTCTAGTTTGTGTAGTAGCTCCATCTACCCAAGTGGAGTTTCCTTGTAAAGACCCCCTGCCTGGAAAATGTTCTGCACAGTTTTGGAAAACAATATTCATCGCCCATGATGAATACTTGTAAACCAGGAGCTTGTCAGAGTCTACGGAAAGAGCATTGCTGAAGGTGAGCTACTGCGGCTTAATGTTATTGTGTGCATCATTATCACCCACACAGACCTTTTGATGGATGGATGAATAATTCCTGTGTGTGGGAAAGTAACACCAAGTGATGGATTTCACCAGCATAAATATCACCAGCAATTAGTTCGAACAGTTAAAAAAAAGGAAAAAAAAAGGGAAA